>NW_024884833.1:3541177-3578793 GCF_019232065.1 Centrocercus urophasianus
CTAAAAGTCTAGCTTTAGTATCTTTTTATAAATGCTACAAAAAGAAAGGAAGATAAAACCTCTTTTAATTTCATTATTACTAATTCATGTGAATTACATATATTTTTCCAACCCACCAACAAAGTGTCCGCTCCTCCAACTATGCTTAGACCAAGACCAGTCCGTCCTTTGGAGATATCAATGGTTGTTTCACATCCAGGAATAATGGGACAAGTAGCCGGGTCAGAAGCTAGTGTGGCTGGAGTTGAAGACCTGCTCGTATCTAAAACAACAATATAACATCCTCGTTACAGTAGGATGGCTAGGTATCATAAAAGTGAATTTACCACATCATTTTGAGAGTTGACCAATAGCTCAACAGTAAAAGCACAACAGCTGATCTACTGATAACATCCTAGTTTCAAAATGACCACATAATGCCATTCTCCCTTCTTCTCAAGCACTGTCCAATGGTTTTAGTAGCAGTTATCCAATTTCTACGCCATTAAGTACATGGACCACTGTTTTGACTTAACTTAGATAGGATCATATAAAATGTACTGTATTTGTACTACTTCATTCTCACAGTTGGGATAGTTAAAGAAGATAATTCAACTTAAACTCTGTCACAGATGGAGTGCATACTATCTACTACATACATGGATACAAAGATGTCAGCCCAATCCTTCTACAAGGGGTCAAGTCAAGGTTAATCTAAGTATTCTATCAGACTCAGACTTGTACCATGAGAAAGAATATGAAGCATGAGTCAACTACAGTGGTAGTCCAGCAGTCTTTGGTCAACTTATAACCTGAAATAGCAATTATCTGTGATATTAACTAAGTTAATATTATCTCTAGCATGACACAAATTGATCTTTGCTTCAGGTTTTTTTTTTTTTTTTTTTTTTTTGGTCAGTTCTGTATCTTTCAAAGTTAAAACAAGCAAACAACCTAAGTATGCTACAAGGATATATTGTGCAATAATTTAATTAAAGAGAAGGAAGCGCAATCAGAGCATCTGGGATGTTAGCATCATCTCTATCACTGATGTCTCATGGGCTTTAAAGAGACATCAAAAACAGAGTTCTTCAGAATTTAAAATCAAGTATGTAAGTCCTTTTTTAGACATTTTAAAGACTGATTGAAAGAAGTACCACTGAAACTAGAAGAAGGTTTGATCATTCAAAAATAAACATTTCTAGTACACAAACATTTAGGTATTGCATGAGCAAATAATTCAGTAGGAACACTAAGCTTCAAAACAAGTAGGTCTGGCCTCTGAAGGGAAGTAGAAGAGCACTCTTGACTATTCAAGGTTAAAGCTTCTACGCAAGCTGTTCTGTTATGCAAGCTGTTTGTTGTACGGTAAGAAACTGTTACATAAGCACAGAATGGTTGAGATTGGAAGGGACTTCTGGAGGTCACCTAGTCCAACACCCCTGTTCAGGAAGGAATACCCAGAGAAAGCTACCCAGGACTGCGTTCAGGTGGCTTTTGAAGATCTTCAAGGAGGGAGACTCCACAAACTCTTTAGGCAATCTGTACCAGTGCTCCCTCATCTGCAGGGGAAAGATAGACTTGGTAGAAGAAAACTGGGAAGTAAGTTATAGAATCATAGAATCATAGAATCACCAAGGTTGGAAAAGACCTAAAAGATCATCCAGTCCAACCGTTCACCTATTCCCAATAGCTCCCACTAAACCATGTCCCTCAACACAACATCCAGCCTTTCCTTGAACACCCCCGAGGTTGGTTACTCCACCACCTCCCTGGGCAGTCCATTCCAGTGCCTGACCACCCTTTCTGAAAAGTAATACTACCTAATGTCCAGTCTGAATCTCCCGTGCCATAGCATGAAACCATTCCCTCTGGTCCTATCACTAATGACACGAGAGAAGAGGCCGACCCCCAGCTCACTACAACCTCCCTTCAGGAAGTTATAGAGAGCAATGAGGTCTCCCCTGAGCCTCCTCTTCTCCAGGCTGAACATTCCCAGCTCCTTCAGCCTCTCCTCATATGGCCTGTGTTCCAGACCCCTCACCAGCTTTGTTGCCCTCCTTGGAACACGTTCCAGGGCCTCAATATCTTTCTTGCAGTGAGGGGCCCAAAACTGGACACAGTACTCGAGGTGCGGCCTCACCAGTGCTGAATACAGGGGAACAATCACCTCTCTGCTCCTGCTTGCAACACTGTTTCTGATGCAAGCCAGGATGCCATTGGCCTTCTTGGCCACCTGGGCACACTGTCGGCTCATGTTCAGCCAAGCATCAGTCAATACCCCCAGGTCCATTTCCTCTACGCAGTCCTCCAGCCACACCGCCCCAAGCCTGTAGCGTCTCCTGGGGTTGTTGCAGCCGAAGTGCAGGACCCGGCATTTGGCCTTGTTGAAACTCATCCCATTGGCTTCAGCCCAGCTCTCCAGCCTGTCCAGATCCCTCTGTAGGGCCTCGCTACCCCCAGGCAGATCCACACTTCCCAATTTGGTGTCATCTGCGAATTTACTGAGGGTGCACTCGATGCCCTCATCGAGGTCATCAATAAAGATATCGAAGAGGACAGGCCCCAGCACCGACCCCTGGGGAACACCACTTGTGACTGGTCGCCAGCTGGATTTGACTCCATTATATATATATATATATATATATATAAAACATATATATATGTATATATATGTATACATTACATTACATTACATATATATGTGTATGTATATATATATACATATTATATATATAATACAATCAGCTCGAGGATGAAGAGGAAAAAGATCTTTCAAGAGATGTACTGTATACCCCTACAGACTGGTGAAATCAAGTTTCAATCGCAACCCAAGGATAATGGAGGGGGTACTGACAACGCCTCCATCAGTAGTTTGTCCATAAGATTTGGTGTGGAAGACTGGAGAAAGAGGGAATAGACTTGTACAGAGTGAAAGACCTCAGCTGTGTAGTGTGTCCTTACCAGTGATGTAACTCTAACAAACAACAGAAATAGGACTCAGTAATACTTTGTGATGTACATATATATTGCCTTCGATATGTTCATAATTTAATTAAACTTTTACTAGCTTCTTAGTCATCATCAATCAGTGGCATCTCTTGTCAAGAGGGAGACATTCAAACTTGGCTAGTATTTAGCACTTGGAAAGCATCACTCATTCCTCTGTTCAAGGAAAGATTAAGTGAATTTCTCTCTGATTTAAAGGAAAACACTCCCTCTTCATTCTAGACAACCATGACCTGAGCATTTGACGCACAGGCTTTGAGACAAAAGAGGATCTCTCCATCACTCCACTTCTACCAATAGACAAATGGGAAGGCAAGAGGTAAGTCTTCACTGTGGAGTTTCACTGCTTTATTTAGATTGCTCTTCAACCTGGAAGTACTAGGAAGTGAAACTCAGCCAACAGTCACATGCATACAAAAAAACCCAAAACTTGTTTACTATCTGGGTCCTCATCTTTATCTCATAATTGTTGTGAAACAAGATACATAAGAACCTTACTTTTGACTGCTTCTGGTTCTGGTGAGTTCGAAGAGCAAACAGCTGTTGGTGGCTGGATATTCCTCCTCTCTGCTGATGCGGTGCTGGAAAGGACTGGTGCTATGGTTTGGCTATCTGGCTCTGCTGAGTTGATTGTAAGCTTCACTGAATTTTTGGATGACTTCAGGAGATTGATAAACTGAATGGTATAAAGAAAAGATGGTGAAGAATGTAGTTGGACTTCCCATTGTGAAAGAAAAATAAGGCAAACGAACTGCTCTCCAAACTGAAGCCACTATTCTGGAGATTTTATTGTCAATTAACAATCATAAACATTGATGCTGAGGTCCTGACCTGGATAACGTTATTCAATTACCTTCTATAGAAGTCTGCCAAAATATACAACATGGTAATATTGTTACCTATGAGCAGTTTCTCTGGACAAAGGATTATATTTACAGCAATCAGTAGAAAGATCAGAAAACCAGTGTTGTCTCTTAATGTGGAACCCAGTTATGATCTCACAAAAAATCAATGTCAGGAAATCTAAATTTTTTTATCAAAGCACAGTAGTGCCATACAAGCTCCTTAACCAGAAACAAAGGTGAAAGGAAAAACTGAAAATATTATCTGAACTACAGGAGGAAAAGGATAATACTGAAATGTAACACAAAATGGGATCAAACTCATGCTGTAGTTTCAGAACATGGTGAAAAAACTTCAAAGTTTGCTACTGTCTCACAGGCATCAAATCCTTCCAAGCATTTCAATATAATTATAATTATTTTTTTGTTTTAGAAATGAAACCTTACTCAGTCTGTTCCTCCTTTTTTTCAAGCCTTTTCCACTTCCCTGCAAACAATTTCATTATAGCTTGAGTATTTACTGCTTGAAACACAACAGTGCTCTCAGAGAATAAGATGGATACTCTGCTAATTGCTTTTTAACAAATCAGTATTGTTCTTGCACCAAAAGAATCACTTTTCTGGGTAACAAGGCAGATACTAAAAAATGTTCCCTCCTTAATTCATTACAAAGCCTTAACTGAGTTTGGTGAGCTGGAAGTTAGTAAAATCTATCAACAATAAATCGATATACTTAGGAATGGAAATAGCTTTTGCCAGAGGGCTGAAATATCAGGCTGGAGACTACATGTTTGTTACACATACTCCCCATGTATATAAGCTCAGTTCATGACCTGATTTAGCACTGAAGCAACTTACTAGTTTGAAATATAGACATATCAATTTCATTGTTTCTTACACTTTTAAAGTGGTGCAGTTGTGAAGAGACAAGATTCATTTATAGTTCATACTTCTTATCCCAGCACTAGGTGCTTCTTACTCATTAGATGCGAAACAGGGAAAAAAAAAAAATCATATCCGTAGTAAAGCGAAAGACTATTTATTTATGTATGCTTTAGCTTACTCTGCAGTAATTATTTTATCCAGACAAAACTTGTGTATCTTTGATTCTTAGGCTAACTTTGAAAATGCAGTTAGAGTCACCAAAATCTCACAAGTATGTTTGAGACATCATCTCCTAAACTTAGTGGTGTTATTTCTACAGTATTCCAGACAATTCAGAAGTACCTTTTCTATTGGATAGCCCACAACAATTTCATCATCCACTGCCAGGATCTGACTCCCAATTTTGATTCGTCCATCCTGGAAATAAAATAGAAAAAGAAATGTAAACTGGGTGCTAGTAAAAGTATACGCATCTTTTTTCATATGGATTTAAAATATTTTCACACCTTTGCTGCTGCACCATGATCTGTTAAGCTCTTAATAACTACTCCATTGACTGTGTCTTCTTCACTAATGGCAATTCCCAAACCTCCTTCATCCTGGGATAAACAGAAATACGCAAATGGTTAGGTACTGTATTTATCAAAATGTTACAATACATTCACAAAAGACTAGTGCAGATTGCAGAAATAACAGAAGTTTGAGTCTTCCCAATGCATCAATGTTTTACTTCAAACTAAACTATGTCTGAAATAGCAGATTTTCCCAGTCTATTAAGAGTATATTGCTTACCAAGATAAATCTGAAGGAATTTTAAATTCAAACCCCTTTCTTCTGAAACTTGAAGTTCAGCTATGATTCAGTTGTTGAATTCATAAATAGGAAGAACAATTACAGAATCACAGAATGGTTGAGATTGGAAGGGACCTCTGGAGGCTCCTGTCCAACTTTTTGCTTAAGTACGACTAACTTGAGCAGACTGCCCAGAAACATATCCAGGTAGCTTTCAGAGATACCCCAGAAAAGAGACTCCACTATCACTCTGAACAACCTAGTCTGTTCCAGTGCTCTTTCATCTGCACAGTACAAAAGTGCTTCCTGATGTTCAAATTGAACCACCAGGGTTCCAGTTTGTGCCTACTGTGTCTTGTCCTGGGACTGGGAACCATTGAAAGGGCCTGACTCTTTTCATTCTCCCTACGGGTATTTATACAAATTGATAAGTTCCCTCCCGGACTCATTTCAGATGAGCAGTGTCAGGTCTCTGAGCTTCTCCTCCACTTCCTTGATCATTTTGGTGGTCCTCTGTTGGATTCTTTCCAATATATCCATGTTTTTGTCATATCAAAGGATCCAAAGCTTGACACATTACTCCATGAGCAGCCTGATCAAAACCAGCTAGTGGGGAAGGATAATCTCTCTTGACCTACTTTGCCTAATGCAGACTGGAATACCATTAGCCTTTTTAGCAAAAACATTTGGAAACTACTCAGGCAATGATTTAATTGATACAGCATAATAAAACCTCTCTGTGTTCAACCAAACAGCTAGTTACTGCAAATTTTCAAATTAGATCAAAAACGACTTCTTCCAGACACAAAGAGCATTTGGCAAATATACATGATGTTAAAAAACTTCCTCAGGTTTTCATGGAAGGTATAACATCAGGAAAGTTTTTGGCTCACTCAACAGAAAGGAAGAATAAAAGGACTCTAGAAATCTCCAGTCTGACGGCCAGTAAGTAAGGGACAACATTTGTTTGCTTTGAGGGATTCCACTATAAAAAAACAAGCCAGTGAATACAAACATGGCTGGTGTCAATTTAATTCTCAGCACATACCTTAGGAAGTTCCACATACTGAATATTTTTATATGAACTGAAGTCAGGTGAAATACCAGAGTCTGCAGTAGTATCAACCTAATAGTGAAAACACAACTGTGAGCAGCTACTTTCATCATTAACATTTTTAACAAAAAGTGGATCTGATCATGTTATGGATCCATTTAAACTCCTATAACCCTCTTCACAGGAACACTAGATTTACTTCTTAGTTCAGATGAACATAAAGTAAAACAGATCTAGGTACAGTAAATGTAGCACTGGTAAGAAATCTGTTCTATTTTTCCACTGGATTCCTTTACTTAGTGCAATATTTGCTGAGTATACAGGGCACCTATCTACCCAGAACAATGTCAGAATCTCAGTCAAATGAGAAAAAAACAAAATTTACTTAACCTCTTGATTTTGAAGTTTCTCTGAAGCACAAGGTAAAGCCTCTACTGATTTTGCAGGGCAAACAGCCATCTGATTTATTGCATCTTTATTTCTACAAGAGATTCAGTTATAAAACATAGTAAAATAACACTATCTTAATTGGAGCACATTTAACTCTAGCTCTTTCTTCTGCATTATTTTTGGTATTATCAATACAAATATCAAAACAGAAATACAACGTATATTTAACAATTCCTACAAACTGGGCTTAAAAGCATACCAATCTTCCCAAAATTAAAAATAAAATAGAAGTACTATTGGTGCAAGAACCTGAATATATTGAAATGCATTTTTTTTTAAATAAGAACTTACCTGATGAAGATTATTTTCACTTTAGATGGAGCACATTTGATTATGAATGAAGCATTCTGGTGAGTCCTTCCATAGAGTATTTGCCCATTTATCTACATAGAAGAAAGCAATAATTATTTTTCAAATAAAAAATCTGAAATACCACATCATGGCTAAAGCAACAATTTTGTTACAATTATGGAGTATATTGCGTCCTGCTCTCACTTCCTTTTTCAATAAAAAATTTATTGCAATTTCAATTAAGTTCAGTTTAATCAGCATTGGTGAGGCCACACCTTCAGTACCGTGTTCAATCTTGTGCCCTCGCTGTAAGAAAGACATTGAGGCCCTGGCGTGTGTCCAGAGAAAGGCAATGAAGCTGGTGAGGGGTCTGGAGCACAGGCCTTATGAGCAACTGCTGAGGGAGCTGGGATTGTTCAGTCTGGAGAAGAAGAGGCTCGGGGGAGACCTTACGTCTCTCTACAACCACCTCAAGAGAGGCTGTAGTGAGCTGCGGGTCAGCCTGTTCTCTCATGTAACTGGTGATAGGACTGGAGGGAATGGCCTCAAGTTGCACCAGATGAGATTCAGGCTGGATGTTAGGAAATACTGCTTTTCTGAAAGAAAAATCAGGCAGTGGAATGGGCTGCCCGGGGAGCTGGTGGAGTCGCTGACCCTGGAGGTGTTCGAAGAACCTTTAGGTGCTGTGTTGAGGGACATGGTTTAGTGAGAACTATTGGTGATGGGTAGATGGTTGAACTGGATGATCCCGTGGGTCTTTTCCAACCTTGGTGATTCTATGATTCTAATTTTGATCTAACACTGTCACAATGCTAAAAATGTCATTCTCTGGATTACACTGTGTTGTCTGAGCACATTATCTAGTTTCACTTTGTGAATGATGGAGCAATACAGTGAGGCCATGAGAAATTCTAACCAAAGTAAATAAATACATAAAGCCAACAACAAGATTACTACTATTTATTGAATCTCAGCTCTGAGCAATGTACCTTCTACAAAGAAATTAGAATGTTGGTGCATTTATAATCTATAAAGATTTGACCTCATAATTGCCATCTTCATTTGGCAGAAAAAACTCACTGAAAGCTCACGAAGTCCTTGAGATTCACGAGATTTAAGCGTGAATTTGCAGAATAAGGCCATAATTTCCTAACGTTTTATTAACTGTGTTGGTCTCAGACTTTATACGAGAGCTGACTCAGACAGACGTATTTCAATGTGTTTTAAGGATACCATGCATTTACAATACTAAGGTTTTAAAACTTTAAAAACTTTAACGGATTCAAGAGAACCGTCTAGCACACAACACTGGACTTATTGCAAATGACAAGCATGAGAGCAGATCCACAGTATCACAAATCCTCTGCATTCTCTCCCAGTCTTCCCCTGCCAGCCTATATGTCTTCAGTGTCATCCTCACACTTGGTGCTGGGAAGGAATGGCGGAACTGAACAATTTCCTCACTGTAGTGTTAGACGCTGCAACATAGCAGTTTCGATGTTACAAAAAAATGGTTCTGTGAGGGTAATGTTAACTATCACTACTAACCTGAGGAGAGCCACAGCAGAAAATATATCCGCAAGCAAAATCAGTTGAATTGCAGTAACATAAACAACACATTCATAAACATACTGAGAATGTTACCTGCATATTAAGCCATTTGTTCTCTTCAAAAAGCCACTAGAATTGAGCCCAAATATGGTAAGAGAGTCCATGATACAAACAAATCCGTTTCTGTTACCCCTGATACCCCTTGATTTCTCTTTCATGTTACATAAGCTTTTTGGTATTCTCACACTTCTAGTATGAGACAGGGAAATAATGAGAAACTCCGGAGCACTCCACAGATGGATTGCTTAAGGGCCTTCTGTTTTCTACAATTCACAATCTATGATGCAGAAATTGCTGTGTCCTCTATTCCAAGGTCCATTAAAGAACACCAGCGATGATCTAATATTTAGTGCATTTTAAGTCAATATGTTTTAGTTTCTATAAAAATCACAAGAACTCACCTCTAGCAACTCATCTGCAATCTGTAACCTGCCGTCTTTGCCAGCTGCACCATTCGGATCAATTCCCACTATAAAGACACTCATCCTGGATCGGTCTTTGTTACCAGCAAGACTAAGTCCCAGACCTGTCCTTCCTTTTTCTAGCTCAATCATGTGCAGTTCGCCTGGTAGACTTCCATAGCGCTGGGAAATCTTTTCTAAATGTAAAGGTATGGGAAACAAAGTTGAATTTGCATTACAGGCTCACAAACTAGTTGGAGAGTTAAGATTATTGTCCATTGGACAGTATCTGACAGTAAAATGTAAACTGGATGACAAAGTCACAACTGTACTCCACATTTTCATTCCAGCTAAGTCTTTGGTGATCTCTAGTTCTTTGTTTTCTTGCTAATTTGGGAAAACATTGAAACTTAAAGAAAAAAAGACTAAGCATATAAAAGCAATAATCTTTACCCCAATAATACTTTCAGCTAACAGGAATCATAACATTACATATCACAGCCATCAGTTACTGTAGGTAACTGAAATTCCGCAAGTAGTCCTGAGTATGAAATTGTGACTCTGGACCATGGAGAAACACAACGATTGATATGTAATTTAGAAGAATCATTTTTGTGTTTCACTATGTGCCTCTGACAACCACAAGTGAAAGCTGACAGCAACACTTAAGACTCAAAAAAACTCATGAGAATGAAGTAGTTCAGACCGGATACCTCGTATCTTTTCTGACAATACTATTTCAGCAATAAATATTTGAAAAATTATCATGAAAGATAAGCTTACTCCAGCTGTAACCAAACTCATCATCCTTCTCTACATCTTCTACAACTTGGCTGGATGATGACTGTGGAACATCACAGCTTATTCCTGAAAACGCAGAAGGAGGAGGCAGAGGCAGGTTACAAGATGAAGTCTTTTCTGGCTCTGAATCGGATTGACTGAAAGCCTGTGGAGAATAAGAAAAATGTAATGGCTAAGCAAATGCAGACTTATGTGTACAGCAAGACAGCATACAAAAACATCAAAAAGGCAATGACTATGGCTTTGAAGTTTAAATACCAAGTAGCTGGAACTCTAAATGTGTAATACAGCACAGAAAAGCTGCAAGAGATCAAAGATGGAAACAAGCACTAGGCAAGGTAAGAGATAACCTCACTCCAAAATGAATTCAGAAGCAAACAGAACAGACAATTAAAGCCCAATTCAGTAAAGTTTTATGTGCCACTTCATAGGTCAGAAAAAAGTAGCCTGTGCAGCTTGACCTTGAATGTCTCCAGAGATGAGGCCTCCACTGCATCCCTGAGGAATCTGTTTCAGTGCTTCACTACCCTTACTGTAAAAAACTTATTCCTTATATCCAATCTAAATCTCTCATCTTTTAGTGGGAAACCATTTATTTCTCCTTGTGCTGTCACCACAGACCCTGCTAAAGAGTTTGTCCCCTTCTTTCTTGTAGCCTCTTAGATACTCAAAGACCACTATCAGGTCTCCCTGGAGCATTCTCTTTTCCAGGCTGAACAGCCCCATCTCTTTCAGCCTATCCTCATAGAGGTGGTGAAGTTATATAATTATTCTGAAGTTATCCACGCCCATCAGCTGTTGGTAAGTGTATTTTCAAGAAAGTGTTCAGTACTAGCTTCATAGCTCTATTCTTGTAATTTCAGTTTTCACTGTCCTCCAATACAAAGCTTGAAAATAACATCACAGATAATGTCTACAGAAGCCAGAAGCACTGAAATGCTTTATCAGAGCTCAAAGAAACAGAATAACAACATAAACCTTGGACAACTTTAATACACTTTCAAATTAAGGTGTTGAAAAGACTGGAAAGTTAAGAACTTTGTGACACTGAGATTTAAGAAAGATTTAAGAATGTTACAAAGGCACCCATGCCAACAGTTTAGATTTAAATTTCATTAAAAATGCCATGCCTGTGCTTGAAAGCCAAGGCATTCTAAGGCAATGCATTACAGAAATATTTACAATTTTTGCAAATTATACTCTAAAACATAAGCCTCAATTGATGCAGCAAAATTAAAACAAAGAAATTTTTTATCCATCAGAATGACAGAATGGTGAAAACGCCAGTCATTAACAGCAAAAGTGCTTTTTTCTAATGAAAAGTTCATGTATCCAACATAGAGAAAAATTGGTGACAGTCTTCTACCTCAGCAGAGCTGAAAACCAGAGATGAAAAAGAGAGGAGTTTCAGATGCACTGTAAAGTTTTCTTTCTGAAGAGATGAAGGAAGAGGCTAAGAAGGATGTTACTATGCAATTCAGACACAGGGGACCACCTTCTGCCTTCTAAACTCAGCCTGTTACACATGTGTCTCTAACAGCTGGAGCTGGCCCCTCAGCACACATAAGACTTTTGCTCTCTGAATCAGGCCATACACACACGAAAAACTAAAATGCTTTAACTCATGAAATACTTGTTACGTGCCATAGCACAGTATTTCATATTACGTTATTCAAAATGCAAAGCATCACATGGTACACAAACCCATCTGGCTATCAGGGTCACTGATCACAGCCAAGCAAATATTAAAAATGGCAGTTGGAGCGGTATCACTTTCAACAGAGGAGGCACAGGTGGAGGAATAAGCAGGATTCTGGAAGGCATCACAGGACATGTACAAATGCACAGCACACACAGTATCACCTGCTCACTAGAAACAAGACAAACCTTGAATGGTGTGGGAGCAAAAGGGTTAGTTGGGGAACAACGGAAGGTAACCCTAATTGGATTCGATACCTCCTATAGCAACAGAAAACAGCAACCCATATGTTACAGTACCTTTGGCAACATGTAGTGTTACTAACGAACAACTCAATTTCATTACTAACTGCTGCAAATGTATTAAATCAACAAAACAAACTATTCAAGGAGTTGTTAAGGGCCTTGCTTTTGCGAGCTTTCTTACTGAACACAAACCTGTAAGCAGCTGACAGAGACGACAAAAAAGCATTCTTATCTCAGTGCATAAACTACAAAAACAGTTTTTTCTCTAAATACATACACTTTTTTCAGAAATGTTTTTGAAAATACAGAAAACACAAGCCATCATTTATTATTCCACTCCCACTGGAACAAATAGTGATTTCAAAAACGTACATGCAATTATATATCACATATCACAGAAATTCATTTTACATTTGAGAGAGCCAACAGACTGCAACATGGAAAAATAAGAGGATAGTGTCACTCCCGGTCACTTACTGTTTTAAATCAGAAATGCATGCACAAATGAATTAAACCTTTATTTATTACTGTGTTAGGTTAATTTTGTCTCCAACATGAATAACATGCTGTAAGCACTAATCTGAAAAAAAAAAAAAAAAAATCCAACTTTTTTCAGATTTTCAAAGATGTAGGTATCTTGTCCATGGTACACTAAAAGAATTTTCAACAAGAAAAGTGAAAGTATTTTCAGCACCATTAAACAAAGCAGCCAACATTTCTTGGGCTTTCATCGGGGGAAAAAGAAGAGACAGCAAAGATGCCATAGCAAAATACATAGCAGCAAAACACTATACACTGATGACAGATTTTCACTCTGGTAGAGTTTTTAAACAAATATCACAGGAACTGATTTTCTAATTGAGAACTTGCTCCTTTGATAGCTTTGATTAATTCAAATTTGGTAATTACAGTTAATGGACCTGGCTTTTCTTATCCAAAAACTTTTCTCCACTTGTATATGCATGCATGTATGTGTCTGGGCCATTTTAATTCACTACACAGAATTTCCATCTTCATCAGCACAGTATTTTATACAAATACAGTACAGAAGAATTTAAATTCAGAGACATACTAATGGCAAAAAAAGCACACGTATCATGTTTGGTGAGTCAAAAGCAGACAGTTAATCATCATCCAACCTTGTTAGCGATGAACTGAGAAGAATCAGCAAATGGGTTAGTGCTGCTGAAGATAGTTGGCCTACAGAAAAGATAGTTCTGCGGGAAAGGCAGGGAAGAGTTCTAAAAGAAAAACATAACAGAAACTGAACAAAAACATTTTTAAGTGAACCCTCTGTGACTCATTAAAAAAAATGTATTTATTTTGTAGTTTGTGCTAACCAAGCAAGATCTTACTAATATTCTGCTGTACAGACACATAAAGGTAGATAAACTGCATTTGCTCTGTATTTTCAACTTGTATGCTCAAGATGATCAGCTATGATTAGCAGAGATCAGAGGAAAATATTGATCCTCCAATGTGTTCTAGCCCACAAAATCCATGAAGTGTAGTATTCAGTAGCAGAAACAACGTAACATTTACTTGCTGTGGCATTTGTACAATTTTGCCTAGGTATCTCAGTATATGGGATAAACTTCAACCTCAGTTACTTAATCATAGAGTTGCGAATTCCTAGATGAGAATAAATGCAATTTGTATTAATAACACAGTATAAATCTAGGACAAGTTTTATTTTGCAAACCACGCAAATTCTCGCTATTTGATTTATATATCAAGGTAATGTATTCACAGCGCCCTTTGCAAAATATAAGGCTTAGTAATATTAGACATCTCTGACTTTACACCTCACTTTGCATCTGTGTGGATGTATGTGTGATTTACTGACTTGTACTGTAACAAGTTGGTCTTCTTGTTAAACAATACAAGGTAAGGTAGTTACTTATTTAACAAACTAAATCATTTCCTATGTCAATAAAATCAAAGGATGTAACTTCATCACTTATACTCCCTATGCAGTTCTAGTATTGTATTCTACTTTAAGATCAGAAAGAGAAAACAGTCCAATGTGTACTTAAAAGTAATTTCTACAATAGGTGCATCCATCTGTTTGTGGTCTAAATAACTGATTGCTATAAGCTTCATGTTGCTGGAAAAAAGAAATGTGCTAAAGGGAATGCGAAAGGCTTGCAGCAACAACTAACAGTTGAACATCATGGTAATTTAATCCAGATATATGTTGCAGTTACAAAATTTTCTTAAAGTACATAGATCTGTTCACCATTTCTAAAAATATTCTTCTAAGCATTTATCCTCAAATATTACTTTGCAAAGCAAAATGTAATGTAATTTGATAAGACAGCACATCTTGGTTCTACAGTGTCTTCAGCACAGAGAAGGTACAGATCTGTATGAACAAGCTCTTTTCATTGACAAGCCCCTTACAGTAAAAAAGCAGTTGCCCTACAGTAAATTATTTTCTGTTTATACGTGTAACTCACACTCAGATGTCATCTTTTGTAAAGAGAAGTTTGGGAAGAATAGTTTATCAGCGCAATGGTTCTATTACAGTTTCAACATTACATCAGCCACTGCAAAGAATTATCAATTGTATCTTTTTTAATTTTATGCAGCTAAAATAAATATCATAAAAGCTTTGTTTTCAAACACCAGTCTTAGTAAAACAGGAAACAGATTAGCCACAATAATTCAAAATTATGCCTTTTATATCTTTTTCATGATGACAGAGCACCTAAAATATAACTGCTAGTTCTAATTCTAATCTATGCAACTGTGTTGTATTAATTGTATTGACTGCTCACAAGGATAAAATTTGGAGCACTTGAGTTTGTCTACACAGTTACATTTTAAATAATGCATATTATTTATTATTTAATTAATTAAATAATGCATAAAGCATGTCTTCTTCCACAGTCTACAGCAAGGAAAACACATACTAAAATACCAAATACTTTTCCTTTTCCCTTTTTTTTTTTTTTTTTTCAAAATAAAAAAAAAAAAAAAAAAAAAAAAATAAAATTTTTTTTTTTTTTTTTTTTTTTTGTAATTAGTGTTCTGTTTATTAATATACCCAGGATGCTGAGATATCAGATGTGAATACTGTAAAGCATAATGCTGTAACATAACAGAATGGCTGGGACCATAATCAAGGTGACAGATTAACTCTTACTAAGAAGTACACACTGCAGGATAAATATGAAACAGATTTCATAGATAACTGCTTGCAAGCAAAATTACTGAATTAGCTTCTCACAGTCCCCTTGCACTATTTGAGACACTCTACAGTCTGCTTCAGACCTCTTTAACTTCTACAGCAGCCTAAATGAAATAAGAAAAAACAAAAACTCACTACCAACATCACTTGAAAATGACTGCCTTACAGCACTGTATTAAATATAGTTGCTGTGTGCAGGCAGTTAGCTATCTGGGTAACTGCACATGAATGAAGGCAGGAAATTTCTTTTAAGATCTTACTATGAAGTACAGATGCACGTTTCAGCGATGAAGACAGTAAGTATAATGCTTTTAACAAAAGATCACAATGCAAAGCCTGTGTACAGCATAGAGTGTTTGCAATGTTTCTGCTCACAGAGAAACAAAGGTTTGTTAACATTCAAGAAACAACCAACAAAGAAAAAAATAAATAACTGCAATAAAAACCAGAGCATTGTCTAAACACGAAAAGTGGTGATAAAGTAATGGCATAGCTCCCAACCCAAACAATGGCCTAAACATTCAGCGGTGGCCATTTCGTTCACATCACAGCAAATGCAAAAGCCTTACTTTAATATCTTGAGTATCAGTAGTCAACATTCAACAGATCTTTTTCATGCAACTTTACCTTAGATGACTGACGATAAAATGGGTTAGTAGTTTTCTGCTCACAGAGAGCAGAAGCTGATGAAAGCCTATAAAGAGACTCTGGCTGGGGAACAAGAGTTGTGAGACAACTAGTAAATAAACATGCAACTTACACAGACTCTCTACAAAAAGGAATTTTAGTTTCTAGTGATGAAATCAACTATATTAAAGTTTATTAGCTTTTGTCTGCAATGTCCATGCAGCTTAGTGACAGAAACCTTCCGTGTACTTCTATGTCCTTTTATTAATGTCCAATGAATATTTTAACAGATGTTGTATTTCTGCATGCGCTCCTCTGACATGCTGTCAATCTCTAAGAGTTGATTTTAGTTAAGATTCCTACTCTGCCCCCCAACAAATTATCATTCTTGAGGCTTTTCAAAATAGTTTGAGGGCGGCGTGCTGGAGGGCAATTCCAAATCCAAATCGATTTCATTCTAAATGGAAATAATATTTAAATCAAATCTCTGTTCCTGAAATAGCTAAGATGGAACTTTCAGGATTAAATATCCCACTCCCAAACACCACCACCTTGAACATTCAATTTATCTATTACTACATATCATATCTCTTTTCATATTTTTTATGCTTACCCTTGGTCTGCTTATAATGCTCTGTACCATAAAGACTACAGGATTGCCTGCCTTCCGTATGGCTTCCACAGCTTGTTCATGGCTGGCATCTCTGAGGTCAATTCCATCCACCTGCAATTGGAAGGCCTCATCTTAGCATTACAAGAAGCTACAAGAGTCATGAAACAGCTCTGGGTTCCGATCAGAGAACTTTTAAGCAAAACTTAAGCCCAAATGCCTGCTATTAATGGAAAGGTTTCTAACAACTTCACCTCATGTCCCTTACACATGGGCTTGAGGTTTCCAAGATCAGTGAAATGACATCAAATATATGTTCTCCATGGTTTAAAACAAAAGGCAGGAGAAGGGAAGAATTTCAGCAATCATGGTTCAGGCTTGTTACGCTTTCCCTCAGGCAAGGTAATAAAAGAAACACAGTACTATGAACAGAGTGGCAGTATTTGTTAAATACCACTTTCAATAAATTCTATCTGACAACAACCTATTTTCCCAGTACCTAATAAGATTTACAAACTGAAAGTTTTAAGCGCTGGAAACTTTCATTATGAGGCATTATGTCAGAATAGCAGAATAGCATATTTTTTTCTTTTCAGCCTTTTTTTTTTTTTTTTTATTTTTTTAAAATGATCATTAACACCACCACTAATGTAAAGATGTTCAGCTGTAAGACATTTCACTAGAAGCTAAATTTTTAGGTCAGAGCTAAAGAGCCATTTCTCTTTAAAATGTTTGTTTGGTCTTTCTTTTCTTGTTTTCAGATGTATCGTTGTGTATAACAGTTTTGCCATCCAGCTAAGAATATGTTATGGTAAAGTTAGCATCAGTAAAGCATTCTCATGATGACCATTAGCTAGAAGCTAATGCAGATAGGTCTTTTGTTAGTGGCAATTTTTGCACAAAAAATGTTACACAATGAGAATTACCCCTGCCTCTAACTAACACCATCTTGAAAACATAGAGAAAGAAAAAAGAAAGAGAAAATATTCTAAACCCATGAGTAATTAGAAGCATCACTACAGATCTGCAGTTTTCCATGTCTGAAATAGCACATGCACGGGTAGAAAGGAAAGCCTAAAAAATGCCTCAACTCAAAAAAATGAAACCATCCATTCACAAACAGTTGCATGAATACACTACGTACTAATTTTGCTCACCCACATCACATTCTACAAGTACCATTCTCAGAGACAATTACTGCATTCATAAAACTCCAGATAGTCAGTTACAAGGAATGATGATTAATTTTGTGGCCACCAAGTAAAATACCACTTCCTAACTTGTTTCATACTAAAAAAAATCTTCCATCTTGTCCTATGTTCCTGTATTATTTCCATGTTTTTTGTTTGGATCTAGTAGCAGCCACATATCACTAGTCTTAATATGAGTGGGTAAGAAATGCAGTCCAGTCCAGGTGAAATGTTAATGTCTCTATCGCCCTCGTTCTTTATGATAGATGGTCAGCTGACATCCATCATGGTGAAAAGGAGTGTAGCTCCCAAAGGCATGACACTGGACACATGTTAATGTCTAATTTACTGATAACTATTGCAGAAAAGACTCTTCAAAATTATTGAGCAGGAATGCAGAAATCATTGCATAAGCAGGGACTATGTAAGCAGGAGAAGATGAATCTAGATGAACTCTTCTCTGCAACACCGCATAAACACAATACTCTCAACTTCCCTGCAATATCTCTATATCAAATTCATCTTTCTGCATGTCATCAGGAAGAAAACAGTGTCTTCCCTAACTCCTGAAAAGCACAAGAAGGATGAGGCTTGTGTAAGACTTTAGAGGGAGATAAATTATAGCATTTATTTTAATGATATTTTGTTCTTTGGACATCTGATGCTATCCAGTATGCAAACGTAAAACTTTCTAGCTTACCAAACTTCTTCCTACACGTTCTATGAAATGTAGGTGGAACTACCAGCTTTGTACCCCTACTCACACAGCCAGCCGTTCATGCTTCAAACTTCAGTTCAACACAACTTCAAACTGTCGGCACATAAATATCAGTAGATGGCGCTGCTGTGTTTGTAAAGCTCAAGCAGCGCCAGCTGGATGAATTGCAGTGGTCAGACCAGGAGCAAACACCTATTTCAGCGACTCTTGAGACGCTGGGGGTACTGCAACCGAAAGGCACTTGGTTGGTACCTCGACAATCCGATCTCCAGTTTTCAGTGTCCCATTTTTGCCAGCTGGGCTGTCTTCCAGGATATGTTTGATAAAGATCCCTCTCATCACTTCCCCACTGCTCAGGCGGCTCCCCATCCCTCGTCCTCCAACAATGCTGATCCCCAATGACTTGCCAGGCTCTCTCCAAAGTTCAACCCTGTTGTGATAAAAAAAGGAGCAAAATAAATGAAGCCTAAAATATGACAGTGCCAAAAGAACCCCAGATTGGCATGATCATTTAAAAACATTCAGGAATAACTTCAACTTTTTTTTTTTTTTTTTTTTTTTTTTTCAGTGAGAGTTATCTATTTTATCGATTTGGTTGCTCAGAAAGTTGTAACTGCTATTGCTTCCATTTACTTTGGCTTCTAATTAAAACTTCTCTTCAACTCCTCATATTGGCTTGCAAACAGTAAGCCTATAAAGATAAATTTAACAAAACAATTAAATAACCATTAGATTGCAGAGATTTAGCCAAATGGCAGTATGAAAATCAGAAGTGAATTACATCTGTGATGCACAATACACACTAACTGCAGTACTTCTATTTTCTTCTTTCTTTTAAACTGTATCAGAGGTTTCAAAATTTTTGGATTTCAGATTAGATTATCTATTGTGCAATATCTATACTTACCTTCTGGGCTGGTTCCAGTTACTGAAAGATGCATTTTGAAGTTCACTTTCTTCTCCTTCCCCCTCTTCACGCTCTGGAAGCTCTGGGACTTCCCTGATTTAACAGGAACATGAAATTCATTTTGAAAAATCCAAAAAATTACTCCATTCCTATGCAAAAATTCAGGTACTGGACACTGTCAGCACTGTACTTTTTCCAAAAATCTAGAATTTTACTAGAATTTTTTACTAGAATTTTTACTAGAACTTTTACTAGAACTTTTACTAGAACTTTACTAGAACTTTACTAGAACTTTTACTAGAATTCCAATCAGTACCAAGAATTTCCCTATGAGAAACCTGTTAGAAAACATATAGTACACAGGGATTCCCAAAGCATTTATCTCTATTATGAAGTTCTACCAACCAGCCAACAACTGCAGAACCTGTATGTTGAAACTAGAACTAAATCAAAGCTGAATTACTTACTGTTAATACTCAACAATTAATCATTCATTATTATTATTACTTTTTACAAAATAATAAGACCAGAATTCAAAAGCTGTTATTGCTTTTGGATATTTTTTAAAAAAATAACTAGACACTGAATATTTTGGCTTGTAACAAATGAATTTTTAAAAGCAACAAAAACAACAGCAAAATTAGTTCTCTGCAGTATATATTTTGGATAGAATATCAATGTCAAATTCTCAGGCCAGAAGCACTGAGTACCTGTGGCAATACCTAAGTCAAATTGCACTGCATTTAAAAGAAATTTAGGACTGGACAGCACACAGACTCTTTACAGGAAGAAACAAATACTGGTAAAACAGTCTATTTAATAGTCAGAAAAATTTGCTAGCCAAAGCCAAAACTCTGTCGTGAGCAACTTTTTATTTAAATAGTGGCTAGTCTGAAGGAAAATCACTATTTTTCAGCTCTAAATATAAAATAAAATACAAATTATGAAATAAAATTTAGCATCTGGAATTAAGCAAAGTGTATACAAAGAGTTAGATTTGAGATTTCTACAGGAGAAAACAAAAGGTCTTTTGAACTCACGAAGCAGACTGTGAGGAAGAAAATACTGTCAGATCTTCCTCTGACTCTTGCTTCAAATAGGCTCTGTACTTCGGTAAGTTTTCTGCTATCACATATGTAATACTGCAATAAAACAGACATGATTATAGTATGAGGACTTCCAGTCAAATCTTTGCTGGGTGTGAAGAATGGATATGAGGAAATTACTAAAGATCACTTAATGTATGCATTGATTTCAAAATCACCAAAACTGCTATGTTGAAAATAAAGAATTACTAGTTTTTGTGCCTTGTGAAAAATAAGCATATGAGATCAAATTAGACAGCTGAACTCTCTTGATTCTATGGAGAGTTACTACATTTAAGTAAATGGTGTTTTAAGAGCAATAGGTATGTAACAGAGATAATTCTGTTTCAGTCAAAACAGATGCCTCGTGCAAAGATAAATAATAAAAGATTTGTGAAGAATGAAGTATCATTGCCATTATTTGAATATGCTGTTTGAATATGCTTCTGGAAGCTAGTCTGCAGAAGTTTTTTTGCTTTCAAAAGAGGTTCTCTAGGTGTTTTAGGTTTCCATACTTTTAGTTAAAAATACTGCATGGGTTTGGACATATAAATGTGCTATAATACATCAGGTAACCTGCAAGGTGTAATCCTCTGCCTAACTCCTTCCTCCACATCACCATGCACATCCAGTCAGCTCGATAGTCAGCCGTGTTCTATCAGCCAAATGACATGCAGACTTCTGAAGCCCTGCTATAACTCAGCCAGGTTTGAATGCCAGAAAGAGAAACGGCACGAGAGACTGTTGAGGCAGGGACAAAGAAAAAGATTAAGGCATGAAAAATCTCTATGAAAAAATTTCCTCTGCGGGTAAAGGGACACTATGATCTAAACAGGCCTATTCAAACAAAGGACATAGCCCTGCTATAACCAGGCTTTGTCATGTCCCACTAAGCTGCTGTCCCACAAGCAGCTTAGCTATCAGATCAAAGTATGACAAGATCTAAGTCTGATGGAAAAAGAATACATTCACAAAAGGATGTCCTACCATCCACAAAATGGACGCTTAAAAGGAACAACTCTCTAGTTCCTCTGAATGAAATTTCTAAATTGTCTGTACTATCACTTGCTCCTTTTCTCCTTCTATTAATCGATTAATTTATCTGCCTTGGCTTTTTTTTTTCCAAGTGATATGCACTTGACAGAAAGTGTGTTTTCATTCTGAAATGCTGAGGAGCGTACATTCAGTGGAAAACAAGCATTCAGTGGAAGATTACTGATTATCTGAGTTCCCTGGGCAGAAAGAAAGAAGCAAGACATAGAACAGTTATTCCATGAAGTCTAGCAGTGAAATGGAGAGGAAAGGGGGAAAAGAATAGGAATTGCTATTTCAGAAGTTCTTTGATTTCTGCAAATAATCACAACTACTTCTCAGCCATCTCCAACTCTAGATGTGATAAGTTACAGCAACGTACAAATACTATAGTCACAAAACTCCCACAGGGCAAATGCTGCTGTGGAAGCTCTATCTTAGTAAGCCCGTAAGAATCCTCTGCCACTATAAAAGCCAAAACATATGGAAGCTGTGTTTCAGTGAAAGAAAATGTGTCACTAATCCAGTTACATTCATCAATTTCAATCCAATCAAATTTAACAAATTTTACTCTACAAAAATAAGTAGGAAATAATGTACTTTCCCTTGAAAGGCAGCTGCATTAAAGAAACTAGAATTGCAAGCAGTGTTTGTACTATTTAGAACATCTGGGCAATCTTTTTGACACAAAACGCAGTAAGAAGCTGTTGTCATAGTACAGACAGGAGAATGGAGAGTCCCTAAAAAGGAAATATAAATGTCCAGATTAAGTGCAATGCAGACAGCAGGGAGTGATCATCAATTACACACAGTACGAAATTTTACATCTCTTGTCCAGCCCTTTTGCACAGGGAGCACAAAGCAAAATTGTGCAAGTTCCTAAAGTCAAAAGGTAGTAAAGGTTGTTACTTTCTATTTTGGTGCAACATCAGCATTACAGGTCAGCTAACAGAGTGAGCAAACCAGATGTGCTACAACTTCCAGGATACCTTGTAGATTTTAATTACTTGAATAACTAACTAACTTATCCTGGGTCATTCTGAAAGTGCAGCTTAAAGGATGCTCTCAAACATCCTTACACGCTACTTACAAACATCTCGTAAAAAATCTCTTAGGTAGGTAAGCTTCTATTTCTTCATAGCTTCACAAGTGCTATGAAACAGGTATGAAGATACAGAAGATGGGAAATGATTAAATGCATTACTATCTACAAGACAAGTTGAGGTTCAACAATTTCAAGAATAAGTATATGTGGAGATTAATAATTTCCTTGCTTTCACAGCTGTACAGCTTTTAGGAGAACACGTTCTGGCTTCCCTTCTTGAGATACCACCCTCAACACCAAGATATGCACTAGCAATGACAGCAGTGACAATGGAAACACCAAATGGTGTACAAATGAAAACATGTGTAAACACAACAATGCATGCAGAACAGAGGAACATTTATCACATGCTTGACTGAACAACCTCACAAAACCTTGAAACACCAACAAACCAAATAACAATGTACGAACAATAGTCACAACAAATTATTGGCATTAAGAATTAAAGTCTAATTTGAATCTTTTTACACATGGAGAAAGAAGTGCCACAGAAAATATGACACGGAGATTAATCCAGATATCTGTACACTGTACTCTAGCAGTGTACCCTGTACAAACACACAAGTACATAAACCACACACGTGGCTGCATTAGCAGTCATCTTTTAGAATACAGGTATTTTCATTCTAGTCTTAGGAAGTATGCTCCAATCTTCAAGTTTTAGGATAAAAATACGTATAAAAATTGAAGGACACACATACACTTTCATATATATATATACACCCACACATGCAGGCACAAGTGCACATGCACACACAAAGAGAGACAGAATATTCACTGATATTTGGATATATCCCTGACATTACTATGGATGTAATAAAAGCATGGAATGATTTTAGAGACAAGTTGCAACACAGAATCATGATGAGTTTCTGAATCACCAATACTCACACATAAAAGAGGGCCTGATCATCAGAAGGTGCTGGAGAAGATCTAGAATGCGAAGCATATGATGCAGCATTGTTTTACAACGGTGTTAACAAATGTCAATGTCTCATGCTGAATGTGAGATGTATACTTAAGTAGTTAAAAGTATGAGCTGCTTATTTTTTCTTTCTTTTTTGTCTCTCCCATTTTCTTTTGTATTATTAGACCT
This sequence comes from Centrocercus urophasianus, assembly GCF_019232065.1. Lineage (NCBI taxonomy): Eukaryota > Metazoa > Chordata > Aves > Galliformes > Phasianidae > Centrocercus > Centrocercus urophasianus. Next base: position 3,564,800 of record NW_024884833.1, read on the forward strand.
CCACATCATTTATACCTGCTTCAGAAATCATTTCGTCTTTATTGGAGTCTATAGCAGTGATTACTAACAAACATGGAAAATGGAATTGTAATTATCTTCTATTCCTTGACCAGGAATTCATCCCCATGCTTTAGGCTAAGACAGGCAAACTCTGATTCAGATTCGTAATCATTTGAATCATCTGACAGATGTTACAAGCTGCTGCTGCTGGAAAAAGAAAACATTATTATTCCAGAAATATAAGAGCTCCTAGCAAGGTGGAGTGAGAAGTGAAAAGGAATGTATCATGGTAAGGCCACACATCTGTTTTTTTCACAAATAAAAGGAAAAAGAATATCTTAATATGGAACTCAGATTGCTTATTCCTGAACATCCTTGAATGAAACAAAACATAGCACGTAAGAATGGTTTCATGTATTATCACAGAAAGCTCAGAACTGTTTGAGTTGGAAAGGACCCATAAAGATTATTCAGTCCAAGCTCCTGGTAATGAACAGGGATATGCACAGCTAGATCAGGTTGCTCAGAGCCTGGTCAAGCCTGACCCTGAATGCCTCCAGGGATGGCATACCCACCACATCTCTGGGCAACCTGCACCAGTGTTTCACTACCCTTATTGTAAAAAACTCATTCCTTATATCCAGTTTGAACCTCCTATCTTCTAGTGTGAAGCCATTTCCTCTTATCCTATCACAACAGACCCTGCTGAAGATTCTGTCCCATACTTTCTTATAGCCCTTAGCTATGGAAAGGCCGCTATCTCTCCCCTCTCCCTGGAGCCTTCTCCAGACAAAACAACCCCAGCTCTCTCAGCCTGTCCTCACAGGGGAGGTGTTTCATCCCTTGCATCATTTGTGTGGCCCTCCTCTGGATGTGCTCTAATCCATGTCTCTCCTGTATTGAGGACTCCATATCCAGATGCAGTACTCCACCACGAAAGGTTTCACCACCACAGGGCAGAAGGAGAAATACTTTTTGTCTTTGAAATATAGCTTTGAAATGAAAACACTCCTGCACAAATCCCTTTTAGGGGCCACTCTGGTACTCAAAAATAGTTCTGCATAATAGTTTAGGTATTCACTTTGCAGTCTTGTGTAGAAAAAACAATCATACAAGCACAACTGAGGGGCTGTACATCTTTTTTTCCCAAGGCTGATAAAAAAGATTCAGCGCTTGCTTAATTGAAAGGCTGGCACAGATCACAAAACCTGCATGACGGTGTACCACATCAGCCTTGAAATAATGAAAAGCCCTGAAAAGCCCTGAAAAGCCCTGAAAAGCCCTGAAGTTTGTTTAGCTTTGAACTTCTCTAAGAAAACAGGAAGTATTACCATGATACAGCGCTCTCCTATGTCTAAATTCCTGATTCAGGGCATTTTCACCCATTTGGATCATAATGTTTTTCCAAGATCTTCTCCCTTAAGAATAAATTACTGAAAAGCTTAATTATGCTTACAGAGTAGATTTGTATCATAATTATGTAGCCCCGTCCTTCCTCCTGCAAGAGCTCTTTGGGAGCTGTGAAAGCACTTGGTCTTTCACTTGCTTGAAGTGCAAACATTGGCTTCACTTTAAACTCCTGTCATAGGAAGAACATAAACATAAAATGAAAGCCAAAAACGTCAAGTAAGAACATGAATGGCTCAGGAGTTCCTACAGAAGGAGGTGAAGCACTTTTCTCTGTGACATCTGAATGTTCACATCTACCATGAGATTTGATATTACAAATGTATCTGGAAAATGACTATAAAGGAAAAATTAAAATCACACAGCAAAAATGGAGCAACTTTAAAAGGATAAACACAAAACATGAACACATCTTTGTTTCATCACATAACTATGGCATTAACAAAAGACTCCACAGAAAAAAATCGTGCTGTAGAACTTGGATATTCAAGCAGACATACAGACACATACATGCTAACTGATTTTGGTCATGGAAGTTGGAATTATAATGGTTGAAATCTTATAAAAGTAATATCATGTTCTATCAATGCTGATTCCCTCATATTCGCAACAGCACTGTCAGTAAAGGTAATGAATTATATAAGCAGGACTTAGTATTTAAGCAAGCTAGTATAAAATCCTAGTACTACATGCAGACAATTGAACGTACCACTCCATGCTTTATGTACTTGCTCTCGGAATGACACCACTATTTAAAGCCAGCACATACTTCCCAAGAAGAAAGAAAAGCCCTATCTTTTAGTGTGCAGCCCTTTCTGAATGGATAGAAACTAGTTACCTGCCACCACACTGGGACTGTACCGACCGCTTTCAGAGCTGCCTCCTTAAATAATTAGAGACTTCTATTAACAAGAGCTCAAAGAATTTTATTAGCAGATCTGACCCAGCCCACGTTATCATGGATTTCAGAAAAACAACTGTTAGTTTGTTTATTTGAGCTGTAAACTCAGCACTCATTGGTCTGGAGTACCACCCATAAGCCCAGGAACACTTCATATTTAGATGTTGGGCAGTTGTGACATCTACGAAGAACTACACTTAACTTTCCAGTAAAAAAACTTTCTTGTAAAGTTCATTTTTTTTACTGGAAAGTTAAGTGTAGTTCTTTCATATTAAGCAAGTGGATTTTTAAGCCTATTAAATATTTCAAATTTTAAGCAGCAGCACTCCAGAGAAAAAAATTAAAGCATTCAAGAAACAGTTCCTTCATATGTACTAATGAGAACTTGGAAGAGACTTCACAAAACACACTTTTTAATTACAGATGTACTAATGTTTTTTTTTAATATTGCTTTTCCACATTAAGATTGGGTTTTATAGTTTCTGTTTGGCAGCCAAAACCAAAATCCACCAGAAACATCACTTCCATCAGATGGAGACATCTGTGCAATGGCCAAGATAGCTGACATTTCAGAAGCAAAAATATATCTGAGGAAATGCTTGATTTGTTTAGCAGTGTCATATTGTAAATGCAAAACTCTAACAAATCCTACTACTTCAGTAAAGCCACGCAAAGGTATTAATGAAGATGGTTAATTAATCACAGAATTAATTTTTTAAAGAACACCCAAAATCTCCTATACAAGTGATTTTAACTTTCAAATTCATGAAGCTGTAATTTCATAGCAAATAATTTGCTGAAATGGTAACTTAAAGGCACACTGTAAAAACAACAAAAAAAAAAACGGATTTAGAAAATATGCATGAATCTAGACAAATTTTGATTATTAGCCTTTTCCTACTAGAGTCAATATTCTGGCTGTACCTACTTCATTTCTCGTCCAACGAGTGAATGTCTCCTAAGCATAGCTCGGGCTTCTGCATTGGTTAAGTTAGTGCTTGATTCTTCATTAATGGACAAGATGCAGTCTCCCACGTTAATCCGTCCATCACGATTTATTGATCCTCCATGGATGACACTACGAACTATCATTCCTGTGCCATCTTTGTCAGAGCTTACTGTCATCCCTAGAGTGAGAAAGGCGTGAGACAGGTGAGCATTAGTATCTTCTTCCAGCCCTAACTCTGGGTGACAAGGGAAAGTGAAGTGATAGCAGACTGGGAAGGCATAAGACAGCCACATGACCTGCCAACCTCAACAAGCCCAACACTGTCCTTATTCTCCTTGTGTTCCCATCTTTCCAAAGGGAGACAAGAGTTAAAAATCACATTCACAATATCTTCACTTTACCTTATGTAATTTCATATATCAAGTTGAATATAAAAAAGTAAAAAGCAGTGGAATATTTAAGCAGAAAACAAACCAAAAATCAAATAGATCTCATAAAAGCAATAAAATCGATCCTAAAACAGTTAAGCTTGTAACCCCTCTGGGTGGTTCCTCAAGTTCATTTGCCACCTCTCAGTTTTCTGATGGCTCTTTTCAGAAAAAAAAGAAAAAAAAATAAATAATTATAAGCATGGGGCAATACAATTCTTAATTTTCTTCAAAAATTTAAGCAGCCAGTTGCTTAGGCCCAGAAGAGCATCCTAACTTCTTCAATAGCCTGTTTACTATTAATAGATACAGTCCTTTATTCTGTGTACATGACAATCCTGCCTGTGGTGCAGCAAGATGTTATGTCTCTTGATTTACATGCATCATTTAACTCTGCATTCTTTTCACTAAGGGGAAGTAAGACAAAAACTGCCTACAGGGCAGCTGGTACTCATGATGACACTTCTAAAAAAAAAAAAAAAACAAAAAACCAAACAACTGCTCTTCACAAAGGCAAAAGGTACCTTAAGACCCAAAACAGATTTCTCTCCCTTTATATTACTGTGGGCTTACCACTCTTAACGCTAAGAAGCTTTTCTTATTCTTTCGTGTGCACTGATGAATGTTGAAAGTTTTTCCTTACGAGAAAAAGATACCGAAGGAAAAGTGCCTTTTTGAGCAGAATTTGCTGAAGGAAGATGCAGTGAGCACTCCTCTTGGGTTCTCCTGGCTTTTGACGTAAACCACAAGTTAGTAAGTAACGGGAGGGCAATTCTATTTTTGCAATTCCTTACCATCTTGTCCAGATTGACTGGAAGGAAGATCATCTCCAAAGCAACAGTTAACCACAGCAAACTTTCCAAACATACTGATAGAGAAAATTCTGATCATTTATATACAAACATGGCTACAGAAGACTGACCACTTGACTCCAGGAATGTAGACCTTGGGAGACAGACTACAGAACAGGAACTGGCTGAAAAGTTTAGAAAACAACTGCAACCTATAGGCTATCCAGGCTCAGCAAACCAAGTAAACATCTGCCTACACAACTGTCTCAGAGGAAAAAAAAAAAAAAATAAAAGTACTGCTAGCTTTTAAAGAACGAAACTAAACAAGATTTTCACTTATGCTTTTTGGATTTCCATAAATATAAACTCTCTGAATAGTGCTGGTTCCTCATGTTCACTTACAGTTGAGATCAACATTGTTATCCAAGCTATAAGAAGGTGGCCCCGCTATCAAAAAACTACCCCAAAAGCTTCTTAGACAAAGGAATATACAGGTCTCTCTATTTTGGTATGTAGAATCATGTTTTATCTTTTGGAAAAACTGAAAAACTACAAAACCATTTTCATGATGGGACTTTAATAAACAGATGCAAGAACATGGTGTTTCAAATGACTGGAGTTTAAAATTTATGATTTGCCAGGGACTGTCAACTGTGACAAGTTCTATGCAAAAGTGCTCACAGTATTACAGTACCATGACATGTCATCCACCTCAGCATGGTAAGGAAATTCAGAACCATGGCAATTTATGGAAAAGGGCTTAAGGGCTTCTGTCAGGGTGCTTTCTGCAGACAGTACATCTCTGAGTATATTTAAAGCCACTGCAAATAGCCAACACTTAAACTATGTTTCACTCTGACAAAGCCAGAAAGTCTTCCAAAAAGGAAAAGCACCTGCACTCTGAAACAAAACAAACACTCTGGCCTAAGTCAGGAGGGGAGAAGCATTGTCTCCTGCCCCAAACCTTCCATTGACTGGCTATGAGATTCCTGTGCCCACCCAACCCTCGCTGCCTCCATAGCCACTACAGGAACCTGAAGAGGACAGCAAAAACTGCTTCAACCTACTGAACCTATCAATACCACAATACACCTTTGATCAGTATGTTCAGGGAGATGCAGATTGCAAATCTTTAAAAATGGCAGATTCTCCACAAAATGGTATTTTTGAATTAAAAACACTATAGATAAATATAGTCATTATCGGATCTTTTCAGAAATACTGAAACTTAAGATAAAGTGAAAATCAGTGGAAAGAAATTGAACAGCTTGCTTAGTTTTGACCATACTCAGAAAACAAGATGATTTCATGTTTACATATGAATATAAAGCTCTTTGATCAAAGCTTTTTCATCTCAAAATACAGCATTTACTGGCCCCATCTTGTGCCTTTCCACTGTAGATCACAGAATCACAGAACCACAGAATCACAAGGTTGGAAAGGACCTACAAGGTCATCTAGTCCAACTGTCCTCCCATCACCATCGCTACCACAAACTGAACCACATCTTGTAGCTCCTCATCCAGGTGCCTCTTGAACACTGCCAGGGACAGCGACTCCACCACTTCCCTGGGCAGCCATTCCAGTGCCTGACCACTCACTGAGAGAAAAAGCTTTTCCTTATGTCTAATCTAAACCTCCTGTGGTACAACTTGTGGCCATTTCCTTGGGTCCTGTTTGTTGCCTGGGAGAAGAGGCCAAACCCCTCTGGACCAATAGGTATATACAATTGATTGAAAACACTGATGGAAATATGTACTTGGTACCTGCATACAATGTGGTATACAACTTTGGAGAATATTAAAGGTTTATGGGCTGGTTCAGCCCGGTTCCACGACGAGGGGGGTGGAGGGATCTGCAGAGCCTGACTGCACTCCCCCAATGTCAAATTCCCTTGTGGTACACATTGAACATCCCCGTCTCTCTGCATCACTCACCAAGTGGACCCAGGTCCCTGGGCAAAAACAGTTCCACAAAGAGGTTTGCCCTTTCCACAAGCTGGAAAGACCCAAACCGCTTTTCCCAACATGTTCTTTACATGTACTACAGGGACTTTATCTCCCCTGACAGTATGTAGAGAGCTACCAGGACCACCTCGATTGATCGATCCTCTAGCACTGACCAATCAGGTGGCTTTTGCCAAATGCTTCTCCCAATGCTTAAATGTTCTGCCACCCGTATTTAGAAAATTAGTTTGTTTCTCCTCAGATCGTTGCCGCTGTTTTTTTAATTATTTTGGGGTCCACTGTTTCCATTTTTCCGGAGGCATGGATCTGCGGATCCCTCCGCCCCGCTGATCGTGGAACAGGGCTGAACCAGCCCGTAAACCTTTTACATTCTTGGTGGAGAATGCAGGCAATGGCTGCTTTAGCTTTTTAGAATCTCTCTCTGCTCTCGGAGAGCTTCGCTGGGAAAGTTCATCTTTTTCACCGGTGCTCACTGGAAGCTTGACCGTAAAAGTCCAGGTGGACTGCCAATAATCTGGGATATTTGTAAACTTTGAGCAATGCTATCTTGCTTCTATAAAGAGAGAAAAAAAGATTCTGCTTTCTCTTTTAAACCTGTTTGCAGAGGGAGCTGCTAATTTCACATAAATTGGGATTTTTAAGCGGGCTCCCAGTCTCTCCTTTAAATCCTTTATGCAGGTTCTGAATGCTCACCTGATCGCATTGTTAATCTCCCTGAATCTACATCATTTCAGTCAGTATTTGCATTTATTGTATTCTGAGGAAGTCTTTCCCAAAACCAGAGGATATTGAGTGGCAGGGAGTGTGGAAAGGCTTGGGAGAGACTTTAGAGAGATGGACATCTTCGGTGTCATGGAATTTTACTTCTGAACACCTGAAAGACCCTGAGAGCTTAAACATTTATTTGAGACAGGGATGTTGCGGCTCAGGCAGATCTGAGGAGGCACAAATGATTTGGGGCCTGGCTAATGCTTGTCAGGCCTTATTCAATAGTATCCCAGAGAGGGAGAGAGTTTGTGAAACTGAAAGAGAATGTCTGAGAGCTGAGAGGGAGAATCTCCGGGCTGAGCAAGAGAGTCTCCTGGATGAGAGAAAAGACCTCCAATCTGAGAGGGACATCCTCAAGTCCGAGAGAGATGCCCTCCAAATCGAGACAGACTCCCTGCAATCCCAAAGAGAGAGTGTCCAGGCTGAAAAGGAGAGTCTCCAGCAGAGACTCCAAGCCGAGAGGAAGAATCTCCACATCCAGAGAGTCTCCTAGTTGAGAAACAGTCTCCAAATCCAAAGAAAGAGTCTCCAAGGCGACAGAAAATATCCGCGTTAAGAAAGAGAGTCTCCTAGCCAGGAGAGAGAATCTCAAAACCTGGCAAGAGTGTCTCTGAGCTGAGAAAGAAAGACTCCAAGCAGAAGGAGAGAATCTCCAAGCTGAGAGAAGGAATCTCCAATCTCGATGAGGTGCCTTCAAATCCGAGTGAGACTCTCTCCAATCCAAACTCGACACCCTCCAAACTGAGCGAGACATCCTCCAATCTGAACTGAATACTCTCATAATTGAACAAGACAGACTCCAAGCGGAGCTAGAGGATGAGAGCATCAGAACTGACCAACCTGACCAACCACAGGAGGCACCACAAGTGATGTCAGTTGCTCCTGTAAGAGGACGGAAAATGAAATGAATCTCAACTCAGAACAGAAGAAAAAGGAGGAAATAGGTCCAGAGGAGTGGCTCCGAGATCCAGAAGAAGCACCCTGGAGTCGAGGGGAAGGGACCTCAGTAAGACCATGGTCACCAATGCCTACGAGGGTAACAAGAAGTCCTGAAAGAGTAAGAGGTGAACAAGATATCGTTATCATTGTTGATGGATCTCTGAAAATGAATGAAATTCGAAGTCTGAGAAAAGACTTCTCACGTCACCCAAATGAGCCTATCGCCACTTGGTTACTTCGATGTTGGGACAATGGGGCCAACAATGTGTGGCTAGATAGCAGAGAAGCTCGCCAATTGAGTGGCATTGCTAGGGACTCAGCCATTGACAGAGGCATTGGTACATGCCAGAACCAGGCCTTCACCCTCTGGAAGCAGATGTTGTTAGCTGTAAAAGAAAGATACCCCTTCAAAGACGATCTGATGCCTGAGAAAAAGAAATGGGCTGATATAGAAAAAGGCATCTGTTATTTGAGAGAACATGCTGTGGTGGAAACACTGCACAGCCCCGATTTCATTCCTGATGAGCCAGACCAAGAGCATGATCCTGAGAGAGTCAGGTATACACCAAACATGTGGCATACATTCACAAGACTGCACCAGAAAGGTGCACCGGTACATTTGCAGCAATGTATGGCAGAGGGGAAAGAAGACCCCTTATAATTGAACTCATTAATAAACTTCAAGACTTTGAGTTACATTTAAGCCCTCTATGAGCTTGTGTTTCAGTCATTGCAAAGGTAGCTGAAAAGCTGAACAGAATGGAGGGCAAACAAGAAGATATAATGATAGACAAACTGTCTACCGTGCCTGATGCTGATGGATCCATGGTGATAACAGAGTGGACACTGGTGCACAGTGCACTCCAATGCCCTCGAGTCACCCAGGGACAGAATCAATGTATATTCATGGAGTGACTGAGGGCTCCCGAGAGCTGACTATGTTGGAGGCCGAAATCAGCCTCACTGGTAAAGACTGGCAAAAGCACCCTATTGTGACTGGCCCAGGGGCTCCAAGTATACTTGGTATTGATTACCTCAGACAGGGATACTTTAAGGATCCCAAAGCATATCGATGGGCTTTTGGAATAGCTGCTGTAGACACAGAAGGTGTTAAGCAGCTGTCTGTTTTGCCTGGCCTATCAGTGCAGTTGAGCAGCAGGGAGATGGGAGCAGCGCCCATGATGAAGGGCAGGCGAAAAAGAGCGCATCAGGTGACCTTGCCAGGAGTTCTATCTCCTCTCTGTGAATGCAAAGTCCCCTAGGGGATGTAGTTCTTCTTTTTTTCTGGGCAGGTACCCAGGACTTGAGCATTGACAGTTAAACTCCCAGTGCCTCATGTGATGTTATGATGTGGAATACCGAAAACCAAAAATCATAAAACCATGACACTGTCCTCATCAGAACCTCCCTTCAGGCAGCTGTAGAGTACAGTGAGGTCACCTGTGAGCCTCCTCTTCTCCAGACTGAACAACCCCAGCTCCCTCAGCCGCTGCTTCTAAGATTTATGTTCCAGACCCCTCACCAGTTTTATTGCCCTTCTCTGAACACATACCAGGGCCTCAATGTCTTTCTTGTAGTGAGGAGCCCAAAACTGAACACAGTACTTGAGGTGCAGCCTCACCAGTGCTGAGTACAGAGGAATGATTACTTCCCTGCTCCTGCTGGCCACACAATTTCTAATGCAGGCCAGGATACCGTTGGCCCTCTTGGCCACCTGGGCACACTGTCGGCTCATGTTCAGCCGAGCATCAACCAACACCCCCAGGTCCCTTTCCTCTTCACAGTCATCCAGCCACTCAGCCCCAAGCCTATAGCACTGCATAGGGTTGTTGTGGCCAAAGTGCAGGACTTGGCACTTGGCCTTGCTGAACCTCATCCCATTCACTTCAGCCCAGCAGTCCAGCTTATCTAGATCCCTCTGAAGGGCTTTCGTACCCTCAGGCACCACCACCCAACTTGGTGTCATCTGCAAACATACTGAGGATACACTCAATCCCTTCCATCTAGGTCATCAGTAAAGATATTAAACAAGATGGGCCCCAGTACCAAACCCTGGTGGACACCACTCATAACAGGATGCCAGCTGGACTTAGCTCCATTCACCACTACCCGCTGGGCACAGCCCTCTAGCCAGTTCCTTATGTAAAGAAGGGTATACCTGCCCAGACCATGGGCAGCCAGTTTCCCCAGCAGAATAATGGGGAATACTGTGAGAGACCGTGTCAAAGGCTTTGCTGAAGTCCAGGTAGACTACATCAACAGCTTTCCCCTTATCTAGCAGTCTGGTCACCCAGTCATAGAAGGAGATGAGGTTGGTCAAGCACGACCTGCCTTTCGTGAGTCTGTGCTGGCTGGGCCTGATCCCCTGGACACCGCGCACATGCCGTGTGACTTCACCCAAGATGATTTGTCAGGCTGACAAGCCTGTAGTTCTCCAGATCCTCCTTGCCATTCTTGTACACGGGAGTCATATCAGCGTATCATATACAGACACAAAAACAATGTATTAAAACTGTATTATTAATATTTAGGGTCAACCAAATTCCTTCATGGAAAAAAAAAATTATCAGTGAGAACAGCACTTTATTTTCTGTTAAAGATGACAGCAAGTGGATTCACTGCCATCATAGCCAAAGAGAACAAAAGCAGCAAAGAGAAATACTATGTTACGCTTTCCGTTTAAAATGAAAATGTTTAGTCTTTACTATTAGAATGGGAAATATAAGAGAAGGAAAGAGAAAGGAAGGATCCCATGTTTCTTCAAAGGTTAAAAAACATGACAGTTATTTTACCTAGACTTGAATTGCCTTTTGCAATAGTGATGGTCTCCTCATACATGTTTTTCACTGGATTTAAGATTTTGAAAACTTTTTCCACAGGCACTAAAAGGCTAGATTCCACGAACGTTCTTTTATCCTAACACAAAAGAAAATAACATTAGTTCATAATACAGACATAAGAGTATGCATGGACACAGACTTCAGTTCATCTTACCTTTTACCAAAGCTATGAACATAATTAATACAGATTCCCTATATGGTCACTCCATTAAAGATCAAACTGACGTATGTCTTTTCACTGTGGGATAGAGCAAATCTATTGCAAAGTACATTGCTCATTTAGGGACACAATTTACTCTCTTAAAATTGATGGGATGAATTCAGTGGCTTTCTGACTCATACACTTGAGATGCCTGAGAATTCGCTAATACTAAAGTAATGAAGTTAATACAAAACTATAACTCTTTTAAGACTGCTTTAAACACTGAAGGGAAAGAATTGAAATGGAATTGAATAGTGACTGTCTTATAAGGGAACACTACTTGCACAGCCTTAGACCGTGTATGCGATGAACTGCGCAACTCTGCATGAGCACCTGGATGTAAGACTTTCACACCACTTCCCACTGGTTTTCCACACCTGGTTTTCAGCTATGAACCTCCTCTATATGCCCATTTCTTTGTGGAACTTAACAGAAAGCCCTGCCCTGGATCCCCAGTCTGCCCAACAAGTACACTATGCTTCAGCATTGACTAGTGCTGCAAGGTATGAGCAGACTTAAATACACGCATTATCTCCAGTCTCTGGGAGATTACTTTTGTGAAACTATAAATTATCTCTTTGGCTAAGCCTACTAAATTCCTAAGTTTTGGATGCGAGCTTCCACATTTACAGTCAAAGAGCCACAAGTTGTTGCTGATCAGTGTCAATTTCAGAAGGACATTCAATGGTTTCATAATGCCTTCCCAAAACCCAGTTTTTCTGGGTTTAAAAAAAAAAAAGAAATCTTCACTTTTCCAGTGGCATCAAGCTGTGTGTTAGTATTTTTGCAAATTCTTCTGTTGTCAGAGATTCAGTTCAAACTGTTATGTTCTCACTCATATTTTGAAAATGAACACTCACATGTTTAATCTCAAAAGTACACTCAGTTGGAAAAGTCTCATCAGCAAAAGTAGCTGTAGTTTCCGTGCTTCTGTCTGTCTCTGTAGTATTTTGTTCTCTCTCACTCACATCCATATTGTACGTACTCTCGGTAGACATATGACTATCATCTGCATAACTCAAATATTCCTCTCCAGAAATCTGCTGAAAACAGGAGGCAATAAATGATCAACATTATTTTGAGTACACTAAAATGTGAATCTTAAATAGAAACTAATCTCACAGAATCTAATCTCACAATTTAAACATATTAGTTCTAACATGAGTACTCTCAGCAGATTTCTAAACACAGTTTACTACAGAATTTATCTGATTTCTGAGACAAATTATTCCATTTTATAATACCACGAATCAATGAAGACGAAGTTACTGCTGAAATTCTATTGATGTATCAGTCAGTAAATCTTCACAAACTCAGCAAAGAAATGTCAACTTACTCACTCTCAAATGAGACTTAACAAGCTCCAGCAATCTAAAATTAGAGTACAACTGTCTTTTCTCAGGTAGAAAAAATTTGCAAGACCAAAGTTTTTATTCTCAAATCACTTTCCAATTAAAAGTAACTTCAATTTATAGAACAATCATACAGTCTGATTATCCATGTAACTGAGAAGAAATGTTTTAATGTTTGTTTGTTTGTTTTTTTAATATCCCTTCTGTACAAGGAGGGAATAGTAAAAACTCAGTTAAATCTCAGCAAATGAATGAACACTTAAGTTTTGAAGTTTTGAAGTGTGACAGCTCTGAAATGAAATGACACAGTTACGGAAGTTTAGCAGTCAGTACATATTGCTAGTGTCATTATCCAAAACAGCCATACCAAGACTAAGTTCTCTACATCAAACTTGCTTAGACTTTCAAGATTACTTGATCTCCCATTTCAAGTATTTTTAAAGGATTTCAATAATCACAAGCTTCTGAAAAAATACTCAAATCCTCCTTAGTTTCCAAAGTAATTAATTTTAAAAACACATAGGCCATTACATATTAAGAAGATGCATTAAGGATTAAGAGGTTATATGCAAAGGCTCTACGTCACTGTTACATATTCTTCTCAGAAATACAGCAAATGTAGTCACAAGAATCTCTATCTTTATCTGTCTAACTATTTTATCCACTGATCCGTTTAAGTCCTTTATTACATTTTCATAAAGTGAGAATAACATGATTCTCCAGTTTGTTTTCCAGAATACATTAAATCAAAATTCACAGGATTTGGGGATATTTTGTACTGTTTTTCTCCCACAGCCCTGGAATTTTTTTCTTTGACACAATACCTACATGCTTATACTGTCCCTAGACCAGACCAAAAATGGACCATTTGTAAATAACACAACTGGTTTAAGTAACATCTGAAAAAATAACTGAGCAAGGCCTAAATACTACTAATCTTAACGATGTAATCAATGAAATTTCCTACTTTTCGATAATCAGAACATCAGAACTATAATCTATTTAAATGAACTCATAAGGCTTCAAAGACAGCCAAGGACATACACCTTTAACTCTGTTTCAGATCTGTTTTTAGATCACTGAGAGTATATTCACTGCAAAGACTCAGACAGTTTTCAACATTTTTTCCTTATGTCATACGTGCATGTTAAAGTAGCAACATATAACCTTTTAAAATTTATTTCATTTAAAGGAAAGCCAATGTTTTTAATTTTGAAGACAAACAAAATGTCAAGAATTTGTAGCAACAGCTGCGCATGACCCCATAAGAGCATTACTTTGACCTAAAATTGTTTCTTGTCAGCTATCTTTAAATTGATGGTAAAGGCATTCATAATCTGTACTTCAACTGCCTCTCAAGTTAGAAATAGCTCAAATATCTCAGTATTCGTCATAGCATCCAATGGCACCTTTTTTTTTTTTTTTTTTTTTTTTTTTTTTTTTTTTTTTT
>NW_024884833.1:3578893-3651931 GCF_019232065.1 Centrocercus urophasianus
TTTTTTTTTTTTTTTTTTTTTTTTTTTTTTTTTTTTTTTTTACACTACATTTTACTGCTTCCAAACTCTTCTTTTACAAATTGATTTCCTTACTGTGTTCACTTTCTGAAGCACTTCACAACTGCACACTATTAAATCTGACTTGAAGAGAACAAACTCTTCTTACTGGTGCAAAGAGAAGAACTGTGGAAATTCAGGACTCTAATCTTAAAAAAAAAAAAAAAAAAAAAAAAAAATAGAAAGAAATGGAAACCAAATCCTTCTTTAAGCCAATATCAAAAATTAATTCAGACTTGGTAAATCTCAACACGATATATTATGTAAACTGAGCGCCTATGTTATTAAATGCTTCTCAGCATGAAAAATGCATAATCCATTTAAGTAACAATTACAGGGTTAACAGCACAATCTGCCTCACTGGCACAGCAGAGATGTGCTCTTCTGTAGATTGGAAGAAGCCATTAGAAGATGAATTTAGCTTTTCAATCAGAGCGTTGCAAGGGATGAATATACTCAGGATAAGGGATAAAGGAAGATACTGTAGCAGAGGCATGAAGGTAAGAGCAGAAACTACTCTGTTCAAGACCACTGACTGCAAAACCTAGAAGAAATTCCTACAGCGTTGCTTTCAAAGACCATCAGTGCTAAGAAAAATGACTCAGAAGACTCTGGATTACAGAAGTAAATCTATAGATTGAAAAGAGAAAGGAGAATGAAAAGCTGCTAAGAGAAATAAAGCCAATTCTGATACAAACAATCACATGGGTATGTGACCAACAGGAATAAAGATAGTAATAGTCTTAAGAACCTTAACTTCATTTATTAAGTTGAAATATAAATGATCAGCAGTCAGAATTTTGATATGGCTTTAATTTTATTTAAATACAGTAAAATAATAATTCATTCAAGAACACGGTAAATTAATTAGTAAATATCTAATTATTGGGCAGTAAAAAAGCAAGGTTTAGGACAAAAATTTAATCTTTTTATATCTAAAATACTGCAGAATTATGCAAGTGTTTTATTTTATCATTCTTTAATATGCTTTGAAAAAATACCAATTATGTTTCCGCAGAAGACTGATCACTGCAGCTTTAACATTACAAATATCTCACAGTACTTTATCTGGTTATACAAAGCTCAGCCCCAGTTTTCAACTTTCCACTGCTTCTCTCCCATACAGACAACACCAAAAGACTCAAATACTATTTTGAAGAAAGCTAGACTTTAAACTTATAACAAATGTTGGTGCAGATGGAAGTGGAACAACACGAAGCATTCATGTTTAGTAATACAGTGGCACAGAGGAACACTGAGCCTTTCTACATTCGTAAGCAAGATAAAACCATATTCCTTTTTACCTTGGGAGTTGACGTTGAAAAAGGGAACCTGAAGTTGAAATCCTCACTACAGAAGCTGCCAGACGTAACTGGTGATGAAGGCAGAAATATTAAATTCTCCGTAGCAAACTGAGATTCAAAGATGGGTTCAACAGCCAGACCAGCTCCGCTGGAGTCCACCTAACAACAGAAGCAATTTAATCAGCCAGGCTATCTGTAACCTTCACACCACGTAAGCCCCAAACATATGCACCTCAGTAACTACCTATTGACTCACTGTTAGCCCTTTTTTTCCCCTCTCTGCTTTTACAATGAAGTTACATTTGCACATCACAGTAAGAAAAATTTTTGCTTCTGGTAATAATCAGTTATAATCAATGCCATTCTACTGATTTGAATTCAGTACAGCAGAGACACTAGTCAACATTAGTTGAGTTTACTATAGATAATTCAGGAAGATAAGATGGTAGCCCAGTAGATTTTTAATTTAATGACCTGAGATTTCACTGTTACAGAGTTTATTAAGTACCAGGCGTCCCTATATAATCTACAACTAGATGTTTACTATCCCAGCAATCCTCCACATTCTCCTTCATTTGTAAATTTGTTCATTTGTAAAATGTGACACCTCCAGATCTGAAAGGATATGAAGACTTATGCATGGAGGAAAAATGAGGTCTCTAGGCTGGACAGAAAGTAAAAGCTGAATTATCAAAATGCCTGGATGTATAATTGCACAGCATTCTTACTGACATGCTGCCTTAGTAAGCATAGGTCTCTAGATATAATCCTTTTTACCACTGAAAAAACAACACACAATACAAATCTTAAGGTTAATCATCTCCTCTTAAAACTCATTAGGTATTTTTGCCTCAGAATGGCTGAAGGAAAGCAGTTACTCAATCTCACTCTTCAAACTGCTAGAGACAACTTTTCAAAGCCAATACCGGAATTATTTATACCTGTACCAAGCTATCCAGTAGGCTCTGAGGCATCTGAAAAGTATTCATCTTTCTTTGTATACAAAGTGTACAGCCTGTATATCTGTAGCAGGCCAAAACTTGTGATGTAGTACAGAAACCAAATTCCAGAAAACAACAGAAGTGACTTTATATCATCACACATTTAGAAAACCCAGTAACGAACACAAAATTCTGCCTAGCAAATAGCAACCCTAAAAGACTGTGCTGATCATAAGATGCTTCACAGTTTTATTAGCTAGAAGACCCCACATACTAGGTCCTGCTTCACCATACCATCCATAAACTACACAGGCCAGTCCTAACTGCAGGAAAAAAAAAAAAGAATCTGCATTTTTCTGCGTCACCCAGCTGTATTCCAAAGCACACCAAATGTATACAGAAAACAGGATCATTATATACCAGCTAAATGACAGGAAAAGTACCCATAAAATTCCCAAATTCTTACAGGCAGAGGTTTGGCAACTCCTATTTTAACTGTTCCTGCTGGGGCTCCTTTCAGTGCTTGTACTGCTTCTTCTAGGCTGCCATTTTCCAAGCTGATATCATTGACAAACATAAGTCGATCTCCAGGAGAAAGTCTGCCATCTTGCTCAGCCACACCACCAGGAACTAATGAGCGAATTAGAATTATAGTTTTTGAAGGGTCAGCAGGATCCTAATGAAGTAAAAAGGAAGAAAGACATTTCATTTTATTTAATCCTTTTTGTCTTGGTAAGACAATTCCTATGCATATATTCTTAATGACTGCCAGCACATCTCTGCTCTAGATTAACCCTCTGCAGAAGTACAGATCTCAGTCCATGCTACCTATACATTCATGCCTCCTCTTACTTACCATTCTTAATTATGAAAGCTATTACTTTTTTCTAGGTGCTGTTTCATCACAGAGTGCAGCCTGCACTGCAACAAGTAATCAAACCTAAAAATGCAAATAATTCCTACTGCAATGACACTGCAGATTTCATCCTCTCTTATACTCAGCTGTCTGTAAATACAGCAATACAGTGCAAACTGGGGAAATGTTCACATATGCTCTTTAGTGGAACAAAGGGCTCATTTCAAAAATCACCTTGTATTTCACTGCACCAGATCTCAATCAGCTAGAAAAGCACTTCTAAAGTGCTTGTGCACGCCTAAAACAAAGCGAAGCTCTCTATCTAAAAAACAAAGCAAAAACCAAACCAAAACAAAAACCCACAAACTTTATTAAAATTCCCATCCTCCAATGCACTTTTTTTTTTTACAAACAAACTAACACTGAGCTCTAATAATGTGAATGTATGATTCTGATATAACAATTATAACAGGTGCAGAAACGTGTGTAATTCTTATAGAACTATATTGACAAGGAAAACCAGTAGCTGTTAAAACTTCACAGAATCACAGAATTGTCGGGGTTGGAAGGGACCTCTAGAGATCATAGAATCCAGTTTTCAGCCCATCTCACTGCCCACTCATCTATCCCACACTTTCTCAGCTTTGACACCAGAATGTTGTAGAACAGTATCCAAAGGCTTGCTGAAGTCAAAGCAGGCAACATCCACTGGTATGCAGATAACATCCACTGCTTCAAACAATTCAGTTGCAGGCACAGAAAAGCCATGAGAAATGTAATACTGTACAAGCTTTACTGATAACAAAGGAAAGAGAAAAGCAAACACCCACAAACTGGGAAGCAACTGCAGTAATTTTCCACGCCAAAATGCCAATTCCAAAAAGGACACACACCATAAAAGCAGCATCCCAAACTGCAGAATTTAGAAACTGCTGAAAGCAAAAGTGAAAGAGAAAGTGAAGGATGGAAGCAAGGGTGGTCTGGAGGGAAGGAAGCTAAGACCACTCCTGACAATTTGGGGCAATTAATGCAGTAAGGAAAATACCATGGCGTAATGAAATGCTTTATAAATTGATATACAAGTAGATATTATGTTTGGACTTGAACACTGATAGATTCATCTACACTTTAAAGACTATCTCTAATGCAATTTGAGATGACATTGCACATCATATTTTTTGAAAAACCAAACAAGAGAAATTTCCATTGTTTTTCTTTTCTGATTCTTACACCCCTCAAGTTCTTCCTGGGGTAAAGAATGTAAACTTTCCCAAAGGCCTGTCGTTGTATAAAACATGATAAATATATGAGCATAAATATAGCCCTGATTAAAGTCAACATTCACTGAAAATTTATTAAAAATATGTGATGGATAAAGCAAAAAATAAACAGAAACCTTACTGCTAATTTAGCTTATTGTTTACACTATTAGATGGAAACAGAACTTTCACTGACAAACTGAAATGAAAGATGAAACCTCATCTCACAGGTGAGAACACAGGATAAATCACAGCTATTATAAATAGACAAAAAATGAAGGTAAGTATGTTTCAGAAAGCCATGGAGTCCTGTATGATATAATAAAACTCAAACATGCAAAATATGTACAACTTAAGGTATATCCAACAACCTTTAAAAAGCACAATGCTTTAAATAACCACATAGGCAATGACAGTTTGTGCCTATACTTCAGAAGAGACTGAAGCAAAAGCATGTTTTGCTTTGTGCTGATACACATTCCAAATACTCAAGCTCAGCTATGGAGTCTCACTGCAGAGCATTAGGAATAACACACTAAACCATAACCTCCATATACTTAGATACTTGACAATTCCTACATATTTCAAATTAAGAAAACTCCCGTTCTTCACATTTACCTGCATGCAAATGCAAAATATTGATGAGGCATAGTTTAAGCTATGTTTAAACTATAGTTTTCTAAGGAGTGCACCATAGGAATAACTTCTACCTACTAGTGATCTCACATTGTGCTTTTCATCAATTACAAGACCCAGCAGAGACCTGTTAGAACATAAAACACCTTGGCAAAAGCCTACCCTGGCCAGAAGAAAAGTTACTTAACTCTGCTGAGAAATTAAAAAATATTCTCAGTGATAATGGAAACAGAGGTGAGACATTTGTTAGAACCTGACCAGATGCAAACAGGAGACAGACATGCAGCTGTTCTGATACAGGGATGTAAGAATCACAGCTTGAGATGACTGGGAATTTTGAAGTCAAACAAAACTAATGAGGACACCTAGGCACATCCTAGATAGACAGCAGCTAAGCGTGGGATTTCAGAATTACAGTCCTATATTTTAGTAAATCCTGCTTTAAGCATTTAAGTCCTTTATTGGATCTTACTCTAAGCAAGGGCACCCTCACTGCAGACGCAAAATTCATGGCAAGATGCCTGAATATTCTAAGACATCATCACAGCTGAAGCACATCAGAGGGTCAACTTTCTCAAGATACTAGTATTTTACTCATTTATTTTTCAGGATAAATCATTACCATTTGAACCTGTAAAATCATAAAGTCATACACTGGTTTGGGTTGGAAGGAACTCTTAAAAACCACCTAGTTCTATTCCCCAGCAGGGACTTTTTCCACTGGCAAAATGGACACTTCAGTTGCCCAAAGACTCATCAAATCTGACTTTTTACACTTGCAATGATGAAGTATCCACAACTTCTTTAGTCAACCTGTTCCAGAGTCATAGCACTCTCATGAAGAATTTCTTCCCTTACAGTCAATCTAGTTCCACCTTCTTTCACACTGAAACAGTAGACACTTTCAGTGTATATCCTGCTAAAAAGTCTCTGTATTGTGGTGAAGCCACAATAAAACTTCACCAGAGACTGTGAAGAAGCCAGGAAGACTTAGCTATGTTGGTGTTCTGTGCATTTCCTACACATGGGGATTAAGACCTTTTTTTCTTAGGGAGCTGCCTGTCCTGCTCTCCTTTATCCCTGAGGGCAGTTCATTTCCCAGGGACTCCTATAAACCGATTTTTTAGACAGGTGGAAATTCACTCCAAAAATTCAAGATCTTCATTTTACTCTTCACCTAGCCCGTATCTCTCAGGATCATGAATTCCACAAGGGCATGATCGCTGCAGCCCAAGCAGTCACCTACCCTCACCTCTTTATTTCATCTGCATCGGTAAGCTTCAGGTCTAGTAGAGCTGCTCCTCTGATGGGGCCATATATCACTTGGCTTAAGAAGCTATCAGAGAGTCTCCTAGACTGCTCAACAGCTGGCTGTACTGCTTTTGCAGCAGATATCAGAGTGACCGAGGTACTATAGCAGGATCAGAGCCTGCGAGCACAATGCCTCCTGCAGCTGATTAACTATGCTTCACCAGCAAACTCCACTTGATCAGGCAGTGTGTAGCAAACTCCAACTATGCAGTCTCCTTGTTTGGATTTGCCCCTAATATTTATTCACAGCTTCTCAACAAGCTCATATCTGTTCTTCAAAGACAACTCTGTGCAGTCAATCCATTTTTAACGCAGAGGGCAAAACCCCCACCTCTCCTTCTTTCCTTGCCTATCTTGAACAATTTATAGCCATTAAAAACAATGCTGCCATTGTGTGACCCACTCCACCAACTTCCAGTGATCACGATTAGATGATAGCTTTCTAACTGCACAGCAGCTTCAAATTCCTCCTGCTCTTCACCTATACTACATGCATTGGTATGGAGGCACTTCATCTGCACTACTGACTGTCTCCTTTTTTTTCCTAACTCATTTGAGTCACTTTACACATTACTCTGCTAATTCCTAATTTCTCAGCAGCCCCTGGCAACTCCCTGTTACTCAAAACTCTCATTATTTTTCAAATTCAAAGCTCTCCTTATAACTTTGGCCAGCTTGTTGGAAAAGTTTTTCCAGACTTAGTCAGATGAACCCCATCATTAGTTGTAATACAATAAAAGAAATAAGCAATGTAGCTAGTAAGATGCTTGCCAGTAGGGACAGCAATTTAGCTTTACTGTATTGATTTCCATTAACATTTACCACTAAAACACTTGTTTACATCATACTGTGAGATGCAAATAATATATTTTGTTTCATACTCAAAGAAAAAGGTATAAAAGTTACCTGGTAGTCCAATATGCTAAATCCAAGTCCCGTGCTTCCTTTCTCCAGCTCAGTATGCTGTACTTCTGCTTCCCACATTGTGAAAGAAGAGTTCTGCATTTCTTCTATACTCTGAGCTGTAGAAGTTTCCAAAGCTGTTTCTTCTGTGTTCGAAGAGCCAGTGAATTCAAGATCTATATGAGCCTGTTAAAATACAGTGAACATCACACAACTGTGAACTTGCTGAAAACATTCACAGAGAAAGAAGATAACTTTTCTCAAAACAATGAGAAAGTGCAAACATTCTGTAGAGTAAGAAAACAAGCCTGATTATGTCTAGTACAGAATTAATACTTTTGAAACAAATTATCGAGCTGCAAATATATGACAGGACTCCCCAGTAAAATTATTTACAAAATGGAATTTCTGTCAAATAAATTCAGAAAATCTTGTTAGTATATACGGGCTCAAATACAAAGAAAATACCTGTTATTAAATGATATGCCTATAAACAGGCTTCAACCAAAACATCGCAGCACTGAGTGAGAACATTTGCAAAAAAAAAAAAAGGACATACACGGAAACACATGTACAGACATACACACATGTATTTACATCTTCCTTTGATTTCATAACAAAGCTCTGCAAAAACCAACTGAATGTTTTGACTTGTCCAGAAGTCAGAATTTCTGCCTTTCCTTCACATCAGTTTTGTTTTTTTGTTATACTGAAAGCTGTTTCTACATGTTTATCACATCAAATTGTGTAGAGCTTTTAACTTAGGAGTGACAGAAGCTTGCCAGCCGTGAAGAGCACATTCATTTCTACTCAACACAACCCAGAACTTGTGCTGAGTTCAAAACCAGATGAAATATAATCAGACTAAAAAAGCCCATCTGTAGAAAGAAATCCAAGTAACCTGGGTAGATAGCTCTGTGTCCTTAATGGCTTCTGCACATGGCCTACCAGTATGTACATCTTCTGGCTGACCAAACATACAGTTTGCTTTTTTCTATTTATTTGGTTCCAAGACGCAAAATATTAAAGAGGTATTTCTAATCTTATAAAAGACCTCCTCATGCTTTTCTTCAAGGAAACAGTCTTTCTCTTAGGATTTTTTTTTTTTTTTTTCTTCTTTTTTTAAATACCTTTTCTGCGAGCTGAACCTCAGATAGACTTAGGCTCTCCAGTACTTCTGTGTGACTGACAGAGGGAGCCACTGGCCGGCAGCACACCATTGTCACCTTAATTGGCAGTTCTTTCAAGATATTGACTACATCCTTGTGGTTTTCTCCAAGCAAAGAGATCTCATTCACCTCAAGAAATGAAGAATGCAGTGTTTAGTAGAAGTATGGTGAACAAACACGAAAAAAAAACAGAAAAACATAAACCAATGACCTAATTATTTTAAAATTATTCATACACATTTTTTACAAAAAGCTCAAATGGACATTTTCAACCCTCAGCGTCTACTCAGTTTGGAGTTCAGAACAAGCCACCAAGACACGTTTTGAGCTGGAGAGGCTTATAAATTGTGGGATGCCATCTTACAAACACCACATACTCTGTCACTTCATAGAACCTGAGTAAAGCATGTAACATACACACATGAAAACAAACAACACTAGCTGACTTGCATGAAAACAGGTATATTAACCACGAAAACATACGGATCATGTTGATTTCTCCCAGTCACGCAACGCAAACTCACATCTTCATTCTAAGAAAATAATTTAGAAAAGGAAACAAACCACTGTTTTACTCTCTTCACTGTAAAGGGATATTTCTAGTAAGCTTAAATGTTTTTGCTAGATATTCTCCTTTCTTGGCCTTTAGTTTAATCTGAAAAAAAATCAGCTGTGAGCCGAGATATGCAACTAAGCACATGTAAAATAAAATGCATAAGAACATGTGAAGTAACTGCTGAAACAACTCTGGGTATGGCTGGTATGAAGTG
The DNA here is from genome assembly GCF_019232065.1 of Centrocercus urophasianus. Taxonomy (NCBI): domain Eukaryota; kingdom Metazoa; phylum Chordata; class Aves; order Galliformes; family Phasianidae; genus Centrocercus; species Centrocercus urophasianus. The sequence continues at coordinate 3,588,100 of NW_024884833.1, forward strand.
TAAATATGCTACATTCCCAAACTTGTAACCAGTGAGAAGCAAATAATTTCTCAAAAATCCTACTAAAAGCAGACCAAGAAAAAGTAGAATTTTTTCTTACTTCCAGAAGCTCATCACCACTGAACAGTTTGCCACTTCGTCCAACTGGCCCCTCTGGTAAGATTGATCTAATGAAATGATGTCCCACTGTAGCTTCAAGGCTTATTCCTAGTCCACTGCTTTCACTGAATTTGCTAACCACAGCAACCTAAGAGATTAAAAAAAAAGAAAAGGTTGCTTTGGACAAATTTGCAGCTATATCCATAACTTTCAGATGCCGTTTACATACAGGGAAATCATTACTTCAGAAAAGAGAAACTAGAAATATTGCAATTTTTAATGCAGACTTTTAGACTGCAAGAACATGTACGCTTCTTAGCTTAGGTCTTTCAACAACACTGTTGAAAAACAGTAGCAACAGATTAAAAGAAAGAATCCAAACTTTCCAATACAATAAAAGCACTGAGAGGGCAAAAAAAATCCACAAGATTAAAATTGAAATCTATAGGCCACATTCAGTGAAGTTTATGCAATCACAAGCTACTAGACTACTGTGGTAAGCAAACTATCATTATGCATTCACAGAGTGTAATCCAGGAATCATGACAAATAAAAACCTATTTGGCATAAAATAACTATATTGCCTAATGTGTGGATAAGAAGTGAGCACCACAGACCCATTCTTTAACCTGCCTTTATGTGGTGATTTAGATTCTGAGGCAAAAATTAGAAGAAAAAACCAAAAGAATACAAATTGAAAGAGAGTCCAATTCAATGTGATTCATGAAAAACAGGAAGAGGCTCTGCATACTCAAATTTGCATTTGTATAATAATAGGAAAAACGCTTGGATCAAATGAGAGTCCTGCAGTAAAAACTGCAGCTTTAATCACATACATTACTTCAGCACATGCAAGTGTATGCAACAACAAAGTATCTAATTGTACATATTTTTGCAGAGACTACTTCAAAATTATACGCTGACGTGATTAAGTTCTAAATGCAGATACTGTGTTCCAGCTGTACGTGCAACAAATATCCTAGGCATTATTTATATCATTATACTGAACAATTCATTCACGATGAAGAACCGGCTGGGAGATTTCAAGATCTAGTTTGAATTTTGGCCGATCAAAGAAGCACTGAAATTTACCTCCAATACTGCTTTTTGTCTAATACACATTACCCTCACGAAGGCAGGAAATGTGTGAAACAATAGCCATTGTAACCTAAGATACATGTGATTATTTGTCTTAGTTTCAGCTGGAGCAGAATTGTTTTCTTCAGTGTCTGATACGATGCTATCTTTTGGTTCTAGGAGAAAAACAATGTTGATAACACACCAATGCTTATAATTTGCTAAGCAGCATTGTACAGAGCCAAGGCCATCCTGAGGAAACAGCCAAAAGAGCTGGAAGGGAACAGAACTAGGACTGCTGACTTAATCTGGTCAAAGGGGTATTCTGTACCACATGATTTCATGCAGAAGGAGTTTTGAAGGGAGTGGGAATTCATCTCTCTTCTGCTGCTTTGGGGCTAGCTGGGCATTGGTCAGGGAGTGTGAGCAATTGCTTGCGTATCACTTGTTATATACATTTATATAATTGTTACAATTGTTATCCTTTTCCTTTTCTCTATCTTAGCAAATAGTTTATTTTTCTCAATCCATGAGTTCTACTTTACTTTTTCAGTTATCTCCCACATTATACTGGGAAGGGGGTAGAGGGGTACAAGTAAACAACTGTGTGGTGCTCAGTCACCTGTTAAACCAAAACATTACTTTACTAACATCACCATAGAAAAAAAAAATATATATATATGGAAAATAAAAGCATCTTTACAGATTAAGGGACATGTGTATAATTTTTTTAAAAGGAATACATTATACACATATTAACAAGGACAGTTAATAACAATTACAGTTTACTTACCACTATTTCATAATTTGACCCCATTATCCTCTGCCATTTTGCCTTCATAGCTGCTTCTTCTGTAGCACTCAGCTGGAAATCTATAAGTTATATTTCAGATTACTAAGACAAAAACTAAAATGTTCTGTTTATTTCAATCACTGCTAAGGCAGATAGACAAAGCACCATGCAAGACTGCACAATCAATCCATGATGCCAGCACTCTCCTAAATATCACTAAAATCTTGACATGCTTTGTCTCATCGAGTTTAGGCTTGCCAGAGGGAAAACTTGCAGAACTGTGGCAAATAATTTGCAACATGCACAACTTGCAACATCCCAGCCCCCAAAACTGAATGTAATTTGAAAGATGAAGTTCAACCAAAACATTTGTCTTAAATGGCTGAGAAGAAAGGAAACATTTAAATTAACCCCAGTGTTCAGAAAGACAAGCAGACACAAAGTAAATGAAAGTTACACACATGCCTCAAACATCTGTTCAGTCAGACTTTATGTGGGCTGATCAGACCCATTCAGTGGGATGGCTGAAATATTTACAGATGTGATGCTAAATCCTGTTCCTTTTGGACAGACCCTATGTTTTATACAGAGTAACCAAGGAAGAAGTATAAATAATAAAAAAATAAAATAAAATAAAATCTGTTATTTTCAGAAGTGTAAGCATGACTGTTAAAGATCTTTTAAACATGTAGGCCTTAGAGTGCAGTGAAAGATGTGGCAGCTTTTATTATTATTTTTTTCATCACATTCACTTAGGACCACCCATATGAAAATAAGTAACTAGCTAAGTATTCACTAAAGAGCAACAATGAAATCACTACTGGAATGGAAGGAGGAGAGAAGAATCACCATGCTACCAAAAATACAGTGACAGGCTAAACAGAACAATGCAGCAGCTCTTAAACTGAATGAAAGTTTATCTGCAAGCTGAAAAAACAGGGAAATTATTTTCTCCTGCTTATTTTTTCCTCATTCAAACTGCTTATATTCTACAGCAGGAAATAAGCAAAGGAACAGACAAACAAGAGCCAGTATTTAGATTAAGCAGTACAGCAGATCTAATGGAACTCTACACACTCACGGTCCTCAGCCCATGCTGTGCATACAGTCAAGCAGTCAAACTCTTTAGGGCTGAATGCTCACCGGAAGCAAAGACTAGAATCTTCATTAAAAGATTAAGGTCTGAAGTCACAGTGACTTTCCATAAGAATTTGAAGTGATTAACAGCCTCAGTGTCATAAATCTAAACAGAGCTCAGGAATATTAATAAAAATAAAGCCAGCTGCAAAGGTGCTACGTATGACAGTGCTTCCTCCAAAGCAGAGACCTTGAAGTATCTAAGAAAAGGCCTTAAAAACAAATTCTTCAGCTACCTAGAAAAATGGAAAGCAGAAGTTGTAGGAAGATACACAAAAAATATCTACTAAAAAAATCATATGGGTGGATGTTTTTCAGCTTCTCTCAAAGTTCTGGATATAAGAAAATGTCAGAAAGTACATCACAGCTGTCTCAATCTGAAAAACATATGCCCCCAAGCGAAATGCAGCAAAGTGCCTTAACTGTGAAAAGAAAGTAGCACTACAAAATAAGAACTTCCACAAAAGGTATGGGAAAAAGCTTATCAGTACTTCAGAACTGACTGAATTTAAATGCTATCACTGAACATAGATTGAAATGAATACAAGCTTGGGACTCTGTGAGATGCAAACTTAACAGAAGAGGATAAAGTCTCCAAAAGGCATTTTAGGGAATAAGTGAAAAAGATGAATGAAGAAGTTCAAGTAGAAACGTACAAATAGACTATAACAAGAGATAAATATGTAGCAAAAGCAGAATGTTTCAGATGACAATTTTTGATAAATGTGATTGTTTTCAGACATATGTAGTAGCAGTTGTCAAAGCATTTGACTTATGGCACTCAAGAGCACACAAGCAGTACACATTTTCGTGTGTAGTTAATTTCTAGATGTACACACTCAGTTTCATAGCATGCATGCCAAAAAGACACACAAAACACTGGGTCTTAATATAAATATGGTCAAGTGCATTTTTACAGAACAAAATACCAAACACTGGGAACCTGTTTCTTGCTCTTTTATGTCCTCTCTGATGTTTACTGCACTGCCACTGCACGGCTGCGATGGAGATCCCTGTTCTGTTTCACTGTTATCTGGAAAAAGAAGAGAAGGAATTTTGAGCTATTTTATGCATTCATCACTTTCATGGATATGCCCAGGGTAGTGACTCCGGACCAGAGAATCCACTGTCTGCAAATAGAACATGGCATGAAGGGCCCAGAAGGAACACTGTATTTTAAAGATATTTTATCTTTTGTTCATCTTTTGCCTTCTCTTTGTGTCCCTTTCTACCACCCCTACCACCTTATGTTGTTTTTTGTTCGTTTCTCTCCTTTCTCTCATGAAACACAGGAAGCTGATACTGAAAAATTAAAATGGTATAGACTTGAGGAATGTAATACTTCACAGCTGACAATGTTCTCACTTTTAAAAAATCTCTCCTGCTATAGAATTCTGTTAGGTATGCTGCTGTCTGTCAGCTGTCTAGAACAACTTCTGGACTGGAGAAACAGCACTTTCTAAGCATTTCCTCTCTAATTTCTGCTAAAGGTAGGAATGAGCAGATGCCATACAGAGAATACATTAATAGATCTTTCAAAACCTTATGCAAGTTGTGTGTTATGCTTCAGATTATGAGTTGTAGTATATGTCTACTGATATCATCCCACAACGTAAGTAGCTGAAAAGAATTCATTTATCATCCAGCCTCCATGTAGATACTCTATTCAAACACATGGACTTTCATGATCTGGCACCTGTACTTCAAGATAGGCACAGTGTAAGATTAAGCTTCACAAATTACATCTCATCATGAGCAAAAATAGTATTTGCCATGCCTCCTGAACTTTGTACACAAACATAATTAATGACCTATCAGATTACTAATAACTTTTAAGCCACTCCTGTCATAACTAAGATTCTTACACAGACATGGAAGAGCAAAAGGAAACAAGACTCATTTTTCCCAATGTGAAGAGTATCTCTGCTTTCTTTCCAACACTGCTACCACCTTTTCACATGAATAAAACACTACCTTCCTACTTACTATTCAAAGATTTACAGGATCTAAGCCTTAAAGAACTTCATCTCATAGCAAAGTGCAGAGCTTTCAATATTTACTTCGAAAATGTAACAAATAATATCACTGTTTCTAAAAGATTAATGAATCTGCAACAGATCAAATTTTCACTCCTTTAGAGCACCAGGAACAGCAACCGAGTGCAGCGTCTGATGCACAGACTCGGATGTGAATGATCGAAATTGTTTATTACAAGTTCTCATATCACTTGTCTACCTTCACAAGTTTCCCTTTTCTAGCTTTCCCATCCACCCCTACAACTTTCCCATCCATCTTTACGTATCAACAGGACATTCTACAAAACACTCCTCAACCTCGACACAGCTCTTCAACTTCACACGGGCGCTTATCCTATCAGACCCGTGAGACTTTCCTTCTTCTCCTAGAGGTGTCCTTGGTTCTCATGCTGTTTATCTTGCTCCACAGCTTCTGCTCTGGACAGTTTTTCTTGTCTTCCCACAACCAAGAATTAATTTAGTCAACTTTATTCCCAGTTTGTAATTAAGAAGAAAAATATTCCAAGCCAAATTTAAAGTAAAGCCAATTTTAATTACCTTTGGCTGTGCTACTGTCCACTGTTTGTAACATTAAGTCCCTTTCAACAGCAGAATTGAAGTCCTCCTGGGGTTGAATACAATTCTCCTGCTTAAGCCCTCTTCTGACCAAAGTGAGCTGAACTGTTTGTCCAGTGTGTCGCAAAACATCAACTGCTTGTTGGTTAGTAAAACCCTGAAGATTTGTTCCATCCACCTGCAGAATGAAATAGCTTATTAGCAGAAAGATATAAAGTGTCCAGAGTAAAGCAATACTTTCAGTGCTCAGCATCAGAATACAAAGCAAGCAGAACAAAAACCTGCAAGACATAACAAAGGTTCAATACACTAACCACTTTCACTTGAACACTCATTAGGTAGCTACATCAGCTAGCTACGAGTCAACACTATAGCAAAGTGGGGAGAAGTATTCTGGTTGCCCGTCACAACAAGGCCATGAAGAGCTGAAAAGAGTCAGGAAGCACTGTTCAAGGTGCCCCATACAGCCTGCCTGATTACTCCAACACCCCCACCTTCAAGTAGGAACTACTTGGGGGAAAAAAAAAAGTTTTATGAACAAATAAGTAATACATAAACAAAACAAATAGAGCCATGGTCAGGACAACTAGCTAGAGTGGGGTGAGGAGGAACACAGTCATTCACTGTAACAGGAAGAAGTACAGAGCACAGCTCTAGGCTCAAATAATCTCAGACACAGGGAAGTCTGCTACTGAACACAATGAAGTTTAATTTCCCTATCAAGCACTGTACCAGCTGCCCAGTTGTTATTTATAGTCCAGTATTTTAATGACTACAGTTTTAGATATTTTACCTCATTAATTCAGTTTTGTTTTCTGAATACTCCGGAGTTGCTCAATTTCATCCCACTGTCCCCAGCATACACAACTTTTTGTTCTTCTTACTGTAAACTCAAATCTCACACTTCCAAATGAGTAATCTCTGAACTACCTTCCAGGAGCATAACAACTCCTTACTCCAGTAAGGAGTTTGGGACTATCTGACATATACACTCCATTATTATAACTGCTCCTGAAAAAAGAACAGTTCCATTTTCACCTTTAATCATTTTCTTGCTTTTCTGAACTACTTCGAACTCTGGCATCCTTCTAGATGTTAGGTAATGAAAAATGACCGTGACTATTTAATGTTCCCTACATCTAAGTAAACCACATTTTTCCCCTTCTCTATCTGCAAGTCCAGATGTAAGGTTCAGAAAGTCAAAATTCCTAATAACGTTTTAATAACATACGTTAAAAATCATTTTGAAAATAGTTCCATAATTTGTATCAAACTGTGAAACTCTGCCTTTATGAACCAGTTTCAACAGTCCTACTGGTAAGTGCACAGGAGCAGATTTCCTTAAGAAATTAAGTTACATGTGAGTTACATGTAGCATAATCAGAAAGATAATGTAATTAAAGGCTCAGTTAAAAAGGATTGACCACTTCAGTGACAATCTTAAATGTTTTAAGCAAGTATTTTACAAGCGTGTTTTAACAACTCATATAAGAATAGAGCTTTGCAAACTTTTCATCTCTTTGCTTACTTACAACTATAATTTGATCTCCCACATGGATTCTGCCATCTTGTTCAACAGCGCTGCCTTTTGTAATGCTTTTCACAAAGATGCCAGAAGGCTCTGGTATGAAAAAACAGAGCAATTTACAGTAACTAATAAATCAAAGAAACAGTTTAAATAATGTAAATAATTACCACTAATATCATCAGCGAAGAGAGACAAGAAAGAAATTACAATCTACAAGATAAGCAAAAAAAATCAAGAACGTACATGTTTTAAATAAAACATATATAATATTATTTTTCTAAAAGATGAGTCTCATATGTTTGCATTGGACGTGATTTTACTCAAGATTTTGCAACTCCAAATTCCCACTGGTTTCAACAAAAATCAACACTGGCCAAAAAAAAAAAAAAAAAAAAAAAAAAGCATCTATTTTTCTGTTTTTCTTGGCTAGATTTAAAATTGAAAAGCAGAAAATTTGGTTTGGGTACACTACTCTGGTGAAATCTGTATGTTCTGTATGCTCAGTATGCTTAAAAAATTGTGTGCTTGGGTAAATAAATGCAGAATGTTACAAACAAGGACTAAAATGTTTGCTCGAACCAGCTTTCCAGTAAAGCACTATTTGATCCAATTAAAAAAAAAAAAAAAAGAGAGAGAGAAAAGCAGAAAAAAATCCAAGCCTCAAAATAAATCCAGCTTAGACAATTAATCACTTTGAATCAGAAGAAAAAGTTAGATACACAAAATAACTATGGAAAGTTTAATTAAAAAAAAAAAATCCCAACAGCAATTTTGAAAAAAGAATCAGTTTCAGAAAAAAACCACAGAAAAATGCGAAACAACTTCATCTCAGTGAAGAGAGAATATCTAGACATCCTACATGGATGACTGCAGTATTATATACAAAATAACATTAGCATGAACTGGTACGAAATCACGGTCACAGCCCTGTAAAAGGGTTTTAACAGCTGTCAAGATATACCAGTGTCTTCAAAGACCAAAAGACTTGTCTTATCTAACCTCAGTATGACAAAATTTAGCAAAGAGGAGGGTCAGATTTCTGGTTTGCTCTAATTACTGTACTCAACTTACGAAAAGACAACAAGTATATTTAAATTATGAGAATGACAATTGTTTTCTGGCTTTTATTAGTTTTTTTTCCTAGGTTTTGAGAATATTTAAATGGTTCATCTTCCTAGTTTCCAAGTATTTTTATATCCTGTAACAACTGCATAGTAAGATGTTATTTGTCAGGTTAAAGAAAGATTTAAGTAGAGTCCTCATTGTCCAGCAGTTTTATTGCTGATTTATTTGTCAGATGAAATTGTTCTTTACCTAATTGTTATGTCATAAAATTAAGGATGCTCAATTAGCACCTAAGGTATGAAGATGCTGTAATGCAGTCACACATAGCATAATAATTTAAAATCCATTCAGTGAAAACATGCTGTGACATCTATCACCCGTTCTATGATTTTATTTGCCTTTTGAAGCTTTTACTGGAAGATACTAAAGAGCATACTTAAATCAACTGTGACTATTCTAACTTACAGAATAGTTTGTCTAAATTGCTTCAGCTTCTCAAAGACAGTTAATTATGCCAGTAATATGCAATATATCTACCCATAAGGTTTCCTAACATGTATACGAGTAAGAGTCATAAGCACAGTATTTTGAGAAGGTTTAAGGAATATTTGAAAACTGTGCCTTCTTAACTGTGTTTTATTTGCCATATCCTTCTAGGGAGGCACCAGAGAGTTCTGAATCATTACTCTGAAAATTGTAATTGAAATTACACAGAAAAAATACACAACTGTACATGAACACTGATGCACTTATTTACAGTGTGAATTTGGGAGCCAATGAGTAAGTTAACTAAATCTGTAACAATCCAAGGGATCAACAAACTCTGAGTATAGTCAGAGGTCACTGAAAGGAATTTTTGATCTGCTAGTTAATATTATACATGCTGCTTAAAAATATATATATATATACAGTAACACTTCCTGAAACTCATCAGAATGTTAATGTGTTAGCTTGTCTTTAAAACTGAAAATCTGTAGGAATCTATAATTACCTGATGTTTTGTCTCCAATGTAACCAGCAATAGTTATTCCTAATCCTTGGATATTTTTAGTGAGTTCCACATCAAACTTCTCTCCTTCTTCACAACTATCAGAAGTGTCTGTCTAATAAGAAAAATATTAAGAAAGCATGCAATATTAAACATAGACGTGAAGAGAAGAAAAAAAAAAAAGGTACAAACTTTATTTTTGCTCATAAAAACAGAGAAGTTAAGCATAGGCAACATGTTTAACCATAAAGCAACACAAATCATGCCTTCTCCAACTCTTGCCTCTAGGATATTACTCTTCAGGCTATAAAATCATTTGATGAGTAAAAATGACTAGAATTTTAAAAACTGAACAACAAACCTCTTCTACACTAAGTTACAGAAACTGTTTTTAAATACCATATGATGTAGCTTACAGATTTTCTGGAACTTCCTAAAAACCAATCTTAGACTCTCATCTTAAAAATACATTCTTCTCCTATTTGTATAAATTCCTGTTCAATAACTACAACTATTTTTTCCTATGCATACAAGTTTAAAACAGAATTAAAGCTATTTAACTGAGGCAATTATTTTTCTTGTTCTTTGGAAGACTTAAAAAATTTTTATTAGACAGTAGCAATTGAAGTTCCACTTAGCTAAATAATGACAACCTCCACTAAGACCTACTGCATCCCTCCAGACGTCCACAACAAAGAATATCATGGCAAAGAATTCATTTACTTTTTGTTAATAAAAGTATCCATTACAGGAGAATGTATATTAAATTCACATTTCAGTAGTAATGCTTTAATATAACACAAAAAAAAAAAATACAATTTAAAAATCTTAATCTCAACATTAAAAAACACTTTTTTTCAGAAATTTCCATCTTTCAGCTGTCTGAAGTGTGTATTTACTATCCACTTCCATAGCTGACAAGTGTCAGTGCTTGGCTACGTGTTCATACAGACATCAGTACTTACGAATAGCTATTTCAAATATATGTGTAAGTACAGTAAAAATCTATAATGAACCTGCTGTACTCCTATTTCATGTTGCCTCTTGCCTGGTAAGACAGGCTGTCCTGTTCTCTCTTCCTTCCCACCCCTCACCCCTCCAAAAAGAAAAAGACACTTCAGGAGAGCTATGATACTATTTGCTAAAAGAGAATCTGACTTCTGATTTCAGCTATTTATCTGAAAAACTCCATCTAAAAACACAATCAGAGGAAAAATAACATTCTAGTGCTTTAACTACCCTTTACAGTTTTGGAAGAACAATATGCTCTCACAAGAGCATCATGCAGACTTAGGCCACTATGTTTTTGTAAGGAAGCAGACAAATCAAGAAAAGGTGTTTCATCATCACCTTCACTTCACTGACGTTTAATACCCAGATTCAATTTGCTGAGGCTTGCAGCATCATTGAGTGTTCCCTCCTCCAAGAAGCCTCTGTGCAGGCAAAAGCAGTTTTAAATCAGTCTGCTCCTGACAGGAATGGTGTAGTAGGTATTAAAAGCAAAGGAAATGAAGGAGGCAAACAAATGAGGCCTCTTGGAGGCTCACAGCTTTTTTTTCAGTATATCAAATTCTACATATCCTGCAAATGGCCTCATTGTGTAACCACAGAAAAGCAAATGCTCAAAAATATATACAGATGAATTATAAAATTCAGCTTCCTTTCTCAAATTGTCACTTTACAGATCACTAATAGGTCATATATTATTCATTTTATCTACAGGAAAGCCATGGTCTAATGCCTCAGTGCTTCAGAGACAGCAGCAGAGACATCACTCTCTCCTCTTAAGAGACTCCAGAATGACTGAAAGTGTGCATGTTAAGATTAACTATCTTAGTTAACCTTATACTCATTCAGACTGTTGTGGTTATATCTGTTTTTTTCCACAGATCCCATTACAACAAACAGAATGTAAAACAATGGCAGTTATGTAAGGATTTATTAAAGAAGGCTTTTTAATTTTGATGCATCTGAAAAGCAATTTGTAGCTAGCGAGAATATATCTAAAGAACAACAGGAAAAAGTAAAATGGAAAATTCTTTTCAAAGCATAAATTTTATCTATATGTAGGCTCAGAAGCACCTTTTTGTCTCATATATTCCACATATTCACATTTAATTGTATCTGATTATAATTACATATAATTATGTGACAAAACATTAAGAGCTTTAAACTAGATTTGAAGCAGGAAGAGGATAAAACCCAGCTGTTGAGAGATGAGCCTACAGGCTGGAGCTGTGTGTGAGACCAGTAGAGCAGCTGAAGTCCACCTACAATGTTGGTGATAACCTATCAGATGGCATGCCACAATCAGAAGGGCTGCATTCTAGTGAGATGCTTCAGTCTAATACACAAGGCACTGGATACAATGAAGCACATTCGAAATGCAAGATGAATGCAAGGTAAGGAACAGTTAAGAAGAGAGAAAAGCCTTGGGTCAGTCCAGAGCTATGATGTCACTGCTGTAAGTGAAATAGTGGGAAAAGTCCTGTGACCAGTGTGCTCTGAACAATTACAGGCTTCTCCGAAGAAACATGCAGAGGAGGAGAAGCAGAGTGGTGCTGCCATATGTAATGCAGGGGCCGGACTGTATAGAGCTGTCAGCTAGTGATTACATACAGTCGAGAGCCTTTGGTAATGACTTTCTCAAGTCAGATATTAATTTCATAGATATCTTTTCACAAATAATTAAAGTACCTGGTAAGGACTAAGAGACAAGCAAATAAAGATGATATTGCTGTGAGAATCCTCGATAGACCACCCAGGCAGGAAGGTAATACTGATGAATTGCTTCTAAGAAACTAAGAGAGCCCTCTGCCTTGTCCTTATGGAGGGCTTCAATTTGATAGACATTAACTGGGACACCACACATCTTATACAAGCAAGTCCAGGAGATTTCTAAAACACCTTTCTAGTACAGGTACTAAGGGAGCCAGGGAGGAAAGGTGCCCTCCTAGATTTGTTGCTTGTGAACACAGAAAACCTCACTGCTGGCTATCTTGACCAAGTGACCATGATGTAGTCAAATTTAAATTTTTTGGTGATAGGAGGAAAACTGCCACAAAAACGTCAACCCCAGACTTGTGGAAAGCAGATTCCAGACTGCTCTGGGAACTAGTTAGGAAGCTGGGATATTCATTTTGAAGGCACTGGAGCCCATCAGTGCTGGTCACTTTTTAAGTACCACCTCCTGAGAGCTAAGAAATAGGCAATTCCAAAACATCAGAAGTCAAGGAGGCAGGGCAGCAGGCCTGAAACAGGGGGCTTCTTCTAGAGCTTAGGCAGAAAGTGTACAGCCACATGAGAAGACTACAGAGATGCTGTTTGCCTTTGCAGGGAGAAAACTTGTGCAGCTAAAGCTCAGTTTGAGTTGAAGCTGGCCAATACTGTAGTGGACAATACAAAGGGGTTTTTAAAATATGTTAACAACAAAAGGAGGAGAAGAGAGAACATTGGTTCATTTCTTGATGAGAATTGTCACCTTAAAAAAGGGAGAGATGAAGATGAAGCACAGATATTTGATGCCTTCTCTGCCTCTGTAACACTGATAGTGGGCTCTGGGACTGCAGATGCCCCATTTTGGAGGACTGTGACTGTGGTAACAATCAATTCCCAGACCATTTTGAATCGGATGCATATAAATCCACGGAGCCCAATGGGATTCATACCAGGATTCCCAGAGAGCAGACCAAATATCATCACAAGACCTCTCTCAATTATTTTTCACTGGTCTTAGGAAACGGTAGAGGTTGAGTGGAAGTGGCAAACACTGTTCCAGTTTTCAAGAACGGCAAGAAAGAAGACCCCAGTAACTACAAGCCTGTCACTTCAGTGCCTGGTGAAATTATGGAGAAAATTATGCTGGGAGTTACTGAAGAACACCCAAATGACAACGTGGTCATTGGTCACAACCAACACAGTTTCATGAGGGGAAGGCTCTGTTTAACTAACTTAATTTCCTTTTATGACAAGCTGACCAAGGGAAGCCAGTTGGTATCTTTTTGGATTTCAGTAAAGCTTTTGATACTGTTTCTCACAGTATTCTACTGAACAAAATGCCCAGCACATAGCTAGCCAAAAACCTACTGTGGTGGGTGAGCAACTGGCTGAGAGGTTGGGCCCAAAGAATTATAGTAAAGAGAGTTACATCAGGCTGGCATCCAGTCTCTAGCAGGGTTCCCCAGTGCTCCATTTAAAGGCCAATTCTCTTTGACATCTTTATAAATGACTTTGAGGTAGGACTAAAAGGTGCTTTTATCAAGTTTGCTGATGATACTATTCTGACTGTCACCTCCCTCTCCACCCCTTTTTTAATGCAGCCCTAAACACAGTTGGCCTTCCGTGCTGCAAGCACACACTGCTGGCTCATGTCCAGCTTCTCGTCAACCAGGACACCAAGTCCTTCTCCACAGCGCTGCTCTCAAGATCTCCTGGTTTCTTCTCCTGGTTTGCAAAAATACCTGGAATTGCCCCAACCCAAGTGCAGCACCTTCTACTTGGCCTTGTTGAACCTCATCAGGTTCTCATGTGCCCACTTCTCCAAGCCTGTCAACTGATGATATGGAAATAAAAATGATTCTGAAGAGAAAAATTATAAGTGAACTGTGAAATGTTACAGAAACAGCATGCTCTGAAGAAAAAATTACACGGATACTTTCCAAAGCATTACTGCAAAATCACAAGCAAGTCCAAGGGTTAATTAATCCAGAAGTTATTCAGGTTATATCTTTATTTCCAACCCTGCATCTTGGAAAGATTTAAGCATGCAGTTCCTTGCAACGTGGACTGATGACATTTAAAATCTCCCAGAGAGTAAGATAAAAACACTGCTACTGAGAATAAAAATGCTGACTTTTGAGAACATAAGCATGAGAGACATTCAAATAGAAGTTAAAATAAAATTATGTTTGAAATATAGGTATGCTACAAGTATATTTACTGTTGCTTACTTGTTTCTCTGGTGTCGGGATGGGTACTGGAGTACCTGGAGGGACTGCTGGTGGAGGTGGTTCCTCAACAGGACCTCTTGCAATTACCAGTTTCACTCGATTTCCACACTGCCTCAGAACTTGTGCCACCTGTTCACTGCTCATTCCAGTCAAGTCAGTATCACCAATCTTCAAAATGTGGTCTCCACTACATAATCTCCCATGCTGGATGGGAAAAATAAACAGTGAAGTAACCACCCTGCAATTTCTCCCATAAATAATAAAATTAGGGAATGACTACACAGCTTTAGTAGCGTGTAACGCATATGAACTAGAGACTACTTGAATACCAAATCAACATCCTCATAGCATGGTAGAAGACAAGTGTGTTACCTAACGGCACACTAATTTTGCTAGATATTTCTCAAAAAATATTTTGGACATTCTTTATTTACACAGTCACCTAAGCACGAAAAAAAATGCACATAGTTATGACTACCACCTGCTAATATGTTACAGTTGTTTAGAGAATTCCAGATTTCATTTCCAAACACAGCATAAAAAGGTATACTCAGCATTATAATTCTATTTAAAAAACAGCTTTCAGAATTAAGCAAAACTTAAAATACACTTCTCTCTTAGTGTGATTCAGTTAGTTATACTGTTTCACACTTCTATTCATTTAGGTTTATTCTCCTATTTAAATAATAATAATGTTCACAAAAATTTAGCCCATAGGAAAGTATTAAAGTGTCTCTAAATGAATTTGTCTGTTTGCTCAGGGTCGAGCTCAAAATGGGTTCTGATGACCACTTTCACATAGGTAGCTACACAGCCTGTGTTCTAAAGCAGACCTATGAAGGCTGACGCTTGCACTAACTTTAAGAAAGCCTAACGGAGAGATGTATAATCACCATTCTTTCTACCTGCATGGGCAGAGGGGACAAAATGATTACTGCCTTCTTGAATTACAACTCGTATATTCATGAAAGAATTAGAGGTCTAAATGCATCAGTACCAAACCTACAGTAGATGTAAAAAAGCAATGTGGAAACTACTTCCACTTTTATATTCAAACACACAGATTCCCAGCACCAAATAAACCTTTACTAAGGAAAAGATTCACCATATACTCTCCTTCCTACACTTCAAAGTAAAAAGCTAGCACTAGTTAGTATAAAAGTAAAGAGAAACTTCACACTGTATTGAATGATAAATAGAAAGGTTTGTTGAATTTACCTGATCAGCTACCCCTCCTGGGAGGATGGTCTTAACAATCACTCCTGTTGACTTTCCACCAACTATCCCAAATCCCAAACCTGAGCCATCATTTACCAGCTCTATGGTCTCCACATGCTGCCAGTGCACCTCAAAGAAAAAAACATTAAATTTGCAAACGATAAAAATAAGAATTTACATATTAACACTTATAAATATTTTCTCTTATTCCTCAAGTATGGTTTCAAACAAAGAAAGGTAGGAGGAAGGGTAGTCAACAGAACCAAAAGTTCAGTTCAGTTGGAAGGGACCTACAAAGCAAAAGTTAAAACATATTAATGTGGGCATTATCCACTGTGTCATAAACACTAATGATCACAAGGAATCAAGTATCTTGCTAAGAAGTTTGTCCCAGTGTTTGACCACTTCCACAGTAAAGAATTGTTTCTAATGTCCAATGTGAACATCCCACTGCATAGCTTTGTGCCTTGGCCACACATCCTGTCATCATTTAAGTGGGCTGTCGTCAGTTAAGAAGGTCTAGCCGCTCCTGAAAATGATTGCTGAAAGAATTTATGCAACTATCTATGACAGTCCACCTCCTTGTCGGTGTGAAAATAATACTGCTGCTTCTAGGAAACCTCACAGAATTGGAAAACAAAACCTTCAAGTATGTGCGTATTCACACTGGCACACGAAACACATCAGAAAGTATAAACCCCATTCAAAGACTAAGACTAAATGCAGCAGTAGAAATTGCAAGTAATGTATTAACAGAATTTCTCCCTGTGCAGTGAACAAAGCTTTCTGAGTTGTCTGCAGCACTGCACTGAAATGACTCTGACTGTAGGCTTTATTTTGCAGCAGAAGTGTAACTGCTCTGAAAGACAAACGGTAGTTCACACAGTACAGTACTGAACAGATGACTGGAACGTTCATGGTATTGATTTGTTCTTGCACTAAACACATCATTAACCCATCTGAAATTTAAAACCAGAGCTGGTGTTCGATCAGGAAGGACCTCAAAAATAAAGTGTTATTTTGGAATAAATCAAGATACTGCAAATATAAGCCACATGATACTTCTTGGTATCCACAGCCTTAACATAAACCAAAGACAACAAAACAAATCCCAAACAAAAAAGGAGGGCTTCAAGAAAAAACTACTTTTCAGAAGCAATTGAAAACTAAGGGAAATGACTAGAAATGACTAGAAAAAACATGCATAAGAAAAAAAATGAATGAGCTATGGCATGTTTTAAAGGAACATTTTTCAAAAAGAGATTTGGGAAATACAGAGGTAATCACAAAAAGAAAGAAGTACGCAACACAAATACTGCAAGAAAGCAGGCCTATCCTGTGCACTGACAGGAAAGGGTTATCTGATCTGCAATATTTCTGCACACATAAGGAAACAACAAGGCATGGCTTCTGAAATTCTGTTACCAAATGTTTTATGCTAGTAGTTAAAATACACTAAAATAGTTGAAAGAACGTTCCATATACCTCTAGTTACAGACTACCCTGAAGAAGACTCACAGATAAATGAACAGTGAGATCCAAAGATACAACCCTGGGGGGAAGCAAAAATGTATCAGCCATTACATGAGGAAGATACTAGGAAGAGAGAAGCATAGCATTACTGTTCTTCTGATTTATCTTCTCTTCATCTAGATGTGTAAAAGCTTTCAAAAGCAGCAGAGCTGACTTCTGTGCGTCCTAAAGTGTGCCCCTACCTACAGCATTTTGATAGCTTCCTCTACTGCTTTATTTGAGACCTACTCTTAGAACAAAGGAGCAGAGAAGTATCCACTGAGCTGGTTGTGCGGATTAGTATGCAGTTCCACAGAAATTTATTTTTGCCCACAAAAGGAAAAAAGAGCTCTTGTTGACTGCTATGTTAAAACAGAACTTTATACAGGAATGTAAATCTGCTGTATTTGCAATGTTGAAGATACAGTTTGGCAGATGGAAGGAGTATGGCCAACATTGAGATCCCCCCAGCAAGGCTAAGCATTTTCTACTCATTGCATGGGACAAAGTGCAACAAAGATACCTGGAAGAAAAATCTGCAGATGAAAAAATATACATGCAAGTTACAATAAAAAAATCCCCAAATATTAGATGATCTAAGCAATACACACCCAGAAGTGAATACACAGACACCTGGGTTATACTCACCGGGTTGGAATGGGCTGAAACTGTGCTAGCAGCAGATGGAGACCGAGAAACTACAGGACTGATGAGCTGAGGAAAATTGCCTCTGGCCACAACTAGCTGGACATTATCTTTTGCTTTCTGTAGGATGCTGATAGCCTGTTGATGTGTAATTGTCTGATCAAGGGCTTGTCCATTAATAGCAAGGATTTGATCTGCTTCCTTCAGCTTTCCATCTCTGTCACATATGCATCAACCGGGAAGGGGGGTGACAAACCAACCAAACAAGAAAAATCAAAAAAGTGTTGCCACAGCAATTATAATATTTTGACAGTTTTCCAGTACTTTCAATATCCTCTTCTCTATTTCAACTACTTTTTAATCTTTCCCTGCAGTTCTGCTGAAAGGAGCTGATGCAGCACCCTGGTGATTGCTTCCTTTGAAGCTAATCCTTCTGCCACTCTCCCCTGGCTCCTACCCCCTAGCTACCTTTCTTCTCCCTGTACCTCCATCCGAGACTAAGCATATTAGATCTCAAGTCACTCCCAACCATTGCCTGGGAACTTATGTATATTCCCAACTTTGAGCCTCCTGCCTAACAGACCAACTGCTCTACTTTGTTCAGTGCACCCATTCTGAATATTCATCAAACCATTGACTGGAACACACTTCCATCAAGATGTTATGGTACCTAGTTTTGTTTCATACAAACAAACAAACAAAAAAAAAAAAAAAAAAAAAGGAGGGGAAGGAGGTGCACAGAGAAAAACCGGAAAAAAAAAAATCATAAAATAGATCCCTTTTAAGTGAGAAAAAAAGGCATGAATAAATTATACAATAATTCTTCACTTTCTGACAAAGGAAGCACTACTGTAAAACTACATACCAAGCCATTCCCTAGACCCACTTCAAATGAACGGTATAAAGCTTACACAGACAAGTTGCCCTCTGCCTCCTTCACTGCTTCTATCTGTTTCACAACACAGTGTCCCAAGCAGGGACACTGGCCACGTCTTCAGCATCCTAAAGTGGCAGTGCTTTACAAAACAAAGGGCAGTACTGCGCATAAGAATCCATATTACACCAGCTTCTATATTACAAGTAGTCAACAACATTCACAAAAAAACGCTATTTGGCTTTAACATACAATATTTTACTTGTGAACTTGAACTATTTGCCAGAGGGCTCTGAAATATTTATTACTACCAGGATCTTTCTGATCTTTCTGATCATGACTGTAAGAACTGTAATAGTGAGTAATGCTAGGCTGCATGGCTCAGGGTGCCAAGTGAAGCACATGCTCATACCACAAATATATAAACTCAAATGTAGTGTGACATTAACACCTGGCACAGTACAATATTTCAGTTGTCATCTTACCTATGTGCCACACTTCCCTCCTGGATTTCTTGCACAAATATTCCTAATTCTCCTCTGTTTTCACTCTTGAGCCCCACAACACTGAAGCCCAGGCCACCACTCAAAGGCTTAATAAGCTCAATTGTCTCAACAGGACGACCCTGTTAAGCAGAAGAAATAAAAGGGTACAGATATTAAAAGTGTCAAAGAGCAGAATTAGTGAATGTGGTAAACAATTTGTTAAATGAATTTTCAATCTGACCTCTACAACTGGGCAAGGTTACATAAAGTTAGTAAGTGAAACACAGTTATTCAGTTCTGAAATGTAACTATCATATCAGCGTGGTAATTATTACTAAGGATTTGAGAGAGAAGAGAAAAAAACAGGAAAAATCAGCTCAGTATAGAGCTCAGGTTCAAGAGTGACAAAACTAGGATATTCAGATCTGTACAATCTCAGAGGGTACAGGACAAATTTGATGCAGGACAAGAAATAAAAGGATGGAATTCAAAGAAAAAGCATAAGTGTGCAAAAGGCGTTCTAGAACATCAGAAGACTTCCCATATCCAGCTCTTTCAAAGGTTAATTAGAAAAATTCCAGAACAGATGCATGGCCATTCTCAGCCACAACCTGATTCACATACAACTTCTGCCTACCACAGAACCACACAGCAAGGTCAGAAAGGAAAAAGGAATTTCTCATCTTATTTTCAATGACATAATTAGCTTTAATTAGTTATGTACACAAGAGCATGCTATACCAAAGCATATCCTATGTATGTGCATCAGTGACCACAGAAAGACAACAGCATTCAGATCTATGGGTGTCATACTGCCCAGCTAAAGACAGTATCAGCAGAAACAACATCAAGGCTACTTTTCCAATACTGTTTTCTCATGTACCAACTGCTTCTCACATTAAAAGGTTACCTTTGTTTTGTTTTTTATAGGAAGTATGTTACTCTTTTGCCACATTTCAG
This sequence comes from Centrocercus urophasianus, assembly GCF_019232065.1. Taxonomy (NCBI): domain Eukaryota; kingdom Metazoa; phylum Chordata; class Aves; order Galliformes; family Phasianidae; genus Centrocercus; species Centrocercus urophasianus. The sequence goes on from NW_024884833.1 coordinate 3,608,021, forward strand.
GATTAGCAGAAAATATGGTTACCTGGGACATACTTCTGATCAGTTGCTCAAAGTCATCACTAGCGGATTTCCCATTAATCTGTGGAGTAATGGATCTGATTGATGCTTCCAACACATCAGCTGGGCTGCCATTCTGCTGAGCCAACAAATATGACTCATTATGCGGTAAGGACCCCGTATTCACACCATGGTGGAGAAGCTGAGGGAATTCACTAGTGGAATGTACAGAAGGAGTAATATTTACCTGAAAAAGATTAATAACAACACATTTAAGGATACACCAGAGTTCTTCCTACTTACCATAAAGCATCATGACTGGTTAATAGCTTTTAAAAAAATATTATAAATCCCATTTTCTGACTTTAGAAATATTATTTAAAAATTAAAAATATATATATTTGTAGTTGATGACAGTTGTAAATCATTAGCTAAAACATGACAGAAGGTGAAAATAGCAGCCTGAAGTACACTAACGCTGGTGGTAAACAACTGAACAAGCTTTTTCTATGCTGCAAAGCTTTTGGAAAGCAAATTGTTCAATTACTTTACAAGAAAAAAAAAAGCACGCACATTTTGATGAATGAAAAGAAACCTAATCTATGATTTAGGAAACAATGATCTGAATGAAATTTCACCAGTCTGGGTTTCTCCACCATTACATACTAAGGCGGTCTCTGTGACATTCCACACTTTAGAATTACAAACAAAATTACCAAGCAACTCCATTGTCACCAGGCTGATCTGAAAACCAGTCATATACAGACAGATCTGACAATACCCTTCTGTTACAGCAGAAAATAAGAGAAGTACCTACCTTGCACAGACCTAGTAAATAACCTAATTTCATGCAGCTCTCAAATGGCCAATCCAATGAATGTCTGGGAATGAGGGAACAGATACTACTTTATACAAATACATAAAGCTCAGGAGAAGAAGCCCTCAGTTACCCATTGCTTCACTTTCTTGTTTACTATCAACAGGGACTGTTTTACTTTACATCAGTTTCATGCATGCGTGACATACTAACCTCATTTTAGGGCCACTTTACTTTGCCCTCAAGTAACAGTAACAGACTCACAGTGCAAAAACTCTCGCAATCTGTACAACAGAGAGAAAATTGATTCTCTGTCCTCAAAGCCTTCTTTCTAAATTTCAAAGATCAAGAAAAATAATCTCAATTTGAGAAAGTAATCTAAGATAGCCACTAAACCAGTTTCAACTGTTTAGGCTACTGCCTTTAAATTATTCTCCTAAAGGCCTGGTCAGAAGCTATCAGTATAACTCTTCACCACAGAACTCCCCCTCACCTAGGTGATTCAGGAAAATGTATCAGAACAAAGGTCATTTGTTGAATATCCTATCTGTCTGGATATAAGTATCAAGATACAGAATAATAAAAGGTAACATTGGAAAGAAAAGCTCTCAACAGCATCAAGCCTTCTTGGCCACAACAAAATGGAAAAATAGTGTACTTTTGAACTCAAGTGACTTTCATTGCAGTGACTGTGTTCTGTTGGCCAAGTTCAGGAAGAACTACTTGTTACATTTCAGACAAATCAGAATACTTAAAACATACACACATAAACTTTCTTTAAAAGCATACAGTCATTTTTGCAAACCTGTAAAGAACAGACTGGTAAATTTTGTTCCACAGTAAGTGCATTCAAGAACAGTCTGATCTCCCTTAGGTTGTACGTGTGGATATAAAACTAAGAAAGCCCGTGCTTTACTGTGTTTTCTCATCAGCTGGAGCCCACACTACAGATTAATTCACTTTCACATTCCCAATGTCAGTGACTTCCATTTATAAAGGTTTGCACTGAACTTGGCCAATTAACATGCTTAGTTTTTGTTCTCCTCCACCTTCAAATCTACTAACACATTCTCCTGCCATATTCCTTCCTATATAACTGTCATGGGTACAATCATTATTTTTAAAAACATTTTATACCATTGTAATTAGCATGCCTCATACTATTTCTGTTTAAAAACATTTTCAAATTGTCACAGCAATTAAAGTGAATGAGATGCAAATTCAAACCGCTTCCTGTAGACTCAAGGGCTACACCCCAGAGATATGGTATCACAAGTTTTGATCAGGCAGGTATGTGTTTATTTTCCAAATTTCTGTGCTCATTGCAGAGAGATTTGGAAAAAAAAAAAAAAAAACACTTAACTACCAAACCTGCTGAAAATTATCATCCTCAAATTTTGCTTGGTGGAAAGAGTAAGAAGAGAAATCATCATCTTCATCAGGAAAGCAAACAACACTAGTCTAAACAAGGCAACAGCACTGTGCGAACAAAATGATTCTTCTCCATGAAGAGGCGACAGCTCATAAAACCTCTCCATGAACCCTTTGAAGACTTTGGAGTGGTGATTTCATATTATGCACGCTTCAGTAGGAATGATTAAACCTTCAGAAAAATACATTAAATAGTTAGATTTCATTTAGTACAATTCTAAACACAACAGTAGTCTGTCTTGACACCCCTTTAATGTGGCAGAAACTTGAAGTTTCACCTGCCAGAACAGCAAGAAGGGTCACTGATATTGCCATCAATTCTGTGAAACCCACGTGTGCATGAAAACCAGCTCTGAACAGAGTGCATAGTCATCTTCCCAGACAAAAGAGGGAGAAGAAAGATTTTTTTTTTAATGACTTCTAAGAGCAAAATTTGACTGTAGAAGTAAATAGACTCCAGAAGTAAACAAACAAATAAAAAGTTAAGAAATATAACAATCACCTATCATCTTTCCATCATGTATCAGCATTCCTGGTCATCTGGAAAAGTCCCAGAGGATTAGATGCTTGCCAAAGTGACTCCAATCTACCAGAAGGATTCAGGGAACTACAGGCCTGTCAGCCTGACCTCAGTACCAGGTAAGGTTATGGAACAGACCATCTTTAGGGAGATCACATGGCATGTGCAGGACAACCAGAGGATCAGGCCGAGGCAGCATGGGTTCATAAAAGACAGGTCCTACTTAGCCAACCTGATCTCCACTGTGAGTGACCTGCCTGGTGGATGAATCTGCCTGATTTCAGCAAAGTCTTTCACACTGTCTCTCACAGTATTCTCCAGCTGGCAGCCCATGGCCTGGACAGATACACTCTGATGGGTAAAGAACTGGCTAGAAGGGTGGTGAAGAAAATTAAATGCAGCTGGAAAACAGTCACAAATGGTGCGCCTAAGGCCTGTCTTCTTCAATTTCTCTGATAACCTGGATGCACCCTCAGTAAGTTTGCAGATGGCACCAAATTTGCACAAAGTGTCTATCTGCCCGGGGGAAGGAAGGCCCAGCAGAGTGATCTGGACAGGCTGGATAGCTGTGGTAGACCAAAGGGATGAAGTTCAACAAGACCAAATGCTGGTTCCTGCATTTTGGCCACAACAACCCCAGGCAACACTACTGTCTTGGGGCAAAGTGGCTGGAAGACCATGTAGAGGAAACAGACTTGGGGGTGTTGGTCAACACTCAGCTGAACGTGAGCCAGCAGTGGCCACCCCTCTAATGATATAGCCCAGGATACTATTTGCTTTTCGAGCTACATGAGCACACTGCTGGCTCATGTTAAGTTTTTTATCCACCAGGACCCCCAAGTTCTTCTCTGTAGGCCTGCTCTCAAGGACCACTCCTTCCAGTCTGTATAAATGCCTGGATTCCTCTGGCCCAAGTGCAAAACTCTGCACTTTGCCGTGTCGAACCTCATCAGGTTCACCTGGGCCCACCTTTCCATCCTGTTGAGATCCCTCTGAATGGCATCCCTTCCTTCCACCGTGTCAACCGCACCACTAAGCTTGGTGCCATCAGCAAACTTGCTGAAGGTGCACTCAATTCCATCATCAATGTCATTGATAAAGATGTTAAAGAGCACCAGTCCAAAGACAGACCCCTGGGAACACCACTTGTTACTGGCATCCAGCTGGACACAGAGCCATAGATGACCACCTTCTGTCTGCAGCCTTTCAACCAGTTTCTTATCCATCAAGTGGTCCACCCATCAAATCCACATCCCTCCAAGTTGGAGATAAGGATGTGGTGGGGGACCATGTCAAAGGCCTTGCTCAAGTCCAGGTAAATGACATCGGTCGCCTTTCCCTTGTCGACCAATGCTGTCACTCCATAATACAAGGCCACCAGATTGGTCAAGCGTGACTTCCCCTGGTGAAGCCATGCTGGCTGTCTCGGATCACAAGCTCATTCCTCATGTGATCAAGCATATCGTCCAGGAGGACCTGTTCCACGATCTTCCCAGGCACAGAGGTGAGGCTCACTGGCCTGTAGTTCACCGGGTGCTCCTTGCTCCTTTTCTTGTAAATGGGAGTGATGTGACCCTTCCTCCAGTTATCTGGAACCTCACCTGACAGCCATGACTTTTCAAATACGATGGAGAGAGGCTCAGCAACCACCTCAGCCAGCTCCTTCAGAACCTTGGGATGCACGCCATCCGGCCCCATAGACTTGTGCACATTCAGTATCATGAGGCGGTCTTGGACCTGCTCTGTCCCCGCAGTGGGGGGGGGGGGGAGACCACCCCAGTCCCCACCTAGAGGTTTAGGGATGCACAGCTCAGGGAAGTATAAAGTCATGCACTTGGGGAAGAATAAACAAGAATAAATCACACACACTTGGACAAGTTAGAGGACAACCTGTTGGGAAGGAGCTCTGTGAAGAAGAGCCTGCAGCACTGGAACAGGCTGCCCAGGGAGGTTGTGGAATTTCCTTCTCTGGAGATATTTAAGACCCGCCTGGACACCTACTTGTGTGAGCTGGTGTAGGGAACCTGCTGTGGCAGGGGGGTTGGACTCGATGATCTCTGGAGGTCCCTTCCAACCCCTACAGTTCTGTGATTCTGTGATTCAGGTTCTGGGGGACAACAGGTTGACTGCATGTGAGAATACTTCTTTGTTTTTGGCTCAAAGTTTGCCTTCTGAGGCATTTCTTGTGACAAGACCCTGACTTATCTAGGAGATGAGAGGCGGATGTTGCTGCGTGGCAGTCAACATCATTTGTGGACAAAGCATTTCTTTGGGGCTGTTTGCATTTGGAAGAGAATGACTATCGCGGTAACTATCTCCCCCTTGCTTCCTACAGAGACAGTAGACTTTGCTTTTATTGCCCATCTCTCCTATTGCTCTCTTGCCTCCTATTGCTTTCCCTTCCCCATCTCCCTTAATGACTAGGACTTGTAATAAACTGATTGGGCTACGATTTGACCTGTTGTTTCTTAATCTCACATTGGGTATACATATATCATAGAACCTTCTCTCATTGATAATCGAAACGAGACACCATGAGCCAGCAGTGTGTCCTTGTGGCCAAGTAGGAATATGGTATCCTGGAGTGCATTAAAGAGAGCATGGCCAACAGGTCAAGGGAGGTGATCTTCCTCCTCTACTCTGCCCCATTTAGGACTCATTTAGGTTCAGCTTTGGACTCCCCAGTTCAAAAAAAGACAGGCTTTTCCTAGAAGGAATCCAATGGAGGGCTACAAAGATGATAAAGGTTCTGGAGCATCTCTTGTATAAGAAAAGGCCAGAAAAGGCCCAGGTCTCTTTAGCCTGAGGAAAAGCAGACTGTGGGCAGATCTGATTAATCTCTATAAATATCTATAGGGAGGTGGGAGGCTCTTCTTGGTGGTGTCCAGCAATAGGACATAATAGTGGCCTAAAAATTGAACACAGAAAGTTCCATACAAACACATGGAAGAACACCTTTAAAGTAAGGGTGACAGAGCACTGGAACAGGTTGCCAGAAAGGTCATGGAGTCTCCTGCTCCAAAGATACTCAAGATCTGTCTAGATGCCTATCTTTGTGACCTATTGTAAGGTGCCTGCTTTAGCAGAGGGGTTGGACACAACCTCTTGAGGTAACTTCCAACCCTTTCAATTCTGTGATTCCATGCCCACCTTACTGTCTGTAAGTCCAGATTTTTCCATTAATTTCTCTCAGAACTTTTCCATTTTACCATGATTTGCACACTTCTAGCATAAAAGCAATCCCAATCTGTTAAAGCCCTCTCTGGATAGAATGGTAATGTCCTTTGCGTTTCTGGAAGGCTCCTTTACACATACAAGTGTAGTGAGAAATACACAATTCTGGAAAAATCATGTCATGTACAAAATAAACATATAAATCAAGAAAGCTTCAGTAATTCTATCCCAACCCTAAAATAAAACAGTTTAACAAGACATGAATGATGAAAAGATACTATGTATTAGCTTGCTCAGATATAGAATACAGCACTTACCTGCTTACATGCACAAACAGCAAAGAAAAATAGAGCTGCACCTCAAAAATTAAGTAAAATATGTACCCCTCACTACCATTTGTAATACGTATTCTCTTTCAATCTGAAATCCTTCTCATCCATTCAGCATCCAGTACTACACAGTCTTCAGTACAGAGAGGAACTCCATGTGCATCCCACACAAATTTCTATGAAGGTTTTGCTAGAACTGCTTAGCAGGGTATCTATCACTTTAGGTAGATAGCTTCTCTGTTTCTAATGTTCAAACAGCAGAACAGTCAAGATGACCATGTTATCTTACATTAAAACACATGACTAGTATCACAGTTTTCTACTTTAAGTAATTTTGAAGAGTTCTTACATGTGCAGTGTTCATTAAAACACATAATTTTCCACAGATATATATTAACTTTTTTTCTCTCTGGTAGAAAACTTTCACATCCTGTTGCTAGAACAGAAGTAGCAACAGATCAAATATTCATATTTTAGAGCCACATCATTTGTTTCCATAGACAAAATCCCATTCAAATCACCAAAACAGTGCTCACTTTGTCAGCCTGACACACCGTCTCTTCTGTACACTTTATGAGCAAGCTACTAAACTACTGCAAAGGTGTGAGAACTAAATGAACTTCTGTATTCCTTCTGCCTTCCAACAAGTGCTGAGATGGAAGTTGTTCATGTTTTTTCTCAGATGTTTTTCCATTAGTAATTATTAACTTGATGATTCTGAAGACACTGGATAGCTTCTATTTGCATGACAGCTGACATATTGAACACCTTCAATACCAATTTCAATACAAATTTGAAAAAGTTAATCTCAAACATTCAAGTAAAACTATGACTACAGCAAACTACAATGTAGTATCAAACCCCAACTGTTCTATAATAATTATCAGTAACATTTCATTTTTTCACCTTGTTTTTCCTTTAAAGAAATATGCATTCAGTGGAGGATGGGTTAACAAGGGAAGCTTCTGAACTGTGATGAAAGCTTTAAGAAAATTACCAAGCCATTAACAGAGTGAAGTTTTGTGTATGTATGCATGCATGAAAAAAAACTTTAGATTCATCTTCTCTTCTAAAATAAACATACACAAGCTCTAAAATCACTACCATTATAAAATGGCATTTATAATGACTTCCAGAGGTAAAATGCTAGAATCCTCAGACAAATTAAAAACTTTCCTCCCTCCTCTCCCTTCAGATATAGGCTTATAGCTTGTAGCAGCTAGGAAGAACTGGTGTATATTATTGCTAATCATTGAAGCATTGGTCATTTCTACGGGAGCAATAAGCCACGTATTGAAATCTCAGGATGATAATGCTATTGTAGTTTCAAGACAGAATTTTCAAAAAATGCAAGCTGCACTGCTGTGCAATAATAAAGTCACCGTATTACCCTGGAGAAATAGCTTTATGGAAATGCAATCATGTAAGTACTGTACAAAAGAATATTGCTTTGTTTTATAATTTGGCCAATGATAATTGTCTGATTGGTTTCCTCCTTGCTGTGCATAACATCTGCAATATATGGACATAATCTGGCATAAGCAAAAAGATGACAAGGATAAAATTTTTAAGCACGATTAAGTCCATATCATAATCCTGCAGACAAATGCTGAATGTAATCAAACAGCACTTACATTTGGCCGTTCAAAACGCTTTTAATAAAAATGAAACTATTCCAGTCATGCCTGTTACCTTATCAGCTTTCAAAGCTATGTAATCATCATTGCTAAAAACAAAAAAGAACAAATTCTTCCTTTATCTGCATTTTAGCGTCACTACATACACAATGAGGATACATTTCACTGAATACATCTGTGTGCTGAGCATCAAAAAAGTCAGTGAGAGCAAAAGCAATATCAGAAGCATCAGAGCACAAGTTAGCCCTGCAGCAACCCTGTGTGAGAAGTGGCGGGTGAGGACCTGCTGGCAGGCTCCCTGAAGGAGGCTCCTGAAGTGCCCCAAATTCTTCTCCAAAGGAGAAGGCAGTATGCACAAAAACACTGTGAAAGCAGCACCAAAACCTCCTTTAAGTTTCCTGCAAAACAAGCAGCAGTAATACATGCAGAACCCTAATCCTCAGCAGCGCTTTGAAGCACTCCTGGTAACTGTGTCTTCACCCCCCCCCAGAGCTCTATCCTCACAGGGGTATAAAGCAAGCAATAACAATAAATTTTTTTAAAAAATAAGCATGTGAGGAGTGTAGCCAAGCCAAAGGATTTTTTGTTCTGGTAGAGAGAGAAGGAGAAAAGGAGGCAGTGGATGAGCAAGAGACGGAAAGGAAAAGAGGCGGTAGACAACGTTTGCCAGCGCTGTTTTCTTTAGTATCTTTTATATAGAAAATACTGTTGAAAGACCTAGAAAATTCAAGATATCACCATTTCTGCTACTCTTTGTCAGTCTCTCAACTCCCAACAGCTAGACTGCTCTTCAAAAGCTGAAAACATTCACAGAAGAGTATGGTTACTAAGAAAGGAAAAAAATCTCCCTGCTTCAGTGCTCTTCAACTCAAGTGACAGGTGAAGTCAGGAGAGCAATTCTCTATCAAATATTCTTTAAACATTCCTAGATTTTTTCCACTCAAGTTTCTAAATCTGCAGAGATAAATCTGCAGAGTAAATAAATCGTGTTTGCTCATCTAAGGAAAAAAAAAACACCATATTGTTAAAACACCTGCCAATAGGCAGCAAAGCATCAGATTTGCTGACTTCTGTATTTTGCCTCAGCAACATACAGATGAAGCAACACACCACTCAGCCTACACTCCCCACTGAACAAAAACGCAAACTCAAAAGGCTGTTGTTAAGCACACATCAATACTAAAGGGAATCAATTCCCAGTTAACACACAGAAGCTTTAAGGAAAAACAAGAGAGCAAATCTGAAGAAGTGTCTGTACAGAGATAGCCATTTCTCAGATACCCTCTAGATGTTTAAAAGATCCCTTATCTAGAGGAAAAAAAAAACAAACAAGGAGGAAACCGAGCACTTTAGACTATAAAAATGGCAGTAGCAACCATTGTATCTGAATGCTAGAACTCTGTACTTACATTTTAGGAAAACATAACAGATGTTTACAAAATTGCCAGGTCATTTTCCAGATCTGAACAAACAGAAGATGATCTCACAGTTATCTTTATGCCTTCCAGGCTGGATACTAGGAAAAATTTCTTCTTAGAAAGTGTAGTAAGGCATTGAAATAGGTTGTCCAGAGAAGTGGACATGTCTGGAGGTGTTTAAGAAAAATTTACATGTGGCACCTAGAGATATGGCTTAGTGATCTTGGTGGTGATGGGTCGATGGTCGGACTACATCATCTTAGTGGTCTTTTACCATAATGATTCTGATTCCAGATGCTGTGCCTCAAGACAGAAATATGTCTTTCCCTCAATTTTATGAAACCACCATCAGCCCACAAATCTCTGTTGGAACACTCACAATTAATCAGTTCAATTAAGAAAATTAATTGCCATCATCTCTTCTCTGCTCCCATTTTCTTTTTCACACCTATACTTTCTTGACAGAGGGTTTTCTCCTGAGAATTTTGCAGTAGTCTTGGAGCTCTTTAAGAACTCCTACACTTATTAAAAGCACATTAACAATTTAACAGACTGTCACTTACAATACACCTTAACAGACAGACCCTGGCTCAACTTTTAGAATAGCCTGTTGCACATGCAAGAAATTTAGTGACCTCAGTCTGCAGCAGATAGAGACTGTAACAACCATCCACTGCACTACTCAGCACCATTTCACAAGCCTTGCTGTTTTCACTAACTTAAGAGTTCCAAGAGCACAATGCCTTTCCAGACATGAAAAGAAAACTGAAGAGTGGCCCTGAACTTTAGCAAATTGCAACTTTGAAAACACTAACAAAGTTGGTCTTCTGAAATAACTATTTCATTATTTTATTCTTTGTCTTGTTTCAAGATTATTTGTAGGCATTTATATAAAGCAGAGAAGAAACAGACTATTTCATGTTATACAGTAGGGAAAAAAAAAACAGGAAAAAAAAGGACACTTTCTAAAGAGATAACAAAAATTTGAGAATGAAAACTTGTAATTGCATATTCAGATGTTTATACAAGCATAAAGAAATTCACATACAACTAGTTCTATCAGCTAGACTGGGTATGTGTGCAGTCCACTGAATTTACTGCACAGATAAAAAACCTGTGGGTTTAGGGCTGCAGTTGAAATGATTTTTTAATTTTTTTTTTTAAATACATTTCTGAAATTAACTATGGAATATTGGTAGTGGCTCATCAGGTTGAATTTAGAAAAACAAGTATTTTTTAACAACAAAAACAGTGTCAGTAAGTGAAAATTGATCTGCCTTTTCAGCAAACACATGCTAGTGCTTCAGGGACATCTTCTTTTTGGACTGTACAAACCCACAGACATTACCACAGAATTAACTGTGTGTTTTTGGATGTCAGTTCCCAAACTACAGAGCCTCAAAGAACCTCTCAGAAGAGCTTTTCATCAAGACCTTTTTAATCACTCCAAATTTAATGTCATCACATATAAAAAAAACCTGCAAAATTAAAAAAATAAAAACAACCAACCCTGCACACAGTCATGTATGGCACTGCAGACACCACTCTACCATTTATATAACAAATACCATATTTGTTAGTGTAAAATAGATATTCAAGATAATCTACAGGGAACAGTAAAGTGCCATGCAGCTGTCGCAACCTCAGGAGCACAAAGGCTCCTCTTGCCAGATACACTCTAGCAAGAGACAAGATGCAGGTCCACTATTCAATAAGGTCACCATGCAGAGTATCCCTCCTTCTGCTTCACCATTTCTCCCTGCTAGCCACATGTGCTAAGTGTGCCTTCATGAGGTATGTTTTAGGAGCTCGAATTGCACATTCCACTGTTACAGAACACGGCGCTTCAGACCAGAGAGTGATGAGAATATACATTATGCAAAGAAAAACAGGTTTATTTTTCCACCTGCCTCACGCTGTTGAAAGCATCTAAACTGACCTGAAGCCTGTAAGAAGCATTTCTGGCTATACTTAAAGAATAAGGAATAGCTCTGTGGGAGTTGGCTGTACGTGAAAAGCAGGTTAGCAAGTTACAGGGTTATAACAATAACAAATAATCATCAGCTTACGATTGGATTTGATGATTCTAGAGGTCTTTTCCAATCTTACTGATTCTACAATACATAATTATGCCAATAAAAATGAGATGTCCCCTCTGAAGAAAGGCAGAAAAGTGATACTTAAATTCTTGAGCAATTGGAAAGGAGGTAGGACATCTTGCTTCTTTTCAATCTCTTATAGAAAGAAAAATATATATTCATCTTCTGAAGCCAGTATTCCATAAGAATGAATGAAAGAACAAACAAAACACATTACCTCCTTTTCAAAGACAGTGACAGTAGGCGATACATTAACTTATTACCCAATATCATCATTTCCCCCCCACTGCACACAGTAACTTACAAGCATGTACGTAAAAAAACGTATGCATACTCTATGTTTGATGGGACATAATAAAATCCCAGAAAGGTAACTGGGTGTGTCCTCCTTTGTTCTCCAAAGCTTTTAATCAGATCTTTAATAAAGGCTACTTGATTTCAATATTCACCATGCAAAAGGACATACAGTTTTTATACTTTTCTCTCGTGTCTGGGAGGCTAATTTTCCTACCTGATCTCTCAGCTGTTGAACGGAAGTTTGAAGGCTGAGAATTTGATTAAAAAGTGGACTCTGCAGCACTGATTTCAGTAAGTTCAGTTTTTCCTCATTTGCAATGTCACCTCGATCCCGAAGCTTTGCCTGTAAGCGTTCCACAGCCTGGAGGGCCCGATGTGTATCTGTAGCAACATTCACTCAAGTCAGTGGCAGTTTAGAAACAGCCATACTGAAAGCACATAAATTTTATTAAATACCTCTTTTTTTTCAAAATACAGAGGTCTATAAGGGTTTTTGTTCAGAACTGAACCAAACATGTCTTAATGAATTACGAAGTCAGAGAAGAGCACAAAGCAGAAGGCAAATAATAAGATCGCTGTTACTTTTGTTGGCTTTTTTCTTTCTTCCATTAATTACTAGGTTGCAAGAAAGTAAAAATTTTTCATTAAAATTCAGTACAGGAATTGTGGCTATAGGCAACTGCCAATAAAATCAAACAAAAATACCCCTAAAAAGATGTCTTCTTCCACACAGACCTTTTAAAAGGTCTTTTTTTCTAGTCTTTTAAAAAAGACAACTGGGGAAAAAAATAAATTAAATAAATGACATCTTTTTGTTTCCTAATTCTAAAAGCAAACAAACAAAAAATTGCCAAATATTTGTCATAAAACCCACCTCATTTGTATACACCAATAACCTGTAACTATTTCACACAATACATCTGACAAATACAGTGAGAAATTACAATTAAGCAAAAAAAAAAAAAAAATTACCAATTGTTTCCAACATGTTCTCTATTTCTGCTTCTCAGCTCCTATTCCAACACAGAAAGCACATACAAATATTGTCCTGGCTTTTCCTGAAAAAGGAAACACAAGGAAACTGTCAGATGTAGAATACAAAGTAGAGAGCTCAGAATGAAAAAAAATTAACTTCTGAAATCAACTGCCATGCCCTCAAAACAACAGCCCACTAAAACTACATCTCCTTCAGGTAATTTATTTCTGCATTTCCATATCAAAGATCCTGTCTGCATAATGTTGCACAACATGCCCTGCAATGCTTTAATCAGAAGGTATGAATCACAGCTGCCACTGAGACTTCACAGCATTTCATTGCTTTCCCTTTCAGCGATTCATAAAAACATTCCCTGCAGGTTCGGTTTTCAAGCTCTGTGTTGACAATATCAGGTGCATGAACCTAAGAAGAAATCCACGAGTCATAAAGCATTACTGCTATCAGATTTGCAGAACTGTCACCCTACTACGTCCAGAACTCATGCTACAACCTCCACTACTTACATATGGCAGTACTAAGAGTCAGATATGGCTGATGAATGATCTTAGCCAACACAAATTTACAGGCAGGAAACTCTACCTTACGAAGAATCTGAAACTGATCAGTATTTTGTGAGTTTGGGGAATTTGAGTGGTTTTCCTTTGCTTGTTTGGTGTTTTTGTAATGTTGCTCAGAAATTTGTGATTTTGTATGAGCGGGAGAGTCTGCCCATCCACAGCTGTGATGGAGGTAAATGAAGTGAGAAATCCAAATACCATTGTAGGTGCATGAACCTACATGTGCTTTTTATTTATTTACCCTTCCCAACAGTACTTTTGTTTTCTTTGGAACAGGAAAGTAGTTTAAGATAGTAAATCAACTTGAATCTGGTAAAGAAAGCACCATACAGAAAACAGCACTCAGAAAGAGCTGAGCACCCAGGAAAAACGACTTTCTTCCTTGAAGAGGATAATAAAGAAAGGTTGACAGATCTGTTGACAGATCTCTGGGTACGAGAGAGTAACTAAAATTCAAAAGGGCCATTAGCCATAGAAGCTGAGCATGATAAGCATAATCAATCCCCACAAGAAAAGTAAGAAAAAAAGTTGTCAACATAAACTTGCTTGCAGTCTGAAAAGAAAAAACAAATCAAGTGGTTTTTAAATGCTTTCAAGTTCTACTGCCAGATTTCCCTACTTTCAGTATGCCTTAAGCTCCATATCAGTTTACATTTATGGCATATGGATTTACGAATACAGTGCTACAGAAACACTGATTATCACTTTCAGGACCACATATCACTTAGAAGTAGGCATAAAATTTGAATCCTTTCAATCCTTTTCCATTATACAAGTTACACAAACACGCACATCAATAATTAATAAAATAATACTTCACGAGTTTGTTTTCTTACTTAACAAGGTAAATCCCAGCACACAACTACCAGATCTGAAAACAAAACCAAAGAATATCTTGTGTTTTCACCTGTTCACCCTTCAAAGTAAGGCTGTCTATTTAACAGGAAGGGTTGTATGAAGTTACTAAAAAATTAATGAAATAAGGTGGTTTTCCCCTAACCTTAAACACCAATAGCTTTTACTTTCAAATGAAAAAACTATTAGCACACATTAAGTTCAGAGCCCCTATTTACGAGTAGAGACATTTACAAGTAGTATTCACAGGTCTTTTTCTCAGTGGCAGTGCCAATTAAAGTTCTTTCCTGTTTCACCCTTCTACCTATCTGTACAAATGTTTATACAGCTGCGTTTTAGATCCAATCAGAAAAATGCACGATACAAATATGGAGACTACTACTCAGTCATTTCAGTCCCATCACCCTGCACATGTACATGCACACAGCCATCATATCTTCAACTCTCAAATGTTGAGGAACTAACCAGCAAAAACAAAGTTATTTGTACCTCAGGCCTTCTGCTTCAGACCTCTAAGAATCTCAAGAAGAGGAGACATCTTTTAGAGCTGGTGGGTATTATGTTACATCATGATTCAACTTGCCTATTTCTATTGTGCTGTGAAAGGCATGTTTACAAGCAATAAAATGGACAGGGTCACCACTGTGTTGGTGCAACCCCAGAATAATCATCACTGATGATCTGAAATTGAAGCATTCTCAACACAGACACTTATTAACAGAAGTCACTAAGTATATAATTCTAGAGATAGAGATGATCCTACTTAATCTGCAATGAAAAAATTGCTGAGCACTGCTAAGACTCTCAAGATACCTTTTTCACTTATCTCGTGCATTAGAGGCAGGAAAACTGCCCCAGAGCCATCTTAGTGCCAGTAACTCAGTTTTTAACTCTCTATTTTACTTCTCCTTAACTCTCCTTGTTTCGTTTTTGTACTGGAAGGGATTGACTCCTTAGCTGATCCATCTAATGCTTCTGTCGACCACAGCTCAAGGAAGGATCAAGAGAGGAACTGCTGTCAGAATGCTTTCCTTCAGGACACTTCCACTGAAGCAGAAGCAGTGCCTCGAGGCACACCAGTATTTATATATCATAGTTCAAAATGATACCCCTTGCTCTGCGCACATTCTGGCATGGTGAAAACCCACTCAACTCTGTTTCTGCTGCACCACATCCATGCTAACAATTGGGATCTGTCAGCACCAGTTTAGTGGCACATCAACCTAGCCACAGTACAAGGGAAGCAAACGTGCAGTTGCCCAAGATGTGTCCATAGTCACCACTCCCACCCACCACAGCAACAACTCCTGGTCTTTAACACAGCACACTTCTAGGAATTTCAGTAATAATGCACCGAGCAAACCTTGTCCAGAGAGAAATATGGAGACAACTCTGTGTTGGAATAAGTAAATCTTTCATTTGCTATAGTGAATATTATTATAATACCATCACAAACTCTAGACGCATGAATGAATGAGAGGCGGTTTCTGATCATGTCATTTTCTATACTCCTGGCTGCCTGTATCATAGGAGTCCAAAGCCAAAACCTGCCCTTCTATACATGACACAAAGACCAGTCTTGATCCAAAGAGCTCAAAGCAGATTTAACTATTTATGTGTTCTAGAGCTAAAGTTCACTAATCTCATCACAGTAATAAAAACATTGACTGACTTAGACTTTTTTATCCGCTACTGGAAGAAGCACTGCTAAATGAACAGCAAATTAATTCAGTGTTTCCAAAGACACAGGTGTGACTTTCAAAAATAGGCACCTTACCCCTTTACTCCTGTTTTACAGTAAAAAAAAGTAAAATAAACACACAAGTAGTTTTAGCTAAATACACAACGAGAAACTTAATCTTCCACTAAGCTTGCACAAAAGCTAAAGATAATCCCATTCATCATATAATCATTAATACATTTGCACTTCTAAAATTTGACTCTTCCTGTGCTAACACACAAAAATGTGTTTCATATGCATCTCTCCCCAACTGCAGCTGCTCTTCTCATAGAACAGCTGCCAGATAAACGCTGCAGCCCTGGATTCGTAGTGCCCGTGCCTAAAGCACTCAAATCCATAGGTTTAAGAATTTTAAAAATAAACACAAAATGTATGCTCAATACCTCCTTTTCATGGCAATCATGCAAACCTTATTAAACGGAACACCCAGAAGACTCGTGAAAAAGGAAAAGATGAGTTCCTTCTAGTTATGGCTCTTTCACACCTGATCATGTAATTCCTACACAAGGAAACTTCCTCCTTTGTATTTACACATGCTCCATCTACAATTTCACAAATCCATTTCAGATAATACCTTGGAAACTCATGCTCACAGCACTGGATTAGCAAACATGTGATTCCAAAGATAGAAAACAGAGTAATAGGCTTTGCCTTGTAGCTCTTGCATTACTTTATATGCGCTCAAAATACAAAGGAAATGCCTATCCTAAAAGCAATTTCCAGGTCCAAACTTTGGCAAGGAGCTGCATGAGATTAAAATCAAATCTGACTCAGTATAGCAACATGGTAATCAAAGCTTATACTCTGCAGATGCTAAGAAGAGTATTTGAAAAATTCTAATTAAATTTCAGCACCCAGGACTGAATTTGGCTGGGAAAGAGGTATCCTTTCTTACTTTATTTTTATCCCATGCCTTTCTATTCCCCTGCTTTCTGGCTGTCACTCAAACAGCATACTGTGTTAGCTCTGCGTGGCAGAAGAATGAAAACCAAACCACATAGGAAACAGAAACACTGATTACCAGGAGACCTTCTGTACTGCTTTCAATTTCACTGAGCTTTTCTGTTTCACCCAGCTACCTCTCTCACCCTGGATAACATCCCTGTGAAGAAAATTACAGTGATCCTCGGACTTCTGGAAAACGTCTTGGCAATACAAAGACATCTGAACCATTCAAGCTCATATGAAAGATCTCACGCTTCCTATTTTTCCACTGCTACAAAAGGCAATTCTGCTGTTCATACAGCACTTCCAAGGACTCCCAAAAGTATTAGACAGGCTCAACAACTGTATTCTGACAAGTACAGCCTTCACTATTCACAGTGACAGTGATAAACACACTTGAGCACAGAGGATGAAAAAAAAAAGGGAAAAATAAGAGGAATAAGAAGCAAGCAGTGGAAAAGAATTGAGTTAACAAAAAAAGGCTAGCCTGTTTCCACAAGACACGAATAGGCAGAATTAACATCAACTACCTGTTTCATCAGCAGAGGGACTGCACACTTGTCTATGACAGAAGAGAACTGACACAATACCTGTAAAATCTATTGGAGAGGGCTTCGTATAAACAAAATTAAGTGCCGCAAAGAGCAAAGAAGATCTCCACTGACTGTCAGGAATGAAACAGGAAAGCGTGAGAAGTCTGAAATACACCGAAAAACATTAGAAATACAGGATTAGTAAAAGCTATATTAAAGGAAAACTGTTCCAAAACATTCAAGGCAGAAACAAAAAGCCAGTTCACAAAACTGACAGACAGGCTGTATGGAGACTACAAGCAGTTTGTAAACTGACAATGCTAGCCTCCTGAAACTCAGAAAAACACTGAATGTATAAAAAACTTGTAAAAGGCGACAGCAGCAGCTTTGTATCTCAGAGGAAAGTATAGCAGTAAAGCTAAACAACTATGAAAACCATGAAACTATGAAAACCAAACCATTGTGAACATTCAACCATTTTATCTTCTGCACACATCACACTAACATTTTAAGAAAACTGGCAAAGCTTTCAGATTAATGTACAATCTCTTTGTTTCTCTTTAATTAATATTCTGTAATAGTCAAGAGTTCTACATGAATGTTTTATGCTAGCTGATGTGCAGGTTACAACTGTAACCCAGAAGTGGGCCTAAACAACACCTATTACTTTCATTTGCAGATAAACATATGTGATGCAAAGTATTTACAAGTGACTGGTAAAGAGTTTTGTAAACATAACAAAACAAGAACAAACAAACAAGTCAACAAGGCAGAGGAATTTTTTTTTTTTGGTGTACTAGGGAAAATAATAAACAGATGATCTGTTCACAAAAAAAGAAATATTGCAGTAAATAAATTGAGATTAATTGAAATAATTTTCTTCAAACATTAGAAATGCAGGATTAGCTTCAGAAACTGAAAAGCAGCTTTTCAGCATACACAAAATATATGTGACACTATACATCCCAAGCCATTCTAAATAACTTAGGCATGGTTCATATTGCCTACTCACTTTTCCAATATAAAGAGTTGATTACCAAATTCATTAAATTTAGATGAACTTAATTAAACACAGCTTCTACATCACAGAAGTTGCATCCCTTAACATATATTGGATTCCTCATAGAGTTAAAAACAGGATATATAAATGGAAAAAAAAAAAAAAAAAAAAAAAGAAAAAAAGCCTCACTGTAAAGCCAATGAGGAGTCATCATTTTTCTTACAAACCAAAAATGCTGCAGAACTCCTATCATATACTGTGAAAATAATGGAAGAATCACACAGGAAGTCATTACAGCACATAACCAGAATACAATACAAGGTGGCTTGGATACCAGAACTGAGTCTGAAAAGCCTCAGTTAAAGAAAGTTGAAGAAACACTCTGCAACCATATAGGCCATTATTCCACAAGCACCAACCAACCATAATCTAAACCAATTTCTGTGTGAAAAGAGGGCACTGAAAACAAAATGACATATTTATGCACTGACTTGTTGAGAATGCCCACGGCAAAACAAATGTCCTTACCAATGATGAGAGACTACATTATCAGCTTGGAATCGTATTTGCTGAAACTGCTTCAGTAGGGTGGTTCACAGGAAAGCCAATTAGAGAGTGTAATGCATATCATCCTTAGAATTTAAAATTTTCTTGCATGAGATATAGACCATATAATTTCAAACATTTTTAATTTTGGTTTTCAATGCGCTCACTGCTCCACAGAATTCACAGACACTGCCATACTGAAAATAAAGAACATCAATTAGTATGTAAGTAGTGCAGCTCTTTTTTTCTCCCATGCTGAAATTGATCTATCTTTCCCAGTGCACTGTTACGTGAAGAGAGAATGTATCCAGTTCCCGGAGAAAAGCTTCTTGAGAGCATAAAGGAAGCCAGCGGAAACACTGCTGTATCAGAAACATTGGCTGTAATCAGTAAATGTTACACGTGTGCCCTGCTAGTGCAATATGGAGATACGAAATAATTGTTACCCATTGTTGGTGTAGAATGCTGAAAACTACAATGCCTCTCTGATGTTCTCTGCCATTAAAGCACTGCTACTGAACACCTACATTAATATGCCCTGAGGCGTTTTTGTTCTGCATTCTTGTTCGCTTAATGCTATGTTACTTTCCACTTCTGTAGGGAAATGACGTTTCCCAGACACATTTTACTACTTTTCCGGGTATTTGTTTAGACTCTTTGCTCCCTAAAAGTTGTTACCTTGGAAAATGCCCTGCTGATATGGAAACCACAAGGCATTACACAACAGGCTGCCACAATAGCTGAAACCAGGCCCTTTCACTTGGCCCATCCACTGCTCTGCTAGGCAAAGAACTCCGCCTATTCCCTCCAGTACCATAGCTAGGAATAACGTTTTCTTTTCAGCAACTTATGCTAACAAAATCTCTTGCATGTACTAAGAAGCAAAAGGGATGATGAGGTTCTGTTTTTAGAAGCTGAAAGGGAAAAAAGAATGCAGCTCTGCTCAGCCAGGCTGCAAATCAATCTTATGAAACGCAGTACACAGAGTTCACAGGGTCAGCTCTGCGAGAGCTTCTCTTGCCTATTATTCCTTCCAGTAACACAAGAACGTACTGGAAGCGGAAGGGAAAACCACCCTAGACAGAAAGCATCCCATACAGCAAGCCCTTTTCCTCACACAGCCTCACACATCAGAAGGCAAGACTAAGACCTCGCACTCACTCTGCTGAAAGGACCGTGCCCGAACGCACACTCAGGGACCAACAGCAGCGGGATCCGGCGCTGCAAGAAGCGCCTGGCACCCGCGGATAGCGGTATCCGCAGTGGAAGCGCAGGACCCCGAGAAGCCCATCAGCGCCTACCGAGCCCCTCGAACGAGGCCACTCAAGGGAAACACAGCGGCTGCGAGCGGCCGCGGGGAGGAGACATCCTCCAGGGATGGGAACTGCCCGCCGGAAGGGGGGAAGGAGAGCGAGAGAAGGAGGCGCTCAGGGACCTTTCCTCCCGCGGCCGCCGGTGACGCGCGGACGGCTGCCTCGACCAGGCCCGCAGCCGCCCGCCCGCCCGCCGCAGGCCGTGCCGCGGCCCCGGGAGCGGGGAGCAACAGGCTCGCCCCCCCGCGGCCTTTCTCCTCCTCCAGAACGCCCCGCCCGCCGAGCCACAACATGACGACAAAACTTCGCGAATAAATACACTTAAAGAGCTGACTCGCAACTCCGCACGGCCGGCGCGCCGCTTTTCCAAGCTCTTCTCCCCGCAGCCCCTTACGTCCCGCTTACCCGGCGGCTCCACGGGCCCCGCTCTCCGCCGTCGCCCTCCCCGTCCCCGAGTAACGGCGCCGCGCCGCGGGGAAGCACGCTCGGGCACGCCCCGACGGCCTGAAATCTAATCCTGCCCGCCGCCCCCCCGGGCCGGCCCTGCAGCACCACCCGGCGCATCTCGGGGGGTGGGGTGGGCTGAGCTGTTCTGCTTTGCTCGCCCCTTGCGCGGATGCGTTCGGAAAGAGCTGTTCCTCAGACGAAAACAACAACACGGTTAAAGAGTCAGCGATAGGACAAGAGGGAGCGGTTTTAAACTGAGGAAGGGGAGATTTAGGTTTGATGTGTTTCTCTGTGCACAGAGGAGCTCTGGATGCCCCGTCCCTGCAGGCGCTCAGGTCCGTGTTGGACTGGGCCCCGGCTGGCAGCTGAGCTGGGGGGCGGGAGCCCTGCCCAAGGCGACGGTGGGGGGGGTTCCCGGGGAGGGGGCGGTTGCGGTCTTCCTCTTCCAATCCGTTCTATGTCTGCTGGAGGTGAAATGCTGTCCTGCAGTGAAAATGATCCGGGTACTTGCGCGTTCACAAGCCGAGTACTTTTCATGCAAATTTAAAGGAACGCCCCTCTTTGTACATTTAGTGTTTTTGTTATTCCATCTGATAGATCGCCCTTTGCAAAAAGCTGGCTCTCCAGGCAGTATTTCTCATTACAGCCAGCAGAACTCCAAGTGATCCTTTTACTGTGCTGCATTTTAAAACCTGTGTGTAATCAAGTGTTTAAAAATCATTCTTCCAGTTCATGACTTTGAAAAAATTAATAATTTTCAGTATTTAACTCACAGTTTGCACTATTCCATCCAATGTCTTTTGATGAGCATTTGCCCATCAGATCAAATGCTAAGGTTGTGTTTGATTTATCTGGAGCTGTGAACACTGTATGAATTGTGTCACCTGCATTCCATGTTACATCAGACTTCAGTGACTCTAGAATAAAGTCTTCAATAGAAATTCATCAGCGTGTGTCATTATTCAACAGTGAATTCACTAAATGCAAAGTCAGACAGCTATTCTTTTTGTTTATTCATATATGTATATATATAAAACAATTGTTGTTTATGTAACAATATAATTATATAATTGTTTTCTAAACTATTGCTTACTGAAATAAAATGTGGTGATGCCAGGAAGTTTATTTGGAGTTTAAAAAGTCAAAATTGGGTGTAATAGTGTTTTACACCTAATGCTCAATATCCCTTGTGTAACGGTCCCTCCCAGGACAACCTGTGTTTGTGTGGGATATACCTTCCAGATCGTTACCATAGGCAGTACTGAAAGTATTAGCGTGGGCTTAGTTGTATTCACATACTTGTACTTGCAAAGGTGGATTTCTCAGTAAACATAAAACACATCTATACCTTCAACATACACTGCAGCAAAATAATGTTTTCACTTAACAATAGCTGATGATTGAAGTCAAGTTGTCCAGTAACAGATCAAGCAAATAGCATAGAAAACTGGGTTTGGGTTTGGAGTACACTACTGATCTGGAGCATATTCATGCTAACAGGTTTAGATAGATTGCAACAATAATTACTCACTTGTTTCTCGTTTTTACCAGAAATAAATTTTACTGGTTCCACAGTAAGAAAACCATGCTACCTCTCTGGAACTTTTCTGCAAACAGGAGGTCTTATGCTATTTACAAGTACCCAGGATGGGCTTGATGTTGTGCGACTAATGCACAACACTAGAATTGCACTGTAGCTGTGTTAGTATAAGTAGAACATTAATATTTGCAGTTTTGAAGGATGCTGTCCTCAGAATCTGGAGGAAGACAATCTTGTATTTTAAGCTTAAATGAGTTCGCGAGCTGTTGAATGAATGCATACATCTACATACATCTACATACATTTGTCACGTGATTTTAAAATAAAAGTGCAAACAGCTTTTTAAAATGCAAGCCTTCCTCAAGAGACCATTACTACAAAATCCATTATGTTGTATTCCGTTAGGAAGACTTATTAAAAAGACGATTTAGGGGACCTTAAAACAGTGACAACACAGCCAAGCACTTGCTATTATTGTCTCCAGTAATATTAACTTATTTATTATGAGAATGAAAGAGTACTGGAACAGGCAGCCCAGGGAGGTTGTGGAGTCTCCTTCTTTGGAGATACTCAAAACCTTTCTGGACACTTTCCTGTGTGACCTGCTGTGGGGAACCAGCTGTATCAGGGAGGAGGTTGGACTTGGTGATCTCGAGCTCCCTCTAATTCTACGCAACCCCTACGATTCTGTGCTTCATTTCTCAGGAGAATCTAAAATATACTGCTGGTAGAATTGTGAATGCTCCATGAGATGTCTACTCTCTGAATTCTTTTAGCACAATTAAGAGGACTCTGCTTAGATTTATTAGAAGACATGAAGGAGAAGTAAACTCAGAAGAAAAGTCCTCACAGAAAACTAAGACATTTTTTGTGTCCATTAAATCACTCATTAGGGGACTGTTGAGAATCCAATCTGAAATGGATACAGGATTTAAAAAATGAAGTGAGAGTAAGCTCCTGATCCTGTTGTACCTCAGTCATAAACATTGACTTCACTGCAAAATGGTATTTTCTACAAAACCTCTTTGATAACATTTTTGGCACAACTCACGTATTTCCTAGCAAAAAAAAAAAAAAAAAAGATGTATTCATGAAAGCAATTGTATAGTTTTATCACACTGAATTGTGTATGAATACTATGTGGGTATTTTTTTTTACTGCACAGCATTTTTGTGTGGAAGTTTCAATTGGATGTCTTACCTACAGAATTCATAGAACACGTATTTTAGGGGCCTATATGTCTCTCCTGAGAAAGAGGACTCATATATGTATTTATAATGTGCTTATGCTTGAAAAATTCCAACTCTGAACTTATAGACAAGAGTCTGATAAATCTTTCTCATAAGCACTAACCTAATTAAGAGTTGAATGCATTCTGCTTTCATATGCTTAGTCTTCAGTACTTATAGCATATTTTTGTTAATGGTTATGCACATGTACTCATTCACAGGCACAATATTATGCTTCAGAGCACTTACATGAAATTTAGGTTAAACAACACTCAAAATCATTCTTGTCAGAAAATGTTAAGGATTATTATAGATCAAATCTTATTTCCAAATGTGCACACCAAGAGTAGTCAGTAGCATTAAACAGAATTAGACTGCAGAAAACCATCAGGAGATCAAAGGTAACTGTGATCCCAATTGCTGTAATTTCTAGTCTAAATATATTAAGTGTGTGGTTATGCGTTCTAACTTTATCTGTCCAAATAAATGTTATTTTTCATGGAGGTGACTAGAATACAATACATTTTCCAGAAATTATATTGGCAGAGGTACACAATCGAACTAAACATAACACTTTTCTCCTCCATCATCTCAACATAAAACTTCCACTTCAGAAGCCAGACAGCAAGAAGTGAGTAGCAGTTGGAGGTAACACCAAGCATGCTGTTATGCAAAGTTAAAATTAGGAACTTTCTCTTAAGTTTAGTGCTTGGAATTTATTCAATTTTTGGATTATTATGCTGGCAAGTACAGAATATTAGTTTCACTTACTGGAGCATGCATGCTGGTAAGAATGGTGCATAGATTTACATTTTAAAAGTTTTAGGGAAATTGTCTCCCTTGGGGCCATACTTCATAACTGTTATTATTGCTATTGGAGGTTACACATGTGCATAGAAGAGAAAATATTCCCCTTAAGGTAGCACCGAGTGAAAAAAAATCATAAAAGGTATGCTAATTATTCATTACTACAAAACAAAATACTTGAAATTATGGCAAATTAAAAGAGCATTTATTTACACACAAACAGGATTGTTTAAAACCACAGGTCTTGCCCGTAGCAGAGAAGTTAAGCCAAGTAAGTGACAAAGCATATTAGCCTTATCATAGATTTTTCAGACACTTAATACCAATAAGGAGAGTCTGGTTTGTTCAGATTAAGGTTTTTTTGTGGTTTTTTTTTCGTTTAATGTGTTCTGCAGATGGTGACTGTGTATTTGACAGACCCTACTTGCAGCAAATGTAACTTCTTAGAAGTTTCTTTTTTCAGAAATGCTTCAAGGAGCACAGTTTGAGCAGTGCATGTAGTCTACCTTGATTTCAGCATGGCATTTGGCACTATCTCCCACAACCTCCTTATAACGATGCTGAGGAAGTGTGGAATAGATGAGTGGTCGATGAGGTGGGTTGAGTACTGGCTGACTAGCAGAGCTCAGAGGGTTGTGATCAGCTATGCAGAGTCCAGTTGGAGGTCTATGGTGTTCCTTGGGGGTCAGTGCTGGGCCTGGTCTTGTGTTCAACATCTTCATCAATGATCTTAATGAGGGAATGGTGTTCACCCTCTGCAGGTTTGCTCATGGCATGAAGCTGGGAGGAATGGCTGACACACCAGAAGGCTGTGCTGCCTGCTATTCAGTAAAACCTGGACAGACTGGACAGTTGCGTGGAAAGAAACCAGATGAGTTTTGACAAGAGCAAGTGTAGAGTCTTGCCTCTAGGGAAGAATAACTGCATGAGCCAGTACAAGTTGGGGGATGAACTGCTGGAAAGGAGCTCTGTGAAGAGGGACCCGGGGGTCCTGGTAGATGATGGGTTGTCCATGAGCTAGCAGTGTGCCCTGGAGGGTCAATGGTATCCTGGGGTGCATTAAAAAGAATGGCCAGCAAGTCTATGGAGGTAATCCTCCTCCTCTGCTCTGGTGAGACCTCACCTGGAGTATTATGTCCAGTTCTGGGGTCCCTGGTAGAAAAAAGACAAGGATCTGCTGGAAAGAGTCCAGCAGAGGGCTACAAAGATGGCTACCAGAGCCTGGAGCACCTCTCATGTGAGGAAAGTCTGAGCAAGCTGGGTCTGTTCGGCATTGGGAATTGGAGACGCAGAGGGGATCTGATCAAATACAATAAATATCTAAGAGTGGGGGGCAAAAGGATGAGGCCAGACTCTTTTAGTGGTGTGTGGTGATAGGACCAGGGGAAATGGCTACAAACTGGAGCATAGGAAGTTCCACACAAATATGCATGAGAACTTCTTCACAGTAAGGGCACGGTAAGTGACAGAGCACTGGATCAGACTGCCCAGAGAATTTGTAGTCTCCTTCTCTGGAGATGTTCAGGGCTCATCTGGACAACCATCTGTGCAACCTGGTCTAGGGAGCTTGCTTTGGCAAGGGGATTGGACTTGATGATCTCTAGAGGTCCCTTCCAACCCCTACAATTCTGTGATTCTGTAATTCCAGAGCACCTTGTCACTAGTGGTACTCATTAATGCAAGAGTTGATGCAGTATTTGAAAACAAAAGATGATTCATCTTTGAAAAAAATGTATTAGAAAAATAGGTATGTATTATATGAGAATACTTTGAGCTTTAAAATCAGAATGGGAAGAACTGACCTAACCAGTTTAGAAGTTTGTATTCAGTTAATCATGTTAACATTATTCTCTAATATCGTAGTTTGTCTTCACTAAGTATTGGGGCATCAGAACAACAGAGTATATTTCTTTGAAAAAATGCTTCAAAATTAACCAGTTTTACAGATAGCTAAACTGCAGCATGTTAGATGGGAGGGAATCCTTATTATGGGAAGATAACAGAATACTTCTCCTGGTGGCTAGTTTATTTTTGGAATAAATCCTCTTGAAGATGAACAGGTGGAACTAATATAAGCTGACCAATTGCAATACATTGATTTATCACATGCCCTTGCAGTTTACTATGCAGAAAGATCATCCTGTATGTGGTACTGCCCAAGCAGCTTCTATACTCTTCTGTATGGACTGCTGAGATAATCAGTGTCTCAGATTCTACTTTAGCACTTGTCTTCTGCAGTTCTTTGCTTCTGATCCAAACTGTGAACTTGGAGAGGTGTTCCTGTTTGGATTTAATTCAATATTTTTCAGAGTTGAAGGCACAGGGAAAGTCTGCGTTTTCAGTCATGAGCCTTATGTTCTCAGAAACAATGATGACTCATTTTGGATAAAGAGCTCTCTACTTACTGGACTGTCAAAAAGAGATCTTCTGGTCTGAGACAAGAACCAACATTGGTGTTGTAGTCTTTGCATGAGGGCGGGCAATGAATGACCATAGAACTTGTGGATAGGCTTGCCGAGTAGTTCTGCATCTAGCCAAGCCAGAGGAACTTGGCAAACAACTGTCCTTCCAGAGGGTGCTTTTCCAAAAGGGATTTTTCCACATGGTTCTGCATAATTTCTCAATTTTAAGTTACATGCAGAGAAGAAGCCAAAAGATACATTGATGTTCTTTCGTTTTGCTTTCAGTGTAGCTGTACTTTGGTTTTACCCAAAATATCTTTACTGGTATTATTAACGGCAGCTAATGCCGTTAATACTTAGTTGGACGGAATATCTGACTAGTACAGACCAGGAAATACCAAAATAGTGTTGATGTTGACATGGAGATTTGGAGAGTTTAAAATTGAGACACTTTAAGTTCACATGCCCTTGCTTAGGAATTTAAAACTGCATATTGCTCATTCACATCAGCCCAATTGTTTAAGGATGACAGCTGACATCTCCAAAGGAAGTTGTTATAGTCCATTGAAGAGGATATCCCGGAAAAAGGGTTCAAAAGCACTTATCGTGTCATCACATACCTGTGCTAATTTATCTAGCAAGATCAGCACCTGTAAGACAACCAGAGCGGGGAACCTTTCCCATGTTGAAAGCTCCTCATATTCAGTGAGTAGGATGAGAAAAAGAAACTATTGTTGCAGACTTTGCTCACGTATAAAAGAGCATATTTGTTACTGGGTGAGTTTTCAAGATCTGAGGCAGGTTTGTTGATGTAAGAATTCATAGAGTTTTCTTTGATTTTTACCAGACTTGCTTTCCTGTGGACACTCAATGCAGGGAAGTTCATGGTTCCTGCACACTACCAAAAAAGTACTAAGAAAAACTGAAAAAGAGCACCACATGGAAAGATACTTTAACTGACTAAAAGACTAAAAGGTTGGTGTTTCTGGAATAGGCCCATCTACATAAGTATCTGAGAACTGGAAGGTAAATTTTACATCATTCTTAAGTAGGAATTTCGTGTTAAGTGAAAATCATTTTAGCAAATGAAGCGGATATGAATTTAGCCCAACTGTGCTCTCAGTAGCATTAAAAAAGCTGTGTTACTATATGAAGCTGACTCCATAAATCCCTTTCTTCTGTTAAAGTGCACCTCTCTGGTTTGGTCATCTGCTTCTCATATGTAAGGGCTCCTTCTCACAGTGGTATGGCTAAGAGGAGATCTCAAGACTTTGATATGTAGCATGTGAAATTTTGCCCTTAGCTGTTCAGTAAGTGCCAGGAACCTACATCATAATTAACAATAGGAATGAATGTTCAGTGTGGAAATACACAACTGTAGCAAGCTGAAACCGTCACTTCCAGCAGTAAAATGCCATTCAGTACTCTCAATTTTGCATGCAGAAAATTGTTTATTTTCTAACTAGATGGTGTTGACACTGCCATTAGCTATACTTCCATTTCCTCCAACTTTTAAGAATTAATATATTGTCCATACCACAGAGTAAGATCTCAAAGCACTCATAAACTTCCCTCCTCCCTTCTGGCATGAGCCAACATCAAGTCTGCAATCAGTCAGAATCTCAGTGTGTTATGCAAAGACAGGCTCTGATGAACTGCCTTTTTTTTTTTTCATCACATGGCTGCCTTTTAATTTTTGTTGCCAAGGGGACAAACCAAGAGGAAATGGATTTAACAACTGTAAAATAATGAATTTTAAAGCTGCTGTTACTAATATTTGAACTTTGAATCTAATTTGTATGCAGGAAGAATGAAAAATAACAATATCATTTCACAAAATAAACAAAATACAACCAAACAAAAATCACCCTTTCCCTCCCGCCTTCTTTTCATACTCATATCATTTGAGAGCTCAAGCTTCAAATATAAATGCCCAGGTATCACCAGTAACATGGAGAGGCAAAGGGCGTGAAAAAACTGAATCTGCTATATCTCATAGCTCTATATTACTTTAACATACACAGACATTCTTGAAGGTCCAAAATATCTACCTTATACAAAGCTACTCTAACAGCAGAAAGGAACAATCTATTTCTCCCTCTCCCCCTTGAATGTTTTTCAACAGGAAAAGCTTTAGGGAAACCAATAGAAACATAATAGCCCATGTAGTTTTAAGTGTCATTCTTCATAAATCAGCTGGGTCTCTCCTTAGAGAGTATGAGCTGTCATATAATCCTCCCAAGAAACGATATAGAGTCTCTCATCCAGTTCAGGTGGCTTCAAGAAGTCTTTCTCCTTCCCTTCTCCAAGTCACTGCATTTTTCTTCCTCTCTGGGACCTGAACCTGTAGACTGTAGAAGCCCTGCTGATGCCTTCAGACAGCTTTTCTTACAAAATCACCCTTCACTGCAGAAATCTTATGTTGATGCTTTTTCTGATAATGCCACTGTTCATTCTTTTGTTATGAACTAGATATTGAAACTATCCTAGGAAAACTAGAGAGAATCAGTACTGAAAGAATGTACTGGAGTTGGAGAGATAAAAATGTTCTTCTCTAGACACATGCAAATACTTGAAGAAGAGTACTGGTATTTTACAACCAACTCTCAGTCTCTCCAAAGTCTCTTTCTTGAGACTTCACACCTTGAGATCCATCATCATTATGTTTTGACATTGCATTTACAGACATAGTTCTGTTTCATAGTACACTCTTGGGAAGGCATGCTAGGATTCATAGACCAAACATACTTTTATCCAACTTTGAGGACAGTATCCTGAACTTTCAATCAGTATGTACCTTCTTTCCCAGATGTCTGAGTGGACGAAGGATTATCCTGGTTCTCCTTAGCTGTTTTAAAGTGAGAATCAGGCATTTAGTCAAAACAGTCAATGCTTTCCTCTTGGAAAGCATTTAAACTCACATTTCTTGCAAAAGAGAAGTAACCTAGACTGTACTAACTATTAGTATTCTGAGTTAGGTGTATTCTGACTTTTGACACTAAGACTGTTCCAATTTTCAGTCTGCGTACACAGTACTATTTAAATTTCGAAACAGTAGTCTTTAATCTATTTCACTCCAGCAATGTCACGCTAATGTCTTTGGTCAAGAAAGCAGATCAACATAGAATCATAGAATGTCCTGGGTTGAAAAGGAGCATAATGATCATCTAGTTTCAACCCCCCTGCCACAACCAGGGTCACCAACCACTAGACCAGGCTGCCCAGAGACACATGCAGACTGGCATTGAAGGCATCCAGGGATGGGGCTTCCACAGCCTGCTTGGGCAACCTGTTCCAGTGTGTCATCACCCTATGAGTGAAAAACTTCCTCCTAATATCTAACCTAAACCTCCCCTGTCTCAGTTTAACGTCATTCTCCCTTGTCCTATCACTATCACCCTCATAAACAGCCATTCCTCCTCTTGTTTATGTGCTCCCTTCAAGTACTGAAAGGCCACAGTGAGGTCTTCCTGGAGCTTTCTCTTCTCCAGAATGCTCAGTACACACTCAAGGAATGAAAACTGGATTAAAGCCTGCTATACAATGGTTATAATGTCTGCACACTGAATTGTCCTATGCATAAATGGCATCTCTGCTACACATGAAACTGAATAGGCTTTTCTGTTAGCTATCCAGAGTACTTCATGATTTGTAAATCTTACAAGATAGAAAGTACCTCAATCCCAGAAGATGAAAAATTTAAATACTCGTGTCTATATTCTTCATAGATCAGGCAGCTGTTGGCCTACCATCCTTCAGTAAGACTCCAAATACTTTCTGCTCTTATCTCAGTACTTCCATCAAGGCCTTGAAAGCGATGAAAAGGATTGGGCATGAAAATACATTTGCATGCCTGTACCAAGCTGGACTGACCGCACTGTTTTTGAGCTGAGATTTAGACTCCTTATCTTCTAGTTTTTATCTCAAGAGAAGATCCAAACAGGTCTCTTATTAACCTAAATCTTAGAATTTGGGAACATCTTGATTTTAATCCTTTTGTATGAATTATAAGAAAATCTTGAAATACATAAAACAGGCAAATTCCTTTTCAGAACAGTGTAATAAGACTTACTTTGCCTCTGCAATCTGGTTGAGGGACAGTAAGTTTATACTGAGCTATGAATAGATTTTGAGGGAAAAAAAAAAAAAAAAACAAATATAGATATCTATATACACACCGATTTCACCTTGAAAACTTTCAGCTGTCTCATGCTTCCAATAGGCCAAAAGCATTGATCAGCAGTCAGAGAAGAGAGTATGTACCAGATACAGCAGTAACAGTCACACATTTCTTACAAGGTTATTTTCCCTAAAAGTTGGCAGGGGGTAAATGATTGTTCATCCCTGATGTGAGATTTGAGAAATCAAATATTTTATGAGAACATAAATGTTTTGTAACCTAGAGGTACTGGAAACATTAAGGCCGAAGAGGAATTGCAAACTAGAGATTAAAGAATTAGAACACATGCTAAAATTCGAGAAGTGTTTCTCCAAAGATTAAAATGCTAAATCTGGTAGACACCCAGTGTAGAAGCTTGGAGCGAATCAACTAAGGAGATTTATAATTCAAATTAATTTAGTATATAGCTTAAAAATAATTTCTTAATTTTTCTTCAGCATTGTAAATAAGTCAGGTGAAGACCCTAGAGAAAGTAAAAAATTTAAGGACTGTTTTTATCAAATGCTAGATGAAGAGAAGCATACAGTGTAACTCAGTACCTCATCACTGCAACTTGCTGAACCTATCATTAGCTTTTAAATCAAGAAAGGCAGCTAGTCTTTGGTAGCTACTCTGCAGAACTGATCCCCAGGGTGACTGCAGCTGCCTGTGGGTCCAGTCTTGACTTCTTGTCAGTCATTGCTACTTCAGGTATGCCTCTGTGGCATTATACACTGCTGTGCAGAGATTGACAACATACCTCGCAGGTGATCAGAAATGTTTTGGATACTAGAAACACAAAGTCTGCACTGGTGAAATAGCGTGATCCAGATTTTTGTTATGGGAAGCAGAGCGTATTAGCCCAGGTGGACTATGCTAGTGTGACCATACTGCTTTTGAAACCCATGTGACTGCATCATGTGGACACACAGAATTATTATAGGTCACTCCAAAAGTGTAGTTTCTATGGAAACTACAACGGCTGCACAGAGCACAATAACAGTACCTGAAAGAGCAAACTGTCAGCCAGAAAATGCTATGTTTCAACACAGTCACCTCTACAAGCTGTGCATTTTCACCAACAATGAGCAATACGCACTCCTACGTCAGATGCCATTTTGTCAGACTGCTTCTCTGTTGCCATCTACCACTCAGCAGCAACATATAACGGAGTAGTGATGGGAAGGTTCAACCTCTACTGCCGTACCACCAACATCTGCTTGTGATGTCATGGGTCAACATAATGTAATAGGAGACATTACTTTGAAAGTGCATTACAAGGAATAACTGTATCCTTGTAATGAATAACCAATAAATTGCATGCAGACAATTAATATGCCACTACTATCTTACAATATGGTGAAGTGAAGCCAAGCATTTAAGACAAGAAGACAGAAATTAGTTCACTTGTGCAGCACCAAACTTTATCTTTCAATAGATGAAGTAATACCTGCCCCATTGTTTGCTTGCAGGAAGTCAGCGGTGATCATGGGACACACCATAGAGCAGAAAATATAAAGAGGAAGGAAAATGGAAAAAAATATTCAGAGTTTCTCCTAGCATAAGAATTAAGAGACCCCAAATTAAACGAAAATGTATTAATCAGAACAGAAGGGTATAAATCTTTCAGAACATGTGGAACTCTTATCTGTATAATAGAAATTTACATGGAATTATGTAAAGATCATAGAATCATAGAATCATAGAAGATGATCATATTATAAAAATATATGGAAGAAAATCTAATTAAGACTTACATATGAAGATATGAGAAACAGTAAGACAGAGAGTAAATATTCATTAAATAAAAAAATCATAATTTTCTCATAATCTTCATTAGGAACAGTCAACGTTTGGATGCCTTTCTGGAAGAAGTGTAGTAGCTAAGTAGAAGGTGGACTAGCATTACAATATCTATGAGCTTAGCTAAAGATAAAAGCAAGCAAAACCTCATGACCCGCACTGCAGAGGAAGTAAGCAGGCTTGTCTGAGGTTATCTTCATGATCAGTACAGCAGTGAATTGACAAGTTCATTCTGGAATACTTGTTTAGTTTAGGGCAAGTCATTCTAAGGTGGATGCCACGTTTATTGCCAGGAAGTATGTAGCAAGTTTAACAAGATATCATAGGTGGCAAAATTTTACAGTAAGTCAGAAGCTTGAAAATTCAGTCATACAGATATTTAAGTATAATGTCACATTGCATGTGAAGTTTCTGAAAACATCTGCAACAACTTGATCAGTATCCTCATCTGCAGCGTCTGGTGCACGGGCTCGGATGTGAATGATCCAAATCTTTTATTACAAGTTCTCATATCACTTCTCTACCTTCACAAGTTTTCTTTTTCTAGCTTTCCCATCCACCTCTACAACTTTCCCATCCACCCTTACAACTTTCCCATCCACCTTTACATACCAACAGAGCATTCTACAAAACACTCTTCAACTGTTCACACGGGCACTTATCCTATCAGACCCGTGAGACTTTCCTTCTTCTCCTAGAGGCGTCCTTGGTTCTCATGCTGTTTATCTGGCTCCACAGCTTCTGCTCTGGACAGTTTTTCTTGTATTCCCACACTCACTTTTGTCTCATTTTACAAAAAGAAAACTTTATTGTAGTGTTCTGACAGTTTGAAAATAAAAGGTAAGCTTTAAGCCTGTGTAGGGATATTTTTAAGTATTTGTTTCAAATATTTAGGTTTACAAGTTACAGCAGCATTTTAAACGAAGTCATTACTTGCAGTGTCACTTTAGATTTTCCATTACTGCAACCTTAGTGTTTATTAGATGATATGCAAAGAGTATTTTGTTTTGCAAAAATAATTTATTTCTCAAATATTAATACTGCAAACTAGCCATATTTTGTAACTAACTTATGTGGAGTATGTGGTTCAATTAAAATCTGCTTTCCATAGTTACTCTCTGTAGTACATAGCCCTTAAAAACTATTTTAATTATTCTCTTTATTATTTTTTAATAAAAATAATTTATTTAAAATGAATTGCTGTAAGGCCACACTGAGAACATGTTGCGTCAAGGTGGGTAGCATGAGCCAAAATGCTTGTGATATTTTGTATTTTAGAAAGCTTTTATCACAACAGTAAAGCAAAGGAACTTAACGTAGCTACTGTTCAGTAGTTTTTCTTAGCAAACTATAATGAGTTCTGTACAATGCCTTATAGATACAGTGATTAACATAATGTAATTTTTATGTTTAATTTACAAAAATTGGAGATCTGCAAGATATCTTTGTGTCCAAAGCTACTGCTAATCAAGATACACATCAGTATTCTCACCCTCCACATTAACTTACTAATCACTTATCATGACTGCTGCTCCTCCAATACAAATTTCATATTTTTTCACTGTTTTGAAAAGTCCCAAATCTGATATAAAAAATACAATCGCATTTAAGAAGTATATAACACTGTGTTTCCTGTCTGACTGCAGGTAAACAAAAATGAATCATCTTCAAGATTTGCACAGTTAAATCTTAACATTAGTGTGTAGTGTTGCTGCTTTGCACAACAAGTTAATGAAGTAGATTTAATGATGATCATAGCCCAGAATAAAGGAACAGCTGCTATGCATACCTTGCAACAAAATTTTTAAGTGGACTATTCTACAAAGCATTTCAAATACCCTTTGAAAGAGAAAATATGCAAATTTCATATTAAATCTTAGACGATCTAATTTCTCAGTCTTTTTTGTTTTTCTTTTTTCTTTTTTCTTTTTTTTTCACCAGTCCTGGCATAATGCCCATTGCCCATTGTATCTCTCTAGTTTGTCAAGATTAAAAATGTCTTTATTCTGCAGTCAGTGCACTCCTAGTCAAATTTGGAGAGAACATTTCCAGGGTAGAATCTTTTGTGAAATGTGACTTGAAAACTAGCAACAAAGCATTAAGTAAAGATGAAACAATATTTTAAGGCACTACTTTGCCTACTTTCTCTTCCTCCTGTTTTAAGGAAAAACATAAAAGACATCTATTATAAACTTTCAGTCCAAAGTTTCAAAAAAGACGGATGTAGTCTCCATCCAGGGTGTTAAATTGCTAAGAATACATTTAAGTTGAATTTTTATTACATTTAAATGTTCCAGCTTGTTCTTTTTTTTCTTTTTTAAATGCACGATTTGTGAAGGGCAGTAATTCACGTGTATAGTCCCTGCCCATCAGCATTTAATTTCTGATAGGATTCTACTTCATTTCATGATGTTCTTGGCCCATTATAAATGAAAAATTCCTCCAAGAATTGTCAAAATAGCTTTAGTGGGAGGTGACTACGCATGACAGATGGATGTCTTTCTAAGCTTATGCAAATGTTGTATTGCAGGATGTCTGTGCTGTCAGAGTGATAACACAGCAGTTCTGACATAATAGTAGGGTTATTTAAATCCTGACACAGAAAACTTTTGTCTGTCTTTAATTTCGTAGTCTATCCTTTTTATGCCATTACAGTGACTTCTGTTTAGTAATGAGTTATCCTGCGAAATCCTCAGTCTCTTCAACCAACCCAAATAACAATGAAATACCCAAACTGCAACTTGATGATAGTATACTTCATTACAGTGAAAATGCAGCTCTTGAAAACACACCTCACTGTTAGCAGGAAGCCTGCTAGCACAGTTCTTTAATGCAAAAAAAGTGTGTGTGTGTGTATGTGTGTGTGTGTGGAGGGAGGGAGAGGCAGGGGATGCAGGGGTGAGCTGGGACTTACAGAGACTGAAAGTATTATACCTCAACTAACGGGTTTGTTATTTCTTACCACATGTATGACAGATATTAGTTATAAATACTGTCATACCAGTAGATGTCAGTACAATCATTAAACTCTACAAGGATAGCAGAGGATATTCTTCATGTTCATTGCTGCAGCCAAGTGAAGGTATACTGATGATACTTACTGTATAATAAAACAATTCTAGATTCTTAAAACATACAAAATCTGTGTTATAAAATAGATTGATTCATAGTAACAAGGGTTTGAAGAGATTTTCAATGATACAGAATTTCAGTGGCATTTTGCAGCCATCTTGTTTACTTGCTCAACAGCAACTGTAATTTCCCCCTTTCATTCCAAGTTTGTAGCATTTATTGTAATTTCCCCTTTTCATTCCAAGTTTGTAGCATTTAAATAAATAAGTTTTGGGCGTAGACTTTTTCCAAACAAAACTTGATACTAGAAATCCAGTCAGAGGCTTGGCTACACCTCATCAAAAAACAATTTTTGTAGCACAAGGCCAGACTCGAGAGGACAGTAACTCATGTTTCATCAAGCTTGTATTGCAAGACTTTCCTTTTCAAGGGGACGGGAATGTTTGAATAAAACTTGAGATAGTCATCTTTGGTCTAGGAAGGTTGTTTTTCTGCATATTCTCATATTATTTTGCCTCTCTTCATTCCCATTTTAATGTCTTGGCCCTTGAGATGAAATCGTTGCTAATCACAAAATCACAGAATTGCAGGTGTCGGAATGGATCTCAGGAGATCACTGAATCCAGTGCCTCTGTCAAGGCAGGTTCCCTACAATAGGTCAAACTGAAAGGCATCCAGACAGGTCTTGAATATCTCCACAGGAGTCTCCACAAACACTCTGGCAGCCTGTTCCAGTATTCTGTCACCCTTACCATAAGGAAGTTCTTCCTTATGTTTGTTGGAACCTTCAAGAGATACCTAGACAAATCAATTAGTGATCTGAAACAGCCAGATATTATTTTACGGAGTATCATATTGCAGCTTACATTCATGTCCATTACATTGCCCTATCACAGTTGACGCACTTATCCTCACCGCATTCCAAAGAGACACACACGGAATTCCAAAGAAATGGAAGCTGTGGTTAAGCTGGCTTCCAGCTGCAGTCTGTGCTTTTCTTCTATGGAAGGCATGGAGCAGAGGGGCGGGGAGGAATACAGGAGAGCATGGTGTGTGTCTGGGCATCCCCAGGCAGCACCCAGCCCAGAGTCAGGCCTCAGCCCATAGACTAGAGTAAGGGCAAGAAAGCCAAGGAGGGAGCGCAGGATCTTGTTTTCACATAGTGTCATTCTTTCTCCCAATGGTAAATATTAATCAAGCAACATTGTGAAAGGCTTCTCATGCTGGTGTGGACTTTTGGATTTACATGCTTGTAACTTCCCTGCCAAGGGACTCCTAGATTATTAAGATGTCTGTTTGCCTTGTGACATTTTGAAATAGCTGTTGAAAAGAGCACTTAAAGTACGGCAGTGGCTGGTTTCTCACTCTATTCCTCCAAGTCCTGCAAATACACTTTGCCTTTTCAGCCCTCCTAATACAGGTGACAAACAGATCCACAAGATCCATTTGAAAATGTGAGATTGAAAATAAAAATACTTGAATTCTGTCTCTGGATTTGAACTGTTTACGCCATCTATCTACTCTCACAATACTTTGTCATGTGAGAAAAGCAGTGTTTTACAAACTGGAGATAAAAACAACAAATGCTGCAGGAGGCCTGGCTAAGCCCTTCTTTTCTCTCAGGGAGGAATTCATGTTAACAATGAGGTCCAAGCTAAGCAGAAAGAATTTGCTTTAGTTTGACCCCCACATATTTTACATTCCTGTTATGCTTCTGTGCACCTCTCACTCATTTTTACACACACACAACCTCAAAAACAACAACAAAAACAACAACAAAAAGTGTATACAGTCAGTGACATTGCCAGAAGCCAGTATGTTGAACAGGTAAATAATATATAATCACATTAGCAAATGTAATCACATTAAAGAGTTAAATAGCTGATGATGCTGTTCTTCCTTATTTTACATTTTCATATGCCAGGATTGTGATTCTTTATTATTTCCTGCAGTAGCTGCTGTTAGTCCTAATATCTAAAGCAGAGAACGAGGTTAGATTGTTCATGATGATTCAAATGTTAGTGATGTCACTAACTACTGACAGAGAACCACAAAACTCACTCCCAGAAATAAAGTCGACAACCATCATTCAGGATGAAAGCAGTTGATATCGGCAACCGAAACCAACAAAACAAAAGCAAATAGAAGAAAAAATGACTATTAAGCAGCATCGTTTTAAGAAACTCAAGTATTTTGTTATCAAGTTAAGCCATTATGAGCAAATTACTTCCTTAGGATTTAGAAACTCATGTGAGAATTTTCATGGTGGAATATGGATTGGAGCACACAGATACTGAAGAATTTCACCGTGGCACAAGGTCTTGCCTCCTTCTACTTATTCCTGCTACCTGTATCTTTTCTGTGCGCTCATGAAATATTTAAAGAATGAGGTTCATTTTACTCTAAAAAAGGCCACTGTAATCAGCATCAAGTCTATTCTTGACTAACATTCATCATTAAATTTAACAGATTTTATCATCTACAATCTTCACAGTTCTCATGAAAGTCAATGATCAGCCCCACATTGTTGATCATTACCTGACAGCTGGCATTTAGATATGCAAAGTTTGTAACACACAGTACAGGTGGATGATTACAGAGCTTGAATATGCCTAGTGACGTTAAGTTCTCTGACCAAGTATGTGAACGAAGAAGAAGAGAATAGAAATCAGGCATTTAGGAGGTCCTGCATAACATACAGCCTGGGAAATATGATTAGAATAAAAAATAATAGATATTTGGTATTAGGGGAGTACTAGCCTCTTAAAATCAAGACTCGAGAAGCAAATTGGCTATGATGTGTATCACTGGAAAAGCTTTGTAACATTTCTCTAGTTCTTTGATCTATCATACAGCAATAGGTACTGTATGAGACTGGTCTTGTCTGTTAAAAAAAAAGATAATCTTTCTGTTTGTTCCTCTCTGAAGATCAAATTGCTTAAAAATTAGTCCTTGATATTTTAACAAAATAGAAGGGAAAATTTGGTCTCAAGCTCTTATTAGAGGGAGAGATAAAGAGATACAACCACAGTACAGAAGGTTCATTTCACACAACAAGTGTGAAACAAGTACAAACAGAGCAAGTACAGACTTTCTGGGGGAGGGAGTCATATTTCATTAAGTGCCACTGAATTTTACTTGTACTTCAGATAGCTGTATAATAATTTGGGCTAATATTTGTCAGTGTTCCCTTTGTATTCCTTTTCCTATATAAGTAAGATCTTCATGCTATGCAAGAACTTTCAATACAGTATTAAATCTTGGGTGGCTGTCCACTCTCACAAAATTGACCCCATCAGGGTAAGATAAAACTGAAAAGAAGCACTGAACACTCCTAGACAGAGCCTAATTGGCATGCAGCTCTTCTGCTTACCTCTGAAGTACCTCCTTTCCTTCACACCTTTGCAGACACTACAACATCTGTCCTGACCAGAGGGGCATGGTTGAGCTGAGCTCCAGACATAGCCACTGAAGTGGTTGCTTAGCTATTGGAGAATCTCATGACAGTCTGCTGTGAAAAATGATAGCTCGCCAGATGGTGGCATCACTAAACAACAAATGAAACCTGCCTAGATCATCCTTCATTCTGTTTACTTCTTTCCAGAAACTCAGCAAGCACCAGTGTCAATGGTTTACAGGCTGGTTCGGCCCAGTTCCAGCGGGGCGGAGGGATTTCGCAGAATCCGCGCCTCCAGAAAAAGGGGAAACAGTGGACCTCAGAATAATTAAAAACAGCGACAACAATCTGAGGAGAAACAAATTAATTTACCAAGTATAGTATCGGAATGCAAGATAACACACCATAATGAAATATAATTAGAATTGAAACTAATAAATCAAATATAATGAGAGAGAGAATGTCCAAAAGGTGGATGGGCCTCACCATAAAGCTGAGGTGAGATGCGCAGTCCAGTTGAGCAGCAGGGAGATGGGGGAGAGTGACAAAGAAAAGCAGACGAAAAAGAGCACATCAGGTGACCTTGTCAGGAGTTCTATCTCTTCTCTGTGACTGCAAAGTCCCCTGGGGAATGTAGCTCTTCTTCTCTTCTGGGCAGGTACCCAGGACTTGAGCACTGACAGTTAAACTCCCAGTGCCCCACATGATGTTATGATGTGGAATACCGAAAACCAAAAATCATAAAACCATGACAACCAGTTGTGCCCTAACACTAAATTCTGCACTGTCACGAGACAGCAACGTGCTATTGGACTCCCAGTTTCTACAGTGAAGCAACAATGGAGCTTTATGAGATACGCAGCATTGCTAACCTCAAGTTAGAATGGGCAGCCATGTGTTTCCTTAACCAAGCAATCATAAATTCACTTCTTAAAACCATGTAGAAGATTGTTTATAAAACTTTGAGGAAAATAAGTTTTTTTTGTTTTGTTTTGTTTTGTTTTGTTTTGTTTTTTTTTCTAATAAAGAGTGGTTGACTGAAAAGTGCAGATGCAACTAAATATAGAAGGCATTTGGAAACCTAGGCAGATGCAGATTTCATCTTTGTGACTGCAAAGATCTGACCTAAATGCTAGAATCAGAATATCACAGAGTCAGTAGATGAGGTAGTAATAGAAAACTGAGTATGAATTCTGTGATTCAGATGTGTGCCTCCATACGTTCCCAATCATATTTAGGACACCCCCATCTTTATGTAAATGATGAATTCCTAAAATGTGCACCATATGATTTGCAGGATGACAGTGCCCCAGTTTTGCATAAATTAAACAGCAGATCCTGATAACTAGGCTTTCCCATTTACATTATGCTTCAGTTCCAAATCCATGGGATATAAATGAGAGCGGCATATGGTCCTGAAATGGGAAAGCTGTGGGGCTTTCATGTACACACCATGGGAACAAATGGCTGTCCCACAGATGGTGGAGTACTTAGACGCATCTCTTGTATGATGGATGCCAATGTTCAGGAGGTTGAAGCCATGAGCAGCCTCTAGAGGTCTCTGCTGGCTGATATACCAAGGACAGATGATAGACCAAAACAAAGGGGTTGCAAGGACAGCTCTTCTTTTCTTCTTCTTCTTTTTTTTTTTTTTTTTTTAATCTTGGCTTTCCATTTATAGTGCTTGTCTGTTTGTGAAAATTTATGGCATAACTGGATAATCTTTCCACTGAAGCTGTGTGATAGTTATAACTTGTCTGCGAGAGCACTAATAATATTTTTTTTTTTTTTTTTTTTTTTTTCAGATTAATTGTTTCACTTCAGAGTTTTTTCCATGAACAATGCATGAACAAAGATATTTTTTCCCCTTTCTTGGGCTGGGGCTGTGAATAAAAGTTCTCAAGGCAAAGAAGACAGAAAGCTGAAAAACTACCTCCATATCCCACAGTATTCCACAGGCACAAGTTGTATACAACACTATTTATGTAGGACATTTGGATATACCCAATACAGAGAATATCACGGGAAGGAAAGTCAGAACTGTATTTGCATGAATACTAAGTTACTCCAGTAGTATATTCTGAAGTAATAGCATCAGTTATTTTAAGAAGACTTTTATGATATTGAACAAAATTTATTTCAAACACTACTGAATCTTAGTCAGCTATAATCATTGATGGGCATGGCCAGAGGGCCCTTACCATGCTGGTGTATGTTTAACTCACTGTAAACAAAAACATACCTATAAACATGAGAAATGACTGTTGCAGGAAATGTATGTAAAAACTTATCTGTCAAATGAAATTGGTATACTTAGTGAGACAAGGTACACTTGGTGTACAGAGTTCCTGCTGTGCCTGGCCCACCTTGTATGGCTGACCACATCACCTACCCCACGTTTATGCAACTTCTTATCACATTTTCATACAGCTATGCTCCTTAATACTCCAGATGCATTCATGAATGTTTAATAGCATTTCTGCCATCAGACATTTTACTGCAGGTTGGGAACTTGCTGTTCATTTGATATTACCTATTTGGGCTGCATGGAGCAGATTTCCACATGTTGCAAGGGAGGGCAAGTGGTGGGTGTTAACACTGCGAGGACTGATCCTTTTCTACTCTCAGGATGGGATTTACTGGGTCAAGCCTGGAAAACCAAAAGGAGAGTGGTGGCATGTCCAACCAAATGTGTGTAGAGGAAGGGAAGCAGCAGTATTTATGGGTGACTGTGCAGTGGGTTGATATTGCTGGAGATAGCCTCTACAAGTGCTGGTTGGGACACTCAAAGATTCTCTTTGCACAGCACTGCAGAAAGTACATTTATTCACATTTTCCTTTCTCCCTTCACCAAACAGAGAGCTTTCTTATGTGGCGTGTGTAGAATCAGTGCACACTCTCACATGGTATCATCAGTGACCTTCAAAGCTCTATACCAGCACTTTCTACAGGTAAGAGGCAAGAAAGCAAAGGAACTCTTCAGGACTTCTTTCTCCTTTGCACTGAAATTATCTGTGAGCCCACTTTGTCTAAAGGTATAATAATGAAACGATAGGTAGAAGTGAAAATGTATAAAATCTTGCTGTATTTAATATCATAGATGAGATACAGTTCTTGGATCTCTCCAGCAGATTGGCTGTGCTTGTGGATTACAAAAAATGGAGCTTCTTCTCTGTGATCATTTTGTAAATAAATAACAGACTAAATATGTATGCAATAATAAGCTAATTCTTTCAATTTCTTTTCATTTATTCAGCTGTTTGAAATTTTTCTCCAATTTCTATTTACAATTAATTTTATTAATAATATTCTTCTTCATTTTACTTTTCTGTTCCAAATATTTGTTGTCTAGTTCATTTTTCTCTTTCCCAAATAGTGGTGAATCATTTTTCTTCCCAGTCTTTCATCAGTATTTTCTCAGAAGTGTTTTGAGAGCAGAACTGTTGTGGTTTTGTTTTTCTTTTTTTTCTGTGAAAGGCTTTTTACCATTTCTGTTCCACTTTTTTGAAATCAAATCAGTTCTGTCTCTTCTGTTATGTCTTCAAAATCTTACCATTAAACACTTTGCTAGACACTACTAGAACAATACACATAAACAAAACGAAAAGTTAAAATCAGTCCCTCCATGCAGAACTGCCAGTAAAGAGCCTAATGGTCTGCAACAGATACCATAAACACCCATAGGTACCATGTACTCATAAACGTGCCATTTTATAATGCGCCGTAGTGTTGCACACCTGAAAATTTGACTGCTAAATATGCATGCTTTTATGAAGTCAATCACTCTTCTCACTTCCAAAATACTCACAATAGTAAAGGGAAAATAAATCCAGGTACCCACATCCCTGAAAGGTGCTCTGCAGAATTACATAGAGAGTATTCTCTTTCTTCAGTAGGCACTAATCAGCAAGAAATTTTCCTTGGTTTTCCTCTGAGGATAATTTTAACATCACATTGCATTAGAAAGTCTCTGTGACTTAGTTACACACTGTGCAGCTCTCATCACTCATCCTGAGGGAGTGCTCTGTTATGTGGATTTCTTTGAAAGCCCAAACAGGCTATAGATGATAGCTGGTCAAAATCCAGTTCTTAGCATGACTCCTAAAAGGCATATCTCAGAAGGTCTTTGAAAGGAAAGTACAAGACAAAACAACAGATGGGACCACATACACTGATGGTGTATTACATGGCACTCCCTACAGTAACAAAAAAAGCTAAATTTGACTCTTAATATTCTGTTAGAGATCAAAGACCCATTAAAAAAATCAATTTATAAATTGATTATAATGAATGTTAAAAGCGCAAAAATAATCACATGCATAGCTGGATACTTTTTTGCAATAATTCAATGTACATTTATGCTATTATATTTTATTTCTACATTTACTCAGCAGAATCCTTCAGTTACATTTCTATAATACATGCACTGCCTGGCAGCTGGATTGGATGCAGGCAGAATCATGAGTTAGCTAACTAAAAAATTATCAATCGATCAACTTTCATATATATGTATCTTTTTTTTTAAGTGCAAGAGGACTGGTAGATTGCTAGGAACTCTCAGCTAATCTCTCAAAAAAACAAATAAAAAAAAAAACCAACAAAAAAAACACAAACTGCACCAGCTGCCCAGTTACAATTGCATACACCAAAATGATGACCCATTGCTTTCAACAATGTTATCAAGAAACAATTTAATTTTGAACTTTTTTTTCTGTACTTTTTTTATATTTACTAAAGTAGAGCCACAAGAGGCAAACTTGTTTCCTTTTAATATAGAAAGTTCAAGTTAAGAAAGGAAGGAAGGAAGGAAGGAAGGAAGGAAGGAAGGAAGGAAGGAAGGAAGGAAGCA
>NW_024884833.1:3692827-3890327 GCF_019232065.1 Centrocercus urophasianus
AGAAAAAGAAAAAGAAAAAGAAAAAGTAGAAAT
Organism: Centrocercus urophasianus; assembly: GCF_019232065.1. NCBI lineage: Eukaryota > Metazoa > Chordata > Aves > Galliformes > Phasianidae > Centrocercus > Centrocercus urophasianus. The sequence continues at coordinate 3,692,861 of NW_024884833.1, forward strand.
AAACCCCACAAATATCTACTTCCTCATTGTTGAAGCAGAATAATCCACTTGGATTTGATTTCAGCATACCCCTCATTACGGACTGTTTTCACAGACTCCTCTGTACCTCCTGCTTAGGCAGTTTTAAGCACAGGAAATCTGTTTTTTGTTTGGATCTCCTCCCAGTGGATTTGTGGGATTCTTGCTGTCAATTGTATTGGAAGCCTTTTCTTGTGCCAAGGGATGGGATGAGGAGGCAGACAGCAGCTGGGTGGGAACAGCATCTGCCTGCTGCTGATCTCTGCCAGCAGCTCCACCCCCCAGCCCTGGCTGTCCTCTGTCTTCAGGGGAAATGATCAAAGATGTATTCCCCATGGGTGTCCATGGGAAGAGTTATGGGAGACCACATCCTCAAGCTGCTGCTGCCACTGCTGTAAGCACCTGTGACGGTGCCACATAGGAATGTAACTCTGCCGAATTCTTGTGATGAAAGACTGTGAGTGAAATTATTTGGGTTGATTTGGTTGAATCCTCAGTTTGTCTTGGGATAACCCATGTCCTTGACTCACAAATTTCTCTGCTCTGAGTCTGCACCAAATCAGAGGGCAGCAGCACTGACTACAAAGTCATTTGGCAGAGCTCTCTCTGAATTGTGAGAAGAGCTCACCAACTCCATTTTTATATGTTCTAAAAAATCATTGAAAGACATGTGGTAATTCATCTCTTCAAAACTGCATTTTTACAGTTGGGAAGTATAGCAACTGAAGTTTCTTCCCTTCCAGGTTTATTTACAAATGCGTCTAGATATATAGGAGTAAAGAGAAAGATCACTTGTGCTATCAGGGACTCCTATTGGATCCACTCATTTCTGGATTGGAGTATGGGATACTGACTTCTCTGCATCCCATAGGAAAGCACTTGAAAAGAAGGAATGGCAAGCCTGCCATCTGCAAAAGCACAGGATGAAAAGTAGAAAAGGCCCCAGGGCTTTTACCATTTCCATCTGGTAAGTTATGCACAAAGAATTTGCTTTTTATTTGTTCACAAATTTGGTCACAGAATCATATCTTAAACAACCAGGTCATATTTTATTAATTTGGAAGCCAAGGTTTGACTCTATCTTTCATCCAAAACATTGAGAGTGAACAGATGGGTAAAATTCCTTTTTTAAAAAGGTGTAGATAACAAGGAGATAGGGGAGTGAACAAAAGTTGCTAGATGAAGATGGTTTTCAAATCCCCTTTGCATTCACCCTCATTTTTTTATTTGTTCAATTCTTGATTAAATGCTCATTTGTTCCTGCTGAACTTGAAATTATGAAATACACTATGAGATGAAGATCATGCATCTCGAATTGACCCAACACAGATTTCTAGAGTCTAGTAGAAGGACATGATTTCTACAGTTGTAATGTGAACAGAAGTTTATCTCGTGATCCAAAGACATCTCTTGGGACTTTTAAATCCTTCCTGTTGACCTACTACTTAATCTAAAAACAGTCATAATACTTGCACATAATGCTTGGGAGGAAGCTGAATTGACCTTGCTATAATAACTTACATTATTTCTCTTTTCTGCAGTCTTTTGATCAAAGTATTTAAAAAGATTGTCTAGAGAGAATTATTTGAGATGTACAGGTAGCTCTTCTTTTACTGAAGTAGTTACTATAGGTGATAAGTTTGAGAAAGATTGAGTCTGATTCTATCGTACTTCTACTCTGAAGGTCTTAACCATGAAGTAGTCCATGAAGGTCTTAACCATGAAGCAGTATTAATAGATACATGCACATGTATGACAGATCAATGAATAACAAAAGAATATATGAGGGCTGATCCAAAGGAATGCCTCCTTATTTTGTTATTTTTGCCCACAATGTCAGAGGTGGATGTTGATATAGCAGCAGAGGTTAAACCTTCCCACCGATATTCCATTACATTTAGTAACTGTGTGACAGGCGGCAGCAGAGATGCACACTGACAAAATGGTGTCTAACAGAAGTGTGTAGAAAGCAAAGGTGTGGAATTGAATTCCTCCATGTGGAATAAATTTCACCCAGTGGCATTCACTGGTGCTTGCTGAATGTTTAAGGAGACCAAACAGTGGATGCAAGCACGGTGAGGTGGTGAGTTGTGCATTTCAGGAGTGGTGACAAAAAGGTGGGTTACCTCTGTTGGTCAAGATTTTTATGAGCACCACATTTCGGCTTATGTTCATCTCTGGCAAAAATGCATATCTAATGATGATTAGTATGTTGACAAATAGAGTTCTGTTGCTGAGAATTTAGCAAATAGTGTCACGTACTCTGTATCTTTTGTAGTTTCCTTGGGATTAGATAGAAAGCACTACTTTCAGGGTGACCTACAAGTAAATTTAAACACATTCATATATTTTTTCCATATTGTCTCTGTTTTAAATTCTTTGTCTGAAGTAAAGCACATAGGCTACAGTTCAGCCATTGTTGTTGTGTTTTGTCTGCTGTGCAGTGCCAAATATAATTTCTTCATCAGACCAAGGTTCATGCCAGTGTAAACTACACTGTGTTAGACATCTGCAAAATGTTGCTTGGTCATTTTATTATATTATTATTTCAAGCTTATCTGTGCTGTGATTGAGTTCTTTCTGTATCTTTGTTTTTAATGTTTGCTGTCTGTGTGAGCCTATGTCTCAAGCTAAACTGTGTTTGGAAAAACAGTAGAGAGACTAGCCAAGACATACTGCTCTGCCCCTGTTTGTATATTACAGTGATACAGAACCGGAGTCTACTTATAATGAAAAATGTTGTAAATAATGTCAGACAGTGCAGTCCACAAATACTTGGGTAAGCATACTGTGTCATTTTTGTTCAACTACTTTCATTTGTAAAAGTGAGTTAACAGCAACATGATCATAAACACACACACACATATACACACAAAAAAAAAAGAAAAAAAAAAGGGGAAAGGAGGAAAGAAGGAAATAAAGCTCCTCTGTTATTGAAAAAGATAAAGAAAAAAACAGTCAGAATGAAAATTATCACGTTCTGTGACAGAGACAATAGAGCATACAAACTCTTCTGAGCAAATTGACCAACGTGGCTATTTTATACAACGCTGCATATGTATAGCTTAAAAATTACTATGGATATATTCAAGGCCTACTTGTACAACCTTCTGCAGGAAACCTGCTTTCAGAGTGGGATTGGACTAGGTGATCTCCAGAGGTCCCTTCCAACACCTGCAATTCTGTGATTACATGATTCAAGAAAGAAACTACAGAGACATAATAAAAACACCTAGGGAAATGGGTTGCAATTGGAACTTCTGCAGTACTGAGGTCTTTTTAGAACTGCCTTCCTCCCTCCCTTCTTGACCTTACCCAAGCTGTAGCTCTGTTTGCCGAGAATCTGGCATACCTATTCTTCATTTAAAGCTGTCAGTCAGCTTCATGCTCGTAAATAAAATTACTCCTAAAAAGAATCTGGATCCTAGAACAACTGATAACAGAGCTCGAGAAGGCTGTGACTCGAGTGTGAGTCTTTCATTCTCTCATGTTACTCTTCCTATTCTTGAAAACGTCCTTTGGGAATGTTCTTGGAGCCTGCAGTGTTCTCAGTTTTTTCCTCCTTTCTCTGCCAGTTGTTACTAGATCGAAACCATTTTGCTAGATGATTACAACCATATGCATTTAAAAATATACGTTTTCTTGAATTAAGGTTAAATTTTCAGAAATACCAGTACTCTTTCAGGAAGTTTCTGTGTGCTCATCACACATAACTCAACAACTTTATTAGGCAGAGAGAAAAAAACATCAGGATAGCACTGATCGCTTATTGCATTCTTTTAGAAGAACTGAAACTTACAGTTCTGACCTAATCTTTTCGGTATTTTTCAGCCATGTCCAGACCAAACTGTGCATTTCAGAAGTCCCATTACCAGATTTTCTCTAAAATTGTCACTATGTTTCTCTCGTTGAATTCTACCTGAACTGTTTCTGGCAGCCCCAGGTGAACCATTCTCTTATTAGTAACGGGCCTCTCCCAACACTTTTTTTAGCTTGTAACCCTGCTCAGGGTGAAAGAATCAAACTGAGTGCTCTCTTTTGTTCCAGATGTAGAAGTTTTGCAGGCAAAAAAGAATAATAGAGACACGGAAAATTAATCTCATAGAACTCTGCAGAGAAAGAAAAGCTATCTGTGTGCCGGTGAGAGTAAGCTGATGAAGGCATCAAACTGTAATTCTATTCTCTGGCTCCATCAGAATTCATTCATTATGAAACATAGGAATTTCCGCACAAATGTAGGTAAGTACTTCTTCACAGTAAGAGTGACGGAGTACTGGAACGGGCTGCCCAGGGGCGCTGTTGAGTCTCCTTCTCTGGAGATATTCAAGACCCACCTGCACGCCTACAGCACAACCTGATCTTGAGAGCTTGCTTTGGCAGCGGGGTTGGACTAGATGATTTCTAGAGGTCTCTTCCAACCCCCACAGCTCTGTGATTCTGTGATTTTTCTTAAGTCTAGCTGATACTTACTGTAATACTGTTGATAAGGTATATAGCAATCATAGAAATGATGTCATTCAGTTACCATCAAACAATTCAAGTTATCGGCTATCCTTACCCAACATCAAATCAGCTTGAGGTACACACTGGGCTGCTCTCTCCTGCCATATTACTCACCGTATACCCCCACGTCTGTAAGGAAAAACAATCTCACTGATTTACCTTTGCTGAGGCAGGAATAAACCAGACTGCCTTGACCAGCATGTATTTCATGTGTCCTACACTTATATCTCACACAGTAATATCTTAATATCTCACACATTACGTTAAGAGTTTTGATTGGGCTGGGCCAGCTCTTGTGCCAAACACTCCAGATGATTCTAGGCAATTCCTGCCAGTCTCAAACAACTTCACCACACCACCTGTACAGATGACAGTTGAGCTCATCAGTGTAGCTGGTGGCCCCCCTGTGAAAATATAAGAAAAGGAAAAATGCTTGCAAGAGAGTGAGGAGTGGGGAACTCAAAGGTGAGAAACAGCTCTGTGGGCACCAGGGGTTCAAGAGAAGTGAGGGAGAAGATGCTCTGCATGCCAGAGAAGAGACAAATACCCCTGACTGGAGGCTTTTACACCAAGAACTGATCCTTTCTCATCAGAGTGGTCTGCCATTCAAATACTGGGAAAAGTAAGGCCGATGTTCAGCAATAAGGAGAGACAAGTTGACTGGTATTGGTACCAGATTGGGAATGTTGTCAATGTCTGAAGGATAAGTGATTGTAACAGGTTAAGAGTAATGGTTGATCAAGTCCTCTCCCTGGATCATGGGATTGTCAGATGATGTGACAAAAGCCATTTCTGTGAACATCTTGAAAGGGAAGATTCAGCTGACACTCAGCTAGACAAGTGTGTAGAAAGGAGGTCACAAATTCATTAAAACCTGAGTAGTAAAAGTTTGTCCTTCAGAACACAGAAGCTACTGGTGAAGTAAGCCCATAGGTTTATCAGTTTTGCTCTTCCTCTCATCATGGGACAGTGGTGGAATTTGTATAATAAATGGTAGAACCACAGAAGGATAAAATGTTTTGGGTAGGGACCATTAAAGACCATGCAGTTCAATGTCTCTGCCATTAACAAGGATGCCTTATTCTAAATAAGTTGCTCTGAAAGTAATGTATTTATTGAAGTGCTGATGAATGTCAATTCCAATTCTGGAATAAATGGCATTCATTGACAGAGGAATTCAATTATACCTTTGCTTCATATGTGCTTCAGTGTCAGACTCCATTTTGTCAGACTTCTCCTCTGCTCCCAGCTGTCTCATGGCAATAAAATGTAACAGAATATTGGCAGGAAGGTTCAACCTCTACTGCTTTATCACCAACATCTGCCTCTGGCATTGTGAGTTAACATAATAAAACAGAGGCATTGCTTTCAGAGCAGTTCTTGTAGGTTGTCCAAAGCTGCATCTATTCTAGTTTTGAGTACTCTTGAAGATGGGACAGCCTTTTTAAACAAGCTGTTCCTCACCACTCTTGTGGCAACAGATTTTTTTCTGCTATCTAATCTAACTCTAGCCTCTGTCAATTGGAAACCATTGCTTCTATTCGTATCACTGCAGTTCTTGGTGAAATACTGTGGAATCACAGAATCATAGGTTGGGAAACACTTTCAGGATCGTAAAATCTTGCAATGTGGCCTTGGGGCTTTGTGTGGTTGTCTCCATACACAGGCCTGTGCTCTAATCACTGTTCCCATAAATCAAGCATCCTCATGCCTCATCTTCCAGTGAGTCTGTGCTAACCTCCAGAGGGTGAATGAAAGCAAATTTCTACTGGACCCCAGCATCCTGCTGCTTATCTCTTTGTCCACTATGCTTGGCATATGGCAGCAGTTACAGGGCCACTGAAGGCTGCAGCATGGCAGAGCTGGGCCCCAAAAGCATTCATTCTGGGTCAGTCACTGTGCTGTATTTCAGTGCCCTCATAGTGACAGTCAAAGATCATCTAGTGAAACAATCTCTCATAAACTCACCATAACCTCCCAGCTCTTAGGAAGAGAAGGATTAGAAATGTCTAAAGTAGTTCTGTTGAGGGACCTTGAAAGTATTAGAAACACCACGGAAGACAGGAGCTTCAGTTCAAAGAAGTGTTTTGACTACTTGCTTAGGAGCCTTCAGCACGCTAAAGCATGCTGTTTTCTTAATCTTAGTGTCCTCTCCTGACAGCACAGAATGTCTTTTTCTGGCCAGAAGGCCCTGGGTCACCCAAATCTCTTGCCCAGGGTCACTCCGAGGAAGCCACAACCACTGGCCCAGTTGGGTGTTTTTTTGTGTTTCTCGATCTGTGCCATTATTCCTGGGGTCTCTGGTATGCCTGAGGATATCATGGAGCTGACACTGACTTCACAGTTCCCTTAGTAACAGCAGCAGATACCTGGTTTGCATCTCCAGAGGATGATGTAAGGACATGCATGGCTCTGGTCCCAGCATGCTGAATGCCATGAAATTAGTACTGCACGACTGGCAGTGCTTTGGGCCTTGCCTCCTCACATTCTTGATGGCCTGGGCTGCCCTGTTTTGTTTGTTCAGCTTCTCCAAAAAATGCCATCAGGTAGGAGAAAGGCTCCAGGTCAGCCCTTCCCAGGGAGCTTTGCAGGACATGGGTTTGGGAGCAGGTGGGGACTCACATGCATCACTGAATGGGGCATGAGCCTCTTGGTGGATTCAGCTGGGGCCAGGGTCACTGGAATCATAATGAGGTTCAGCAGAGCTGAGTGCAAGGTGCTGCACATGGGTCAGGACAATCCCCGCTGTGTGTACAGACTAAGAAGAGTTACTGAGAGAAGTCCTTCTCTATGGAGAAGGACTTGGGTGTTCTGGTGACCAAAAAGTTTGACATAAGCCAGCAGTGTGCTCTTGCATCCCAGAGTGCCCAGCATATCCTAGTCCACATCAGAAGAATCATGGTCAGCAGAGCGAGGGAAGTGACTGCTCCCAACCTGCTCTCCCCTTGCGAGGCCCCATCTGGAGTAATGCCTCCAGGCCTGTGGTTCTCAGCACAAGAAAGATATGAAGTTGCTGTAGGAGAGGGCAGCTCACACAGAAGATCATAGGGCTAGAGCATCTCTACTACAGAGAAAAGTTGAGGGAGCTGGTGTTGTTCTGTCTGAATATGTGGTAGCCTGATCTGGTGGGTGACATTCCTGTGCAATGCAGAGTGTTGGGAATACATGATTTTCAATGTTCATTTCAAGATGAGCCATTCTATGACTCTTTGATTCTGTAATTCTATGAGTGCTGCTTTCTTCTAGCAGGTCTCTGTCAGGAGCCAGCACAGGACATGGTGCATAAATACACAGGAACCAGGTTAAGTTTTGCTTGGCCCTAGGTACTGGAGCCTCTGTGTAGTATAGGGCTTGGCCGCATGCATGCTGGAGGCAGTGTGGTCAGTCTTCAACTATCAGCTGGCCACCAAACCTGGACTTCAGGCTGGAGGCCTGGAATGCTCTTGTTCATGGAGCCTTGTATCCCCCATCTTTTGCAGTTGTTGAGGTGCACACAGACCTAGGTAAGCTTGGTCTGCTCTGGATGGCAGGCCATTGGTCCAGTTCTTGTGTTACAGACCTGACTGTGAGCACTGCAGCCAGGCCATCTGGAAGAGGCTGTTGTGGCACCGTGCCAGATAGGCCACAATGAAGGCATCCCACCGTCTGCATTCCTCTTCATCTTCAAACTCCAGCAACTCCTGCAGGGATGCGAATACACCCAGCTCATCCCATTCCTCAGCCAGGAGGAATTTAACCACCCAAATTTACCTATCCTCCATTGAACTCTTGTGCCAGTCAGAGCTGAGAAAACAGAGAAAACTCCATCTTGAGCACACAGTGATATACCAAAAATTGCTGGCAATTCAGGGACCAGCTGACACAATCACCTTGAATCTTGGACTTCTCAGCCAGGCTCACTAGCTTACTAAGACAGATCCCGTGCAGCCAATAAGAGATGTTTGCCACTGGACTGAATCACTCCCTGCCATGGTTTCCACTGCTGATAACGATGGCAATCTGCCCACTGGAATGGATTCTCATCGTGTGTCAAGGCTAGAACAAGGACTGGACTTCTGGAAGCTCCTGAAGGTGCATAGCCTAAGGAAGCCCGTAGAGACCAAGCTGAGAGCCTTCCCCACCACTGTGCAGAAGTCACACAAGATGTACACACACAGGATAGCAGTTTGCACAGCTAACACACCACACCACTCTAGCACTGCCCCCAACTACTTCTGTTCATTGGAGGCTCTGTTCATGGAGGAAGAGGTGCAGGAGGCCCCGGAGCTCCACATCTGTGAAAAGAAACTGCACCACTGGTGCGGCTTGCCTGAGAAATTGCTGGCAACACCTCAGGCATAGCCAGCATCATCATGACTGCAGTGTGCAGCACTCCACATCCATTACCACTCTTGGCATCTGGGAATGGGCACCACATAAGATGTCAGGTGGAAACCAACTCCTGTTGCCTGCACTATGAAGGTAGAGGCCTCCCTATTGAAAATGTCCCCCTGATTTTTCCTATTCCTGTTAAAACATTAAAGTCATTCCTCTCGAATCCGAGTATTTATTACAGGCCGCCAGGCTAGGATGAGAAAGCTGATGAAGCCTTCTACACATAGCTGAATTTAGCCTCACAATTACAGGCCTTAGTTTTCACAGCCACCACCTGATATTTGTTGGATATGTTCCAGACACACTCTGTCTAGGAGATTTCTGCAATTTGTTGAAGATAACTTTCTAACATAAGTGGTAGAGAACTCAGCAAGGAAAGATGTGCTGCTGGATCTTTTTCTTCCAAACAACAAAGGGGAAGTCTGGGCTGCCGCAGCGATCTCAAGACAGTAGAGTGGAGTTCAAGGTTTTGTGTGGAAGAAGCAAGGCAATAAGTAGGACTGAAGTCCTGGACTCCAAGAAAGCCAACTTTGTTCCGTTCAAGAACCTAATTAGTTGTATCTCATGGGCTAGAAAGTTGGAAGAAAAGTGCTAAGTAAGAAGTGCTGATCAACATTTAAGAATCACTTTTGCCATGCTTAGAATTGGTACATCTCTAAGGGTAAGAAGTTGAGTAAAAAATGTAATAAAGAGGAAGAGGCATGTATAAACTCAAAGAGAAAAAGAAAGACCAAGAAATGTAGAAAAAGGGCCCAGTCATTAGGGAAGAAAATTGGAATGTTGTCAGGCTTGCAGGGATGCAACCAGGAAGGCTAAGGCTCACTTGTAATTAAATCTGGCAATTAATTAAATCTGAATAGACTGGGGAAGAGCAGAGGATGTTGTTTACCTTGACTTCAGCAAGGCACTTGATGCTGTTTCCCACAATATCCTTGTCATGAAACTTAAGAGTGTGGGATAGGTGCGCAGACAGTGAGGTGGAGTGAGAACTGGCTGACTGGCAGAGCTCATATGATCATCACTGGTGACACAGAGTCTAGTTGGAGTCTTGTACTAAATGGTGTTCCCCTGAGGTTGATGCTGGATCTGGTCTTGTTCAAAATCTTCATCAACTGCTTGGATGAAAGGATGGAGTTCGCCCTCAGCAAGTTTGCTGATGATACAAAGCTGAGAGGAGTGTCTGATGCATCACAAGACTGTGCTGCCTTTCAATGAGACCTGGAGAGACTAGAGAGCTGGGAAGAGAGGAACCTGATGAACTTCAACAGGGGCAAATGTAGTGTCCTTCACAATGGGGAGAATAGCTGTATGCATCAGTACAGGTTACGGGATGATCTGCTGGAAAGGATATCTGCAGAGAAGGGTGTTTTGGTGAGCAAGTTGTCCATGATCCAACAGTGTTTCTTTGTGGTCAAGAAGGCCTGTGTTATCCTGAGGTGCATTAAAAAGAGCGTGGAAAGCCAGTCGAGGGATGTGATCCTTCTTCTCTACTCTGCACTGGTGAGTCCACAGATGGAATATTGTGTCCAGTTCTGGGCTCATTTCATAAAAGAAAGGGATCTTCTATAAAGAGTCTAGGGAAAGGTCACAAAAACAATTAGGGTCTTGGAAAAAAGCATGAGGGAAAGATGAGAGATCTGGGACTGCTTAGTCTGGGGAGAAAAAGAGTGAGAGGAGATTGAATTACTGTCTACGAATACCTAAAGTTTCGGAATCGAGTTGGGAGGAGCATGCAGTGAAATTTGTATATCATCTTTTAGGTGGCATGCAGCAAAATGAGGTGCAACAGGCAGAAACTGGAACATAGGACATTCCATGGCAATACTGGGAAGAATTTATTTACTGTGAGAGTGAGAGCTTTGAAACAGGCTACTCAGGGAGGTTGTGGAGTCTCTTTCTCTGAAAATCTTCAAGACTTGTTCTGGGTGACTTTCTGAGTGATTTACTGCAGAAAACCTGCTTTTAGCTCAAGGATTGGACTAGATGATCTCTAGACATCCCTTTCTAGAAATCCCTTTAACTCTGTGATTATGTGATTCCTTAAATCTCCACCTCTTCTAGGCGTCTGTACCAAGATTTTTATTGATCACCTCTATTTGGATTTGAAGATATTCATTTTGACATTTTTTGCCCAGAAATTGTATCTTCTTTACTGGCCCTTTGATTTTATTTTATGGCAAAACTGGCTTTCAGAAGGACTTGGATTATTGTCTTCCTTTTTTCAAAAACTTCTTCGGCTGTTTTTTCCCACATTATGATGTCATCAATGTATTGCAGATGTTCAAGAGCTTCCCTCAGTTCCAGGGTAGTTCAGATCATCCCATGGTAAATGGTAGGACTGTGATTCCAACCCTGAGGCAGTCAGTTCTAGGTTTTTGCATGGAGATTCCCCTCCATGCAAGAGCTGAGTGTGGCCTGTATTCTGTTGCCAAAGAGATAAAAAAAATATTCATTGATAATATGAGTTGTGGCATACCTCTCAGCTGTATTTGACTGAAGTTCTTGTTGAAGTTTTAGCATGTCTGGCAAGCAGCATTCAGTGATACGGCTTCACTCAGGCCATGATTGTACGCTGTTACCTTCCCATCTTCACTGAACTTTTGCACTGGCCATATGGGAGTAATACAGGGTGAGTTTTTCTGATTACTCTTTGGCTTTACGACTGATGAATAAGCTTATGGATGGGTATCAAGGAGTCACAGCTGATACAATATTACTGCCAGCACACTGTTGCAGAAACGACTGGCACCTGCTGTTCTGCTTTCAGCAGAAGGCTCCTCTAAGAGACCAGACAAAGTAGGCAGCTGCTGAGGCCCTCCTTCTCCAAGGCATCTGTATCAAAAAGCCTGCTGAAACATCCTCTGCTGAGGTAATCTATGCCAAGGATGCACAGAGTCTCCGGACCTATCACAGTAGGGTGCTTTGGCCACTCCGTCGCAGTTAGGCTCATGTTGACCCTCAATGCAATTAGCTGCTGGGATTGCCCTTGTCGCTCCAGAAATGCAGATGATTTCTGCCTGTCAACATTTTACGGGTTGGTTTGGCCCAGTTCCGTGACTGCCTGGGTGAAGGATTTTGCAAATCTGCACCTCTGGACATGGGAAACAGGGGACCCCAAATAATTAAAAACAGCAGCAATGAACTGAGGAGAAACAAACTGATTTACTAAATATGGTACTGGAGTGCAAGATAACTCACTATAATGCAGTATAATTAGAATTGAAGCTAATAAATCAAATATGATGAGAGAGAGTATCTGAAGGCTGTAGGCATTACACTAGTGCTGAGGCAATGCATGCAGTTGGGATGAGCAGCAGTGAGGAGAGGCTGGCAACTGAAAAGTGGGATGCCAGTTGACCTACCAAGGCCTTGTATCTGATCCCCCTGAGCAGATATAATAACAGCACAGCAAACAGTCTTCTGGGGAATGTAGTTCTTATTCTCTTCTGGGGTAGGTACCTGGAACTAGAGTATTAACTTTAACTCCCAGTGAACTACATGATGTTATGATGTGGAATACTGATAAACAAAAGTCATGAAACAATGACACCGCCCCTTTTTGACTTGATGCCATTGGGGTATGTTGTGCACCTGTGTTCACTAGGATCTTATGCTCCTGTAGCTCTGTTATGCCATGCCATAGAATTGAAACAGTCCAAAAATCCAGCTGTTCCTCCCCTATACCTAGCCAGAGTCCTGCTTATTGCATTAGTTACTCACTTCATACAGGCCAGTAAACTTTCTTCATATTGCCAAAGTCAACCAGCCAGTTCATCCACCTACACTTTTTCTCCATCTTTGCAGGTCATTACAGCTAGCTTAGTGGTATATGACCAGAGCACCATATAAGCAGCAGCCACATAGGTGAACTTAGCTCCAGAAAAAAATGCATTGAGTAAATATAGCAAAAGGAAGCCAAGAATTGGGGACAAAGGCTGCTAAATTTACCAGGCACTGTAAAAACAATTTCCCAATGAACTCAACGAGACACCAGAGGGGTGTTTCATGTCTGTTCATGTCAGTATATCCAAGGTTAATGGCGTCTCCTTTTTTCTTTTATTCATAAGCTACATTACATGCTGTGGAAAAATGTGGACTTTGTACTTCAAGATTTGAACCAAAAATTCCTTATTCCTTATTCCCTTTTTTTTTTAAAAAAAAAAAAAACTAAACAAAAAAAACCCCAACCAAAAAAAACAGGAGTAAGAAACAAAGAAAGAATTGGGGAAGTTTTATGTTTTAGCTCTGCCCTGGATGTATATCCTCATGCATTTGGAAGTCCAGAGTCACTGTCATTCATATCTGTGAGACACTTTTGCCATATACAGAAGGGAAAGGAGAATGTTCTTCCTTTAGACTAATTAAGAAAGTGCATGGAAAAAATACTTTGTCCATCAGAATACATCTGGAGTACAGCTTCCTATTCTGGGGACCCAGCACAAGAGACATCGAGCTGTTGGAGTGAGTCCAGAGAAAGACTGCAAAGAAGATCAGAGGGCTGGAGCATCTCTGCTAGGACAGGCTGAGAGAGCTGGAACTTTTCAGGGTGGAGAAGAGAAGGCTCAGGTGGACCTTATAACAGCCTTCCAGTATCCAAAAGGGGCCTACAGAAAGCTGGGGAGGGACTTTTTATAAGGCTGTTTAGTGACAGGCTGAGGGGAAATGGCTTTAAACAGAAAGATGGTAGATTTAGGCTAGATATTAGGAAGAAATTCTTTACAGTGAGGGTGGTAAGACACTGGAAGAGGTTGCCTAAAGAGGTTGTGAATGCCCCTTCCCTGGAGGCATTCAAGGCCAGGCTGGATGGGGCTCAGGGCAGCCCGGTGTAGTGGGAGGTGTCTCTGCATATAGCAGGGGAGTTGGAACTAGATGATCTTAAAAATCCTTTCCCACTCAAACCATTACATGATTCTATGACACTACGAAACCTAGTAGTATATATTTATAAACAAAATCTTTGTGTGTAGTTTTCCCCTTTCAGTCCTCTCTTTGGATGATGCACTTGGGACAGAGATGGCCAGTATGTACTCCAGTTACAATGAAGACAGCAGTCCTGCTAATTAAATTGCGTATGTCATAAGAACAGTTACTCAAGTGTCCAGAAACTCGCAGCACCTTCTGCCATTAGCAGAAAATAACTAGTGAGATTGTATCTTTCCCTAATAAATTTCAGTTAAAGCTCTATTTTAATTAGAAAACCCAGGAGAATTAGGACCAATTCATTCTTGTTCTGCATGTGGTCGAGCTGATCACAATCCAAGAAATGGAATAAGTCTGAACAAAAGACTACAAAATAAACATGTGCAGGCAGCTCAGGATTATCTAATGTTAGACTACCGGAGCCTACTGCTACAAGTGAGCAATGTGGTCCATTCTCTCAGGCTCTGCTCTCCATGTTACTTCTTACTCAGTCATTGCTCTAGACAGAAATCGGTTTAAAAGCTGTTCTTTTTCCTTTGAAGCTGCTATATCAAATATGCAATTTTTGCCTAATTTACATACATTCTGTATAATCTATGCCTGTGTTTTTATAAAGCTTTCTCTATTTCAACCTGCACCATATTCTCTAGAATGATTGCGTCAACTGTTTCTTTTTCAAAATTATTTTAATTAACTTTTATTTACAGTCCATTAGCAAATGGCTTCAGATTAAGTGCATTAGGATCTTTTTCTCAGTCCTAGTTGCCATCCACATTCATTCTGCTGAAAGCTGACAGGAGCATTCTGTACTACTTAAAAAACAGGAGAGCTGAATTTGCTGTGCTGCTGGTGTAGGATCACCATGCATCTCAAACTTTTTCTGCTTGGTCTGTGTAGATAAATTAAAGCTAAATCCATACAGATTAAAGAAGAAAACAACATAAACAAGAGAAACAGGGTCTCTATGCATAGTTTGTTCTTCTGCATAAAAAGCATGACATAGTTACTCAGTTCCTCATCATTACAAGGAAATAGTGTGGAAATGGATAGCCTTGGTGTAATACACAGCATTAATCACATCAAATCTGTTGAGTAGAACAGAAAAAAGGAGTCGATAGCCGGCTGCCACTGACAGAGGGATTAATTCCAGAGGCTGCACATTTCAATCCTGCAGCTGCCAAGCTTGTAGTGACTGACTGCTTCCAACACTGTAGTAATCAAAGGTGAAGTAAGAGAAGCAGTACCATCTCACTTTGATTAGTGATATGGAAAAAATACAGTTAATATTTACTAGGGTACTTTTTTTTTCTCGGCATCCCCATGTATAAATTTGCTTACTAACATGAGAATATCTAAACATCTTAAACATCTAGAACTCAGAATGATGATGAATTTTTTTTTTTCTTTTTCTAGACCATTTTCAATTAGAAGAAAACAGAAACCCTCATTATCTGTCTGACAAACTCCATTGCTGGACATGGTCTGAATATGTTTCCTCTTCTCTTCCTCCTTGCTTTTGCTCATTTCCTTATACTTAGAAAAACACTAACAAACCTCACAAATTTCAAATTAAAAATCAACATTATTTAGCAAAAGTTCATAGCTAAAATATAACTAAAATTAAAAATTATTTACTTCCCTTAATTTCCATTAAATAAAAAGCTAATGCAAAAGAAACAAAACAATTTTGTGAAAATTATTTGATTACCCGTTGCCACAGACTAATTTCTGCTTTGTAACTGTTATAAAAATTGAGTCAAACCATCAGAAATATCTGGCAACCTTTTGTAGTAAAGACTTTGCACATTGGGATTGGAAGCTGGGGGTTAGAAACAATGCCAAAAGATCATTGTGTCCAACCTCCCTGCTAAAGCTACAGTAGGTCACAAAGGCAAATATCCAGAAAGGACTTGAATATCTCAGTAGGAGACTCTACAACCTCACTGGACAGCCTGTTCCAGTGCTCTGTCACCCTCACCATAAAGAAGTTCATCCTCATGTTAGCATGGAACTTCCTACGTACAAGTTTTAAGCCATTGCTCCTTGTCTTATTCCTACACACCACTGAGAAGAGCCTGGTTTCATTCATTTGCCTCCTACCTCCCTTTGAATATTTATGAACATTAATCAGATCTTCCCCCCTTAGTATGATTTTCCCCAAGCAGACCCAGGTTTCTCAGCCATTTGCCAAATGGGAAATGCTCCAGGCCCTTCACTGTCTTTGTGGCCTTCTGCTAGACTCCTTCTAGGACATCTCTGTCTTTTTTGAATCAGGGATACACGAACTGGACACAGTTGACCTCACCAGGGTAGACTAGAGTGGGAGGATCACCTCCCTTGACCTGCTGGCCGTGTTCTTTTTAATGCACCTCAAGATGCCATTGGCTTTCTTGGCCACAAGGGCACACTGCTAGCTTTTGGCCAACTTGTACACCAGAACCCCCAAGTCATTCTCCACAGAGCTTCTCTCAAGGAGGTCATCCCCTAGCTTGTACTGATGCATGCATTCCTCCCCATGTGTTAGGCTCAACAATTGCTCTTGTTAAACCTCATCAGATTTCTCCCTGTATGACTCACCAGCCTGTCTAGGTCCTGCTGAATTGTGGCACAGCGTTTTGGTGTGATAGCCACTTTTCCCAGTTTTGTATTATCAGCAAACTTACTGAGGATGCACTCTATCCCTTCGTCCAGGCTTGATGAAGATATTGAACAGGACTGGACACCGAACAGACTGCTGGGGAACATGCAAGTTACAGGCCTCCAGCCAGACTGTGTACTGGTAGCTTGTAGTAGTAGTAGTAGTAACTGTGTACTCTGAGTTCTGCCAGTCACCCAGTTATGAATTCACCTCACCATCCACTCGTATACCCCACACACTCTGTGTTTCATAACAAGGATGTTGTGGGAGACATTGCTGAATGCCTTGCTGAAGTCAAGATACACAACATCCACTGCTCTTCTGCCGACTACCCAGCCATGGATGACATCATAGAGGGCTACCTCTATTAATAAATATAATAATAATAATAATTTATAATAATATAAGTAATATGTATATAATATATATATATATAAATGATATATATTTATAATAAATATAATAACTATAATAATTTATAATAATAAATTAATAAACTAATCAAACATGATTTCTCTTTGGTGAATCCATACTGACCACTCCTGGCTACAGTATCCAGAACAAATTTTTCCATCACCTTTCCAGGGACAAACATGAGGGTAACTGATCTATAGTTTCCTGGATCCTTCTTCTTTCCCTTACCAAAGACTGAAGTGGCAGTGCCTATCTCCCAGTCTTCAGACACCTCTCCCATTTGTCTTTCAAAAATGATAGAGAGCGGTTCAGCTATCACATCTACCATTTATTTCAGCATATTATTATTATGTGAGTAAATCCCATTGGGGTTGGCCATGTGTGCACTGATTTTGGCTTGATACTCTCTGATCAGATCCTTCTCAGTGAATGGGAAGCCTTCCTTTCCCTACACTCTCTCTATTACTTCCAGGATTAGGGATTCCTGAGGGCTAGTCTTAGCATGAAAGACAGAAGCAAAAAAGGCATTCAGAATCTCTCCCTTCTCAGTGTCTACTGTTACAAGCACACCCACCTCATTTATTAGGGGACCCACACTTTTCCATAGTCTTCCTTTTACTGCTGGCATACTCCAAAAAACCTTTCTTGCTATCCTTTACATCCTTTGCAAGGTTCAATTCCAAGAGGGTCTTAGCCTTCCTCACTGTATCCTGTAGGCCCTGACAACATTACTGTTTTCTTACCAGATGGACAGACCTTTTTTCCACATTTCATGGACCTTCTTCTTTCCTTTTAGTTTATCCATGAGTTTCTTGTTCAACTGAGAAGGTCTCCTGCCACCTTTCCCTGATATTTTACTCTTAGGGATGCACTGATTTTGGGCTCAGAAGTGGTGTTGAAGAGCTAGCCAGCTCTCATTGGAACTCTAATTTTCTGACTCCCTGGCCCACGGGATACTTCCAAGTAGATCTTTAAGGAGGTCATAGTCAGCTCTCCTGAAACCCAGACTAGCAATCCTACTTTCTGCTTTCCTTCTTCCACACAAGATATTGAACTCCGCCATCTCATGATTGCTGCATCCCAAGCTGCCCCCAACCCTCATATCTGCCCTCATATCAGCCCTTCCTTGTTAATAAAAACAGGGTCAAGTAGCACACCTCTCCTGATCAGCTCTACCACCACTTGTATCAGAAATTTATCATCAACGAATTGCACCAACTGTCTGGACCTTGTGTTGCTGCTTATCTAACAAATATTAGGACGGTTGAAGTCCCTCATAAGAACCAATGCTGAGAATTACGAGACTACTTCCGAATGTTTGTAGAAGGTCTCATCAACATCCTCCACCAAATGTTTTTTGAACATTTGTGATTTTTTTATTTTTTCTGTATTAAAATATTTCTCCAAATATAAATTAATCGTATTTAGAGATTGTCAATATATTTTGACTGAAAGACATGTACCTCTGCAAAATAAACTTAGACTGTCAAATATTTGTGTCTTGGAAATTGGCAGGTGTTCTCAGTGTTACTGAAATACAGCTATTCTGTTGCATTATCAAAGTTTTGAGTCACATACGTGCTTTGAAATGAGAATACAGTTTTCAATAATATCCTGAATGATCAGAGGAATCAGCAAGTCGGTAAATGTGGTTGTGAATGGCTAGTTGGAACTTACCTAGTTACTAATAATATTCAGATTTTGTTTAATCTCTCAGTGATGTCAACATCTGTAAGATTCCACTCTACAGATTACACTTGTTGCATCTAGCTGTGTTTGTATCTTTGCAGTGATCTTTATACCATTACATCCATCATGCCCCTACATACACGCTGAATAATACTTAGCATTTTTAGCATACTTTAGAGGCATTAATTAACCTTTACAGTGCTAATGCATGCAGTGTATGGATGCAAGTGTTCAAAATGAAGACAATGACACTGACTAGAAAGCACCACAGAGTCCTGATCTAATTTAACCAGGGCTCCATACTAAATCAATGAATATGACAAGAATGATGACTATAGACACAGAATTATGGCAATTCATGCAAGCAGAAATTCAGAAATATGTTTGGGCTGCTATAGTACATATGCAGCATGTATTTCATTTCAATTTATCTCATTTCACTGAACTGATTCCCAATATTCAAGAGCACAGTAATTATGAATCAGCTTTACTATCACCACAGACATTTGAGGTAGGGAAATGCTATTCTTATTTAAGAATAAATGTGGATAAACTATATGATGTACCTCAGACAAGCCAGAATCAGTGGCATAAAGTGGGGATTTCGTATCTTCAGAATCTCAGTACCACAGTTTGGCTAGATCAAAGACCACTTTTTAATACTTAAGGAAATTGGCTTTTTTGTTCTTATTGGTTTTTTTTTTTTTTTTTTTTTTTTTTTTTTTTTTTTTTTTTTTTTGTTTGTTTGTTTGTTTATGAATTAATGGAGATGATGAAAGCTGTTGGCTTCACTGTATGAGTAATTTTCTATGACAGCTCAAGTTAATAGCTAATGTAAAACTTGGAGTGGATAATGCTTGTAATGATCTCAGCTTAAGGAGAGGAAAGCTTAAAATGGAGTAGCATCTCAAAAACTGCTTAATCAGAAAACATGGCAAAAGTAACACAAAGAAATACTGCTAAGTGGATTCTATGTGCTGATGGACTACTCATAGTTTGGAATAAAGAGCTTGATCAAGGAGATAATTATAGCAACTGAGATCAAGCAAGAAAAAAAGCCTATGAGCTCCTTTAGATAACAGATGCTAAGACTGGGATATCTTGTTTCCATCAGTGGAATATGAATATACATAGCAGATTATTTGGGGGTAACAAACTCCCCCATGGCAGGTTGTGTTTTTTTCCTACCAATCATAGTACATTAAGAAATGTTGACCGTGAAACCTATAGCAAATGTTCCTCACTTATTTCTGAAATGTTAACATCTGTAAAGACATCTTGATTTTGGGACTAAGTATGCTGAAAGAGCAGACCAGTACTCATACAATGTCTCAGATATCACTTTTCAGTTCCCTGCATCCATACTGTAAGTCATAATAGTGCCAGTTCTGATTGCTTCCATTATCTCCTTCCAGACATTTATTTTTCCTACGTAAAAGATATGACCTTATCAAAATCTGAAGAACATGAGGAAGTCAATGTTTAGAATCACCACCAGCTGTTCCTATTTGGTCCAAAACAATGAAAGACATTCTCCAGGGGATTGGCCACAGTATTTTTTTAATCTACTACAGAGTAGAAATATCTCTGCTGGAGGCAGTTCTGGTCCTGTCTTCACTCATGGTTATATATGCAGTTGACATTCACTCATAAATGAAACACTACTGGCAATAGCTTGACACCAAATATTTTCAGCCACCTTTCCTAACAACACACCATGAAGCAAAATGTAGCTAATGAGTCTTCACTGTTTCTTGTCTGCTTCAAAGGCCATCTGCCTGACCCACTTGATTACCAGCAATTCTTCTCTGTATCGATATTTTGTTCTTTCTTTCAGATAGCTGTTAAAGATTGCGTCTTTCCTGCTGCAGGCAAATAAGAAAAATAGGGATTATTTTGAAGAGAGGTCATTTGAAGAAAAAATTTTAAAGCCATGTGTTCATTTCATCATCACCTGATTTAGATTATCATATTCTGCAACATGAAGGCCATCGCTTATCTTCACAGACTCTGAAGCAGCTCCCGTTGTGCGTCTGTACCAGAGCGGTTAGCTCACTGGCACAGTTCCATATGACTTTAACAAGAAGTGTCTCTTTTGCCTTTCATTTGTTACACTGTTGATCTTACTGCACTACCCCATAGATTACGTTTTAAACTATGTTTACCACGAGGAGAATGACTGTAAAAATGTTGTGTATGAAAAAGAACTGCTTCATTTTTGCACTGAATCATATATTCTTTGTTGTTTTTTTTTTTTTTTTTTTTGTGAACATAAACAAATATTTTCCTCTACCAGAAATTGATGCAGATATGACATGATAAGCTTGTTTCTGTCATAATCTATATATTAGCACACCGATTGCTTTTTAACTGTTGAGAATATTTAATACAGATAAAGCAATTTAATTAGAGCAAAAACCGATTTATTCTTCAACTTCTCTCTACAGACATATTTACTTTTTTAAAGTAGCCAACCATCTTTGGCTACAAAATGATATGCATGTTCAATAGTAAAATATTATTTTCTGCTCTGTGAGAAACTTGTAGGGATGCAGCTGATTTCAAACAGAATGGATTTTGCTTAAAAAATGTTAGAGGGACTGCTTTCATCACATTGCTTATGAGAGCAAACTCCATATTTAGAAGGGTATGGTGAGGGCTGTTTAGGACATTCAATTATCCTTCTAAGTCTCTTTATATAACTGTGCTTGCGGTGAACAAAGAAAACCTCTGTGTACTTCAAATACATGTATGACATTAAATCAGCTCCAGAGAGCTGGCTTATTACTCCTTGTTACCCAGCAGTGACTTCAGACTGCATAAAACCAAAATGTAGTATAGAAAATCAATGGCTTTGCTGTAGCAATACTCCACAAGACATTGTGCAACATTCCTGCCCTGTTTCTTTGACAAGGCAGAGAGCTTAGACTGACTCGCAAGGACATCTAATCTGAAACAGATTTCCTTACTGTTCAACACTCAGTGTAGAATGATCTCACAAGAAAATTACTCATTAGTTCCAGCAACCTGCTTTTATTTTTATTTCTGTCCCTAGTCACCTTATTTTCCATCATGTCATTACTCTCTGTAACAACTTATGCTGCCTGGAACACACTGCAAGTTTTAGCATGACATACCAGAACAACCAAAATTATAGCTTGAAATTATCATCAGAGCTAACTGTGGCAAGTAACATTCTTCATGGCATAAAACTTTTAGAAAATTCAGAGTATCTATCTTGTTTTAGATAGTCAGCATTTGTTATGTTGATTTTTTTGTTTGTTTTTGCTTCTTGGATTTCAGATATCCCAGTTCTATATCCAGTTCTCCAGTGACAGTTGTTAGCTCTTGGAAAGGAATTTGCTGTTTGAAGTATGCACAGTAAACTCTGTAAACCATTTTTAGAAAGAAGAACAAATAAAAAACCTTGTAAATTTAGGACTGTACATGCAGAACAATATTTCTCATGAGATACTTCAATCATTCTGAATTTTAAGGTTTCTCCAATAAAAGAAGATGAGTCTCTAGTGCTAACTAACGACTGTCCAAAACATCTATTTGTCTGTGGGGATGCACTTCCAAATTTCAACAACTGTTCTGGGAATTTTCTGTCTTAAAAGTGTTCAGTAGATATCTGGTGCAGGGGATGTGATCTCTGGCTTGATTAGTGAAGGCTTCTACCTTTCAGCAAAACTGTTTAGGTGTGTATTATTACACTTACCTTGAGGCATGTAAATATCACACCCAGTTCCTTTGCAATCTGAGCCTTAACTGAAAAAGAAATAAAATGCCCTTCAAGAAGGAAGAGGATTGGATTTTTACTTGAAAGTAATATCTTCAGGGAACTGCACATATAAGTAACTTTCCATTCTCTAGGCAAGTAGAGTCTCCATTTGCCCACATGTGAATAAAAAGACTCTTGAATCAAAGTAGTTATTACATTTTGAATTTTTCTTCTTAAAATGTTTACAAACTGAGTCTGATGGAAGAATCACATTCTTTTATTTTAACCTTTCTCAAAGTACTAAGGAACTGTTTTGGTCTACCAGCTCTCTTGATACATGCTAAAGAAAAGCATTTATGCAAGCATTTATTCTTGAATCCAGTGTTCAGTTTGTGCAAATGATGATATGTGTAGTCTCTATTCCTAGCTGGGAGACTTTGATCTTACGAGCAGAAACAGTAGCAAAGGAAAAAAAAAAAGAAAAAGAAAAAGAAAAAAAGAAGAAGAAAAAAGAAGAAACCTCGAGAGAGAGGAGAGAAGAAAACCCACTTTAAAAGAACAGTCAATAAAACAATCCAGCAGATTTTTGGTACTTAAAATCTTTTTCCTGTACGTTTTTAAACAGGAAGAGGTTTTATACTTGCCTATATACAAGAATGCCAGGTTTAAAAATACTTGATCCCTTTCCCAACAAGAGAAAGATATAAACCAGATTTATTAGCTGCTTCATAGAGTCTATGTTCTCCTTTCTCATCACATTCCAGTGGAATAAATTGGGAATATGAAGATTAGATACAACTAGAAACTTCAACAAAAACAACAGAAAATACCTGTATTTGCCTAGAAAAATTTTCAAGGGCAGGACTGGTTTCACTTTTACCTCAGCACTTCAGAGGAGAACAAATTATTTGAAGCTTGTTTTTTTCACTGTTATTGTTTTACCTTTTTTTTTTTTTTTTTTTTTAAATACATTTCTGGGCTTATAGTCAAACACTAATTTATTAGTTTGGGCAGTTATGTATGCAGCCTAATTTAAGATGTTATAAGCATCTACAGGTTGTGATGAAATAAATGAATTCTCTCAGAACAATTAGTGGTTAACTGTAAGCATCTACACTTATAAATGTTGACCTATTTCCATATGGCAGCTTTAAATACAGCACCAGTCACATGTTCTTTATTTATTTCTTAATTTTAAATATTTACTGAATACTATATGTCTGCTAAATATATACTAAATTCTAGAACATCCACAGAATCTATTCTGTAGACTTTTCTCAGTGCTAAAACTGTTCAATTTTCTCAACATGTGACTAACAGGAGGAAAAAAGGCAAGAACAACATTACTGAGAAGCCACGAGCCGTGTATAACTATCTTTATGGAGTATTTTCTTAAGGATTTGAATGTGTGAAAATCATCAATGTGAAAGAAAACAGCAACACTGCCAGCTTCAGGACAAACAAGTCAAGCTTCTCTATTCCTAAAAATCATGAGAATGGCTTCATATCTGAAGATAAAATAACACTTCTCTTGTAGGAGCTTATATTTCATTACATGATATTTTATACATTTTTTTGTGTAAAATAATTTGAATTCTATATAAAGAATTTCGTAATTCTTTAAGTCACTTTTTTACCCTTCTATTTTCATTCAGAAGGTCTCAAAATGAAGTTAACAAAAATCAAAATAGGGCTGTTTATTTTTCTTCTGGTTTTATAATACTGTGTGAAAACAACTAAGGAAAAGTTATGTCCAACTACTATTAATTCAAGTGATTTCACTGCATTTCTATGTTTTTAAAGCTGAAGCTCCTGAAACAGTCATATTTACTTTCCTTTTTATTAGTTAATATTTGTGCATTGTATTACTCTGATCTGCTATAAATATTTGTACGTATATATCAGAAATGTGTAGCTTATTAGTTAATATTTGTACACCGTGTTACTCTGACCTGCTATAAATATACATACATACATCACAGAAATTTGTGTCAAATAGATGAATCTTTGGGGTAAGAGGCAGAAGGGATGTTGGATTGAAATAAAAGTATTTTTATCTTAATGGCAAAATTTGTTCATTTTAGAAGACACGGTTGTGATTTAAGGTCTGATCCTGTATTATTTTCCCACAGAAAACATTTGATAATAAACAAATTTTGATCATTTAGGTAGAGAGTAATTTCTAAATGAATTATGAGCTCTGGCACTGTTCAGAGGTTTGGCACATGAAGATTAGTACAGGAATGCTCCTCAGATATTAAGAATGCCTTGCAAATTTCCCATCCTGATAGTCAGACACATTTTCTTAATATTTCCTAACACTGATTCCTTAACTTTCGTGGCCTGTGCTCCAGACAGAGCTGGGCTGATCAATCTGCCTTGATGCCATTCCAATGTCACATTCACTGTGAAAGAACCTGTCAGTTTTTATTTCTTCTCTGGTTCAGAAGTCAAGGGGAAAGATACCTTCAAAGGGGTTGTGAAAATTGTATTTACACTTGTACTTCAAGAGTAACACACACTGCTCCCAATCAATGTGTCTATCATGTCAGCATCACACCAAATACCTTTGCTGCACTCAGGCTTTTCTTTCACTGCAGCGACAGCATCAGCTAATCCCAGTCATTCTGTAGCACGTGTAGAGATCATACAAGATTGCTAATATCTCATCCTTGACTGAAATTCTCATCTCACTTGTGTTTTTTGTATAGACATACTGTTGGTACAGTTCACATCCTGTGGGATTTCTGTGGTTGCTTCATTGCATACTAAGGCCACTTGTGTTATTAAGGGCTACTTATCATTGAATATTAATTTCTGTTGGCTATGATGACAACTGTTAAAATTACACATCTGTAATGTGTGATGGCTGCTGATTTGTTAGGGTGACCTGCAAGAAGAAGGGTTATTGTTCCAATATATTATGGACTAGCATTACCAGTAATCAGCACATTTTCAAGTTAACTATAAAACTATCTACTATGTTCCTACTTCAAGCAGTTATTTTTGTTTTGGGCTCCTTTAAGAACCTAAGATCCACTGAACTTGCAACAAAATAGAATTTAGTTAGCATGCATGCACAAGTTTCCTTTCTTTCCTTCTTCATTTTTTTTTTTTTTAATTAAGCACTCAGACTTACTTCAAAAGTAGCACAAATATGCATGTCAACTTTATGATTAATTACTGCAGACTCAAATGCTTTTATTCTTGGTCTTCATGGAGAATCTACTATTTCCACTGAGATTTTTTCAACAACTTTAGCTGTATTTAAAGTTAATGAACTTTTTCAATTAAAGCTTCAGATATTTAGCCTTTGGATAACATTTAGAAGATCCAGGGTGTATCTAATTACGTTGGGTGAATTCTTAAAAGGCTCTGCATGTATTTCATTCATAGTGATTACATTTTAAGTTGCGGGCACATACTGGACTGGACTTCACTCTAGACTGAGTGCAAATACCTCTTGTGAAATCAGTATGATCAGTAGGTCTGAGAGCCCAAGGAATGACTGCACCAGCAAATGCCCTTAAGAGCTGGTATGATATCAGCTATTCTGAGTGGCAGAAAAATCAGGATTCCCGTTAGGTAAAAACTGTGCAACCAAAAGAAGGGTGTGTAAAGTGTAAGGACTTCCTCTAAACTGAACAGATGTGACAGAACAGAATACTGAAAATGTGCTGCTCACTTACAGAAAACAGCAGTGAAGTCAACAGAGGGATTAAGCTAAAAAAACCTCCACTCTACTATGAGCAGAAGGAAAAAATAAATGTGATTTTCAAACAGTGTCCTTTGGTCCAGATTCATACAAGGAGGAAGTCTGTCAGAGCTGATTTCTGCTTTCCTGTATGCGTCCTTTGTTTCTAATCACACTTCCAGTCTCCTGAGGAGCAGAAGTTAGCACTAGAAAGAGCCTGGCTAGCTCAGTAGAAAGTGACACATCAGATTAAGCTGTTGCTTACATTCAGGGTAGCTGTTTCAGTGTTTTGTATCTTGCACAACTCTGAGAAGATCACTCACACTAGTCCATCCCTGAAGTCCTGTAGAAGGAGGATGTCATTATTTCCCTATCTAAAAAGGCAATTGTGAGTATGTGTGCAAAGAACTGGCCATGAGGAAGGACTGAATAAACACCTAAGTAAATAATAAATAGCATTAAACTGAAAAGTACATCTACAGAATGGAATTCCGAGAATATTAAACCAAGGAATCCTGACTACATATTCCACATAAAGATATGAAGCAGAAAGACTTGGGAAGGTAAATTCTGGGCTCAGATCTCTACTCTCATACAGCGTAGAAATGCCTTCACAGAACATCTTTGCAGAAACTCAGCTCACTTGTATGATGAAAATTTGCAGATAAAAACCTCTCAATACCATTAGCTTAGTTTGATGTTTCAAATATATGCATTTCTCTGTCCTGCTTTGTGTCTGTTTGCAATTTTTTAGCCAGGCTTAACTCATGCCTTAGGAAATTCATAGTTGTCTTTGACTTGACCAGTTGGTTGTGCAGCCTCTTGGTACAGAAAGGGGACTGAACTGCAACTGTTTACCCTTCTGAGGTTTCTGATTTTAATTCTATCTTCCCCATCCTACTGCCAGTTTTCAGAAAAGTCAGTAATGGTATAATAACCTTGATTCCCTGAAGCTGACCACTTGCTACACAACTGTTACAGGCAATGGCACAAGCAAACACAATGGTGTGGCTCTGTAGAGCTTTATTGCCAAGCAATCCTGACTAAGAGAATGTAAGAGCAGGGAAGAAATTTCAAAAGCTACAATAGTTGATGTGATTTAAAGAACAGTCACTAAAGGAGATGGTCTCATTTTTCTCCTCCCCATTCTTTTTCATGCAAAACACAAAGAAGAATGTGCAGTAGAGCATAGCTCTGAAGTCAGTACTTGCATTTTTTCTTTCTGACACTGTATATATTGCAGTGACAGATAAAAACGAAATTGCTCTTTTTGAGACTAAGACCTTAGTCTAAATCAGAACATAAGAAAGCTCACAGCTGCTTCTTCAAGATTGTTGTGAGGATATATCCAACTTGAAAGAAAACATCACCTTTCTCCCTAGCAAACTGTGGCATAAAAGAGGAAAAGTGGCAAAATTCCAACCATAGCTTGCCAAAACTGAATTTTAAGGTAGTTGTCTGAAGAATAAAAATATCCACCATGCTCCCAGCACTGAAGTAGGGCTATTTTCCATCCATCCAAATTTCCTGTGTTTTTTTATTAAAACAATGTAGAAAACCCTTACAGAGACCACAAAAATGCAACTTCATATCATTTTTTGCTTTGAGAATTTTCTCCACATAGAATTATTCAAATGGTACCTCACACTTTACTGAACCTATCTTGCCCATTGTTTTCAGAATGACAGAGCCTATTTCATTACAGCTGACTTTTCATTTACCAGGTAATGAAGTCACTTTTTCCTTTTGGATATGAGTAATCCCTATGGACAGCCTGATGCATAAAAGGGGTATGCACCATGCAGACCAACACTCTGGCCAGTTAAGACTCAAGAAGTAGCTGAGAGTACACACTGGGCACTGGACTGGACCTAGGTTCTGGAAAGAAACTCTTCATGCAATTACTTTTGAGAAGGCCAGGCCTTTCTTTGTACCTTTTGTACCAGTTTGTCTTTTTGAAACGGTTCCTGTGATTTGATTGCTTGTAGTAGCTGCTTGGTTTTGCCTGGCTGATACATGCATTGAAAACAGAGATACATTAAAACAGCAAGCATAGTTGGAGCTACAACAAATTTAAGAAGGTGCTTTAAGAACTTACCAAGATACCTTTGTCGCTTTTTTTGGGCTTCTGTCCCAATGACTTCAGCTTGAAAGCATTAAAATGAGTTCTTTATACATGCTTTGCAGGTGAGGGTTCTTTTCTTTTCTTTTTTTTTTTTTTTTTTTTCTTTTCTTTTTTTTTTTTTAAGCTTTAATTTGCTGTTTGATTCGCCCCGGGATTTTCAGGTGTTGCACGAAGGAGTAAAGTACAGAAAGTACCTCGGTTCTTGGTTGTCAGCCATTGGATGATGGCCACAGCATTATTAAACCATCCAAGCATGCTGGGTCTCAACCACAAAATTTAATTTTCCCTACTGCAGGGACTAATCAACTACCAGAGGCTCTAAGTCTTGAGGAGACTGTTTTTATCTGTATTTTTTTCTTCTAAAAACTGAAGCACAGTTAATTTTATAGTTTTGTCTATCCTCAGGCTTACAAACAATGACAGAAATGCAGCTTGATGAGAAACAGATAAAATGTGGAATTTATGCTTACACTATGACATAAATTAAAGAAAGATGAAAGGTCTAAGTAATTAATTGCGCCTCCATATGTTGGATAGAAGGACCCCAGATTCCCTTGAGTGTGAAGGGGAAGAAAAAAAATATAAAAAGGAAAAAGATCAGTAGCTACCTCTTTCTTTGTGTAAAAAAAAGCTCGTGGAGAAATGTTACAGTTCTTACTGCAACTGCCCATTTCCACAAAACTAGCTCTGTGACAAACTGAATTCCCATTTCTGAGACTTCCCAAGACATTCACAATGCACACATTTGTATCTTAAATTTAGTATTCAGAGGAACAATCAATCATGGGATTCATCACATAGTAACTCTTCAGCTTCTTGAGTAATTGCTAGCACAATACTTTTTTTCAGGAGCTCCATGCGAATGTTCTCTACCCTAAAAATGTGAGTAGGCAATCGAGCCATGTAAGTTTCACTTACTGAGAAGCATACGGTCTGAGGCTAAGAGGAAAAAGCAGAGAGGGAAGAAAGGAGAGAAGGCAAAAAAATTTTGCAGCTCAGCACCACTGCAGTAGTTATCTACCTTATTTTTAATTGGAGAAGCTGTTTCTTGGAGTTCTCCCAAGAGAAGGGGGGAAAAACTCCACAATGAAATAATGATACCTCAAACTCACCAATACTGGGGATAAAGGCAGTATTATGCACATGTTAAATTTTATCAGAAAAAGATGGTCACAAGCAGCAGTTCACATGACTAAGACAGAATTCTTTCAAAGTGACGGCTGTTCAGGGTTTATAGGAAACATTATCTTTAAAGATATTTGGAAATAGAAGAAAGTTTCAACCAAAGAAAACAATTATAAATATTCTTAATTGCCTGGAAATAATTTGTCATACAAAATTGGACTGAGATACATTTATACAAAAGTTTCAGATGCATTGATGTTGTAATGCCTTTAAAGAGCTCAGCATGTTTTTGCACAGAGTTTTCCAATAACACTTTAAAGAAAAGGATATGACTTTCACTTTTATCTTCTGCCTCCCTCCCTCACTCCATTCTCTTCTGCACTTCTTTCTCTTCAGTTTCTTTTTTTCCTTTTCTTTCTTTCCTTTTTTAAAATCTTTTTTTTTTTTTTTTTTTTTTTCCCCTCTGTTTCTCTCTTTGCAGAGCAGAAGAAAGCATAAAATAACTGGAAGACTCTGTAACTGCTACTCCGTTTACTTTATTATTTCAGGAATTCTTTCCAAGTTGGGTTGCAATTACATTTAAAACTAGAGAATAATGGGCTATTGACATGTATATGGTTTTAGAAATATAAGGCCTCATTTTCTCAGCTGGAATTTCCCCACAATGTGCATTTGCATTACATTAGAGATGCTCTTTTTAAAAAGAGCATAGCCTGCATTCAGACGTTTGACATTATCTGGGTCAGAGGAAGTGTTTAAAAGCAATAGCCTTGCATCTACTCTGATTCTCTTACAGGCACACACAGTACATTAGTGAAAATGGGGAAAACACTGAGAGGCTCTACATTTAAGCCATAGTTTATGACATACCTGCCTGCACCAGACATTAATCTGCAGGAAATGGATTGTCATGGTCATGGTCACTTGCTCCACTCCAAATGCATACGCATTACTTAAACTGAGATCTGCACTTCACACCCTGTGCAGTTTGATGTGATCAGAAATAGTATGATCCATAAACCAGCAGTTTTCATGGTGCATATAACTATTGCCATTTTCAACGTATTTACCTATACATACAGCAGCTGTAAGCTTTCCTTCTGTCTTAACAATGATCGTATTATTCCCCCTTTGCTTAGCTGAGGTCTAACTAGCTTGTCAGGATCAAAATCACGTGGCACTGGTTAGGTATGTAAGCAACTCAATACCTTTCTTGTTCCCAGAAGTGCCTAAGACATAATGAAAAAGGAATGCAGAAGTTTTTCACCTGTTGTAATTGTCCAATAAAGCCCTATACAATGAACTCTTTGTCATCTTCCAAGAATGGGTCATTTGTGAACGGTAAAGCTTACAAAAGTGTGTTTTATGAACAGAAAGTGTAACTGGTGTGATAATGCAAATGAAACCAGGGAGGTTGCACAAGATGTCTGTAACTTTCACCACTTGCAAGATTTTCAGATATCAGAGGTTTAATTTATCCCGCAGTGATATTCTGCATTCTAAATGAAAAGTGCTCCAAACTAGTGCCATCCTACTGTAATTACTGAGAAAGTCAGCATAAACTATGTTTTTTTTTAATTTCCTTCCTCTTTTTCTGTCTCATTTCTAGCATTTCTCCCCACACTTACTGCCTACCACCATCAAAAATTTCTCTCTTTTCAAGTCCTCTGTATTACTGCTCTCTTTCTCTCCTCACCAACCTGGTGTGACCTTTACTGTTCACTTAACTCTTCATTTTTCCTAAACCTGCACAGTATCTCACATACAATATGCCTCTCTCGGTGTTTTTTCTGCTGTCTTTAGCTGCATTTTCCACAGATTCATGAAATGGCTTAAGCTGGAAGGGACAAAACTTCTTCTTCCAAAACTTCTCCTCTCTTGCCCGTTCTTCTCTATATTCCAACTTGCAGACCACATTCTCCTATCCATTTCCCTCTAACTTCCCTTTTAAGTGAAAGCTACATTTTCTTTGATAAACAAAACCTTCTTGATGACCTATCCTCACCTATCTTTCTCTTGCTGGCAACAGCAAAAAGATACACATCAGTGTGTTTGAATTTCCAGAACCAGTTTTTCTAGCGCTATTGAACCAACAGCTGTCATAGAAGTTGCTGCTCAGTAGACTGCAAAATGTGTCCAAAATGTCTGTCCTCCAACTCCTGGAAAAATGGAAAACCCAAAATTAACACCAGGACCCTCTTAAAATCGTGCAGGACATCCCACAGGATTGAAGACTGTCATTCATTCAAATTCTTTCAACTAGGTAAGGAGTGTAGATGAGTCATGAAAAATGAGAACTTGGGATTCTAAAATTAGGAAATGTCTTTCCTCTTTCAGCCAAAGTTTCATCATCTCTCCCCAGGATTCATACCAGCCCTAACATCGTCCTGGCCAAGAAAGCGTGTATTCTTCATCTGAAGGAAGATTTTTTAGCTCACAGTGTAACGGAGAAGAAAGAGAAGAGCTGCTTACATATATGTTTGAGTTCTGTGCCCCATCAAAACGAGATTTTATCATGCTTTTCTTTCCTCAGAGCTGTGTAACTCTCAAAATACTTTTCCTCCTAAATGAAGAAGGTGTTGGGAAGTAGGAACAGACGGAGTGATGTTTTTCCATGACATATAGGCAGTTCCTGATCTTTCCCCAAATACAACCTACCAGGCAACTTGTCTGCTTCTAAACAAGTGTCATCTGTATTGTTTTTGTGTACTACGTCCCTTCACATGAGGTAACATGCTTTCACTCCACAAAGTATCAAGTCATGCTTCTAGGTAACTCCAGAAAGGACAAGCTCCCGCTCCTATTTTGGTATCTTTTTGTCACTGATGAAGTTCGTACCCAGTGCTACTTGTAGGTCTAGGAGAAAAGCAAAGAAAATGCTTGCAACTCTGTTAACACTATGCATCCCAGTGCCTTTGTTACCAAAAATAATCCCTTCAAGAGAGCACTCCACACTTTAAAAATATTTTACAGTTTCAGCGCATGGTAATCTATGTCCAAAATAGTAAATCTGATTAAAATATTATTGTGTCAGGGAAAAAAAAATCTAACGTGGAAAGATGCAAGAAATTGTGTTGGTTGCTAAAAGGAATTGGGAGAGAAGCAGGAATTGGTGGCAGGCAATAGTGAGAGATAATGTCTTTAGAAATGGCACTGCTTTATCTATTTTAGCAAAAATCTTTGTCCTCTATAAGAGTGTGTATTTGCTTTCAAAACTGTTTAAAAGCAAAGCAAAATAGAAAGGTGTGCTAACTGAATGGATATATAATGCAATAGCAGAGAAACTCCTTTGAAATTCAACGTCTGTTAAGTAAAGAAATATCTCATATTTCTGGGATGAAGAAATACTGAAGTCAAGCAGACAGTTTTTAATTTTCTGATAAGCAGCAGCAGCAGATGTTTCCCTACAATTATGTGATTTTGCTATGGATGAGGCCAGGCTCTTAGTGGTATGTAGCAATAGGACAAGGAGAAATGGCCTAAAACTTGTGCATAGGAAGTTTCAAACAAACATGCAGAAGAACTTCTTTATAATTATAGTGACAGAGCACTGAAGCAGAGAGGTCTCCTTCTGTAGAGATATTCAAGATCTATCTGGACACCTACTTTTGTGGCTTATTGTAGGGTACCTGCATTAGCAGAGGGGCTGAACCCAATGATCTCTTGTCCATCCCAGTACCTGCAATTCTGTGATTCAGCAATTCTGACAACTGTATTGCAAGTCAATAAATATTTAAACAAATCTGTAATGTTAGCAATTTTGCCCAATGAACCAAAGAGACTAGTTTATTATTGAATATGACCTCATAATATAGAAAGTGAGTATTTAGGCACATCTACTGCCTAGTTTAGCAGCACAGATATTTCAGCAGTACTTAAAACAAGCTCTGTGAGAACAAAACAGTGGCCATGGAAGTGAACCAAGACACTTATTCATTTAGGGGTCGAGCAAATCATCATCAGACATTAAAACCTAGGATGATGAAGTTTGCTGTCTGCCTTGAGCCTGAATCTGTGCTCTGGAAACTCAGGACTTGCACTTGAGTCTGGTTACATCAGAATTCAAAAATAGAACTTGTCGTACCTCTGAATGCTACTGTTGATGGGATATGTTTGCCTCCTAAGTGGCCCAGCTGCATGCCTGGATCATAGATACTGCACAATTTCCCAATGGGATCTACTGAGAAATTAAGACTATAAAATGGTGAAGAAACCAAATAGCAGTTAAAATCCACCGGTGGGAAAGAGGCAATGGAATCAATGTTGTTCTTTGTTAATGGTCTTATTTCACAGTTATTGCTGAGTTATTTAAAAAAATCAGGTGATACTTTATAATTCTAAAGATATACATACATTAAAATGGAAAAAAAGTCACCAATGTTTGTTCCTATGGAACTGATACAACTCCAGTATGACCAAATGTTAACGTTTTGCCAGGAAATTCTTCACTAAAATAAACATGAAAAGTGCATTCTGTTGCATTAGCATAAATTGTAATAACAAACTGGAAGCACTAATAATTCCTGAAGGCTGCAGTTTTATCACATTTATTTAGCATTTTACTTTGCATTATAGACTTCACACCAATCTTGTAAATTCTGCTTGAAACACCTGCAAACACTGTTTTCCAAGCTTTTGCTAAAATTGCCCTTTGCATTATAATAGTCACCATGCTATTTCTCAGGGCTTATAGTTGGGTAAAATATTTGCAGACACTTCAGCTAAGGAGAAGATATAAATGTATGTAAGATATGTATCTTATACATAGATACATGTAAGATGTATGTAGGAAGAATATACATTCTGTTCTTCCAACAAAGTGTAGTTTTGCAAGTATTCAGTATCCAAAGTCAAACACTGTAGCTTTCTACCATCGGCTTGCCTTCCCCAAGACTGCATGATTCCTACTGGAGACAAATGCAAGCTGAAAATTATTTTTCAAGACATAATCAATCAAAACTTTGAGGCTGTACATAGAGGTACACATACTGTAGATGTCTGTACTCCATATATTTGTCTATATCTATATCTATAAATATGTACATTTGCATACACTCACAACCACAGGGAACAGAGAAGAGTACAGCTTGAGCTTTGGAAAGTGTCCTACAACTTTCAGTTCTTGCATACTATTCCACAGCAACAGCAGCTCCTAAAACTGCAAGGAGATTGATAACAATCACACTGCGAGGTCGCAAACTATAAAACTTTCCATGCAAACAGATGTGAAATCATCTTTAACTACCTCCTGTTTTTTAACAGTAAATTGCAATGAAAAGGTGCTTTATATCAGGTTACTTGTGTACTATATATCTTACAAAGCTGAAAATGTTCTTGAGCATTTTAGATGTTGACTAAAAAGGGAGTTGAAGACTTAGGAGACCTATACAAGACTGCTGAGATTGTTCCCTGATGTTGGCATGCACTTAGAAACCAACAGTACTGTAAAAAGAGAAATACAGAATAAATTTTTTCTGATATTTCATTAAAAAACAGAGAGTATTTGATAAATCTCTACACTTAGAAGTATTAAACTAATATTTCTTAGTAACCATTATGTGTCCTTCATTAAAAGTAAAATAGTTTAAGATAGTGTTCTCTGAAAGACTGGTCAATAAGTAATTGGGTATAAAATAAAATCATTTAGGTTGGTAAAGAATTCAAAAAGATCAAAAAGTTCAACTATTCTAATATCATCAGGTCTAGCTGTTCTAGTCTGGTTCACATTCATGAACTCGTTTCCTAAAATTGGGTGGAAGGGAAGGATTCCTTTATCAAATAACATCTTAAGAATTAAACCTTCAGGAGAAAACTTTATCTGCCAAGCTTTTGTAAGCGCTGTGCATTAGGTGTTCTTTAGATTGTGTTATGCATGAAGGATAGAACCAGACTACTGAATGAGACTAGGGCTGCAGTTACAAAAAGAATTAAAAATAAAAAACTAAGCTTGCAACTATGGCTCAGAATGCTCGCTAACAGCAAAAGGGATCTCCAGACAAGACTGATGATCTGGGCCCAGAATGAGGTTTCAGCTGAAGATAGGATTTCAGCAAATGATCTGGAATGAATGCTTGATTCAGACTGAGACAGTAAGCTTAGGATAGGTTAAAGCAGGAATTGAATCAGACAGAGGATGCCAGACAATCATTAAAAAAGAGAGGGTATAAGCAGGTGTGGTTCAGGTGTGGGTTTGTAAGATACAGATTCACAATTAAGTCTGAGACCGGATGAACAAATAGCAGGGGACTTTGGATATGAAGTTAAGCAGCAATAATAGATTTATGTTATCACAAAGGATAGCATCTGGAGTTCACTTGATCTGGCAGCACAATTTGATTGAACTTGAAACTGAATGATCCACCTAATAGTCTGAGTTATGGATATGAGAGGAGCTAGGCTAGGTCTAGTCCAGTTCCTGGAAGATGTCTCTGGCTGAATTTTACGGTCTTTGTCAATATGACTGCATCAACATTCCCAACATTTTTTACTGCATACTCAGCAGAAAATGTGAAACAGCTGTAGATTATGATCTGTGCATCAGAGGACTCTGCTCATTGGTCTTCAAGAGTTGTGTAAGTCACATTCACCCTAACCTTGAGAAGATTCGTGCCAATTGCTAACTTATTCTTTTATAAATGAAAGGAGGTATACAGGAAAAACTGAATATATTATATATACTCCAGGTAACCAAATAGCCGAACTAGCAAAATTCACAACTATTAGTGTTGTTATTATAATTACTGTCCTTTTCAGCCTGAGTATGTTAGCTCTTCTGCTTACCTAAGAGCAGAGATGTAACTTGGGGTACAGCCAACTAGGTGTTACCTACGAATACTCAGAAAACACAGAGAGCACAGAAGTATTAGGCCTTAAACCTTTCTCCCAAGAGTTCTTGGGAGTTCTTTAACTCATCCTTTGCCTTATATGACATGCCTAAGAGAATGTGCCGCTACTGAGTCACCTGGAAGACAGATCTTGGCATAGTTTCTCCTTTCCTTCCTCACATTTCATTATTAAAAAAAATATATATATGTATTTTGAAGTGACACCAAGTTCTGCATACATCCAATACACTTTTTCCCAAAGCAAAACCCTGTTTTCACACGTAAAAAAATATGCTGTTTAAATTAGGGCACCATTTTTTGAGGGAATGGAATGGGAAGGTAAGGTCAAAAGGAAAAGTGCCACAAGCTATTTTCCTGTCTTGAGAAAAGATGGGATAACAGCATTTACTTCAGAGTAGCATTTGTTTCAAAATAGGAACGCAATATTTGTTGTCAAGGCCTGGGGAATTTGCAAACATAACTACATCTTCAAAGTGTTATGGAGTCCCATGATAAGAAAAAGATGTACGAATATTTAGAGATGGAGAAAGGTTTTACTCCCACACAGTAAGTGCAAGTGAAATGCAGGAAACACAAAGCAGGGAGAAGGAAGGGAACAGGTTCCATGAGAAGTACATTAATCTGCTCCCCCTACAGAGCTGCAGCCCTAGGGGGTGGAAGGGACAAGATGACATGCTAATGAGGCTGAGGTAGATTACATCTATTCGGCAAAACGGGCTGTTTTTGTTTGTTTGTTTGTTTTCCCTGAAGTAGTTGTAAACTATTGGATTACCTATTTTGGCAGCAAATGCTGTACAGCCACTTCCTGATGGACATTATAGGCCAGATTAATGCTAAATCTGAAGCCACCCTTAAATTAATAAAAGTTTTCTGTATTCTTTTTCACAGGACCAAAATTTGCTCTGGTGTAATGAAAAAGCCCATTTCAGACTAGCACTATGATTTATTCTCTTGCAGTTCTGGGCTTTTAATGCTTCTTCCTTTATGTTTTGGCTGGAAATGACTTTTAATTTTCCAGCTTTCTTTGCAGCTATTGCTACTGTATCTCTGCACCTTTGCTGCTGTTGTGTTGTGGGGACTTTTCTGTGAAAGCTTTTCCCTGGATTCATCAATTGGCTTTCTTTTATACAGACACCTAGACCAGTGTTTCTCTAGTGGACTCTTTTCTTTATAACTTTGAGTAAGAGCTCTTTGTCAAGCACTTTCAGTTCTTGCCTCTGGTGGGAGGTGAATGCAAGATAAGCCTTGCCCCTTTCCAGACCTCTCAGATGGAACTGGCTCCAGGCTGTATAACTTCATTATGTAATTTAGCTTTTAGCAATAATTTCCATTTGGATGCAGTTCATATTTTTCATGAGTTATTACCTAACTTCAAAAGCAATATCTTCGTAGTTGCATCAAGACACAAGGTCTTATTCAAATACAGAAGCTATCACAGTAGAGAGAATACATTTAGCAAGTGCCACATCATAAGTTATTTTCCACAGTTTTTTCTTCAATAAGGACAAATCTTTCCACAGAGTGATTAATTTATAGTTAATATCATTTTAGGAACAAATAGTTCTTTTTTAATTAACAAGGTAGCCTGTAAAAGATCCTGGTGTCTCACAGCACATAATTGTTCCATTAGAGATGATTGTGAGCACTGAGGGCATTGGCATCAGCGCTGCCATCACATGGTACACCTTGCCATTGCTCCCCTGTGGTGGGTGCATTGTTCAATACACTGTGCCCTTAGTTTTATGGTTGCTGAGTTTATCTGGAGTGTTCAGATCCCTAACCGTTCACAACCCACCCCAGCCACGGTCACTGCTGTGGGAAGGATGGGCACCAAATGGTGCTCCTCACCTGTGGAACTCTTTCCTTTAAACCGTGGGATCTGATCAGTTACAGAATTTTGCCTATCTCCATCTTTCCTGTATTCAGGCTGTTCTGGATGTAGAAACACAACCTTATTGATGCATAGCTTTTGGGATTCTTGTACTGATGTGCTGTAACCCTCAGCTTCCAGTTGCTCATACTCTGTGGTGCCACGAGGGTCTTTCTGCTTCCTGCCTCAAAATGGTCTCTTTGACTACTTATCTCTGGATTTAAAACTTGCCCAGTGAAAAGAGCATCCAGAATTATCCCCTCAGTATCAATCATTAAGTATGCTCGTGTTTTTTTTTTATTCTGACTGAATCAAAAAATGGACAAGACCATTATCCTCTAGGAGATAACGGTCTTGTCATCAAATCACTTTTGAATGTTGTTCTTAACATTCTTCTCATGAGAAGAGAAATCTGAAAGACCGTAGACAGTGAAGTGCCATTTCACTGTAAGCAGTCCATAAAAACTGATCTCCACAGGTACTTGACAGAATTCTGATGCTGTAGTACCTCTGCTAAACTCAGTTTTTGAGTATGTGACAGGTGACAGTCTCTAAGTGTTTTGGTTTGAATTTCACAAAGAAGAAAAGATATTTTTAAACTTGTGGTGGCATAAAGTTCAGTTCATTTTTCTTCACCCCATATTTTTGTGTGCTATCATTGAAGACACAGATCCTTTGTAACTTTTCTCCCCAGATCCACACATTATCCATTCTTGGTATAGTATGCTGATCTGAATATAGCCCAGCTTTTGCTTGGCATTTCACTGCTTTGTCAAAGAACTCCTGTAGATTGGATGACTTTTATCAGACCTAGAAAGAAGACATTTACAGAAGTGTTCTCTCTAACGTTTCCTCAGACTGTGAAAGGGAAACAGGGAATTCCTAGAGCAGTTTGCAGAAGAATGAAAATGCAGCATATTTGAGTATTGACATCAACCTGTGTGTATTTAACACCTCATAGGATCATCACAGTGTGTTTCATTATTTTTGCATGTGAAATATTCAACCCAATGAAAAGTTAATGGTCGTTCTGCCTGAATCTCACTAGTTAAATGAAGTAAGTCTTTAAAGGTTGTGAGAGGGATTTGTTTACTTGTTCCCATGAAGTTATTTCCTTCAACACATGCTCAGTTTCTGTTATTAACATATCCTCTGTGGAAGTAATTTTATTTTCAGAACTATTAGTGCCAGTTCTATATGATGTCTCTTTAGTGGTATTCCCAGAACAACAAGATGTTGTAATACAATAACCTTTATGGAAACTTGCACAATACAACATACCTGGCTATACTTTCAGCAGAACCACTAGGCTGCAGATAAAAACTGAGGGCAGTCTGTGACATACAGAATAGGTAGAAAAATAAGAGTACAGATCTTCAGCTGTGTGTATGTCTGTGGAAACTGTGGATGAAAACCTTATTTGGTTTATGTAACTACTAGCTTCCTAGCTCTGTGCAGCTGGTTAATAATCCTATATGCACACATATATACAAATGATTCTACTTTTTCCATTATGAAATCCCCTTTGACAGAGCTTATTAACTGGGCTCTAGACTCACTACTATTTAAACTGTACAATTTATCTTCAGAGATTTGTGTTGCTGTTTGGTTTCCGTTGGATAAAATGTGATTGAAATTAATTTGGATAGTTTTCTTAACTGGAGAAAAGGCAATATAAATTTTATTCTGAGCAAATTTTGTATATTGTGCTATTATTTTTTCAACTGACTAAGAAAAAAAAATCTTTAAGAGGAAATAATTGTTACAAGACTTTAATAAAGAACATGTCAAAACCATTTATATCTGAAAATAAAAGATTGATGCATTTTGTACAAAAAATAAATTAATATAATGACCAAATTAACTTTATTTCTTCAATATTTTATTTTACACCCTGCTGACGTATCAAGCAATTAAAGTCCAAATTCTCCGATCGTTTGATACTGGCTATTTTCCTGCTGATGGTACCAACTATAAACATAATCCTTCAGCTTTACACTTTAAGCTGAGTATCTAAGTACTAATACTTTTTCCTTGTAAAATCCTACAATTTATGATTTTGCAGTTACGATACTGTGCACCACTGTCCATTTACATTACACTGCAAACCTGATCCAACTCCTGTATGACCTCATAAGAATGTCTCCACTGACCACACTCAAGTTCATAACTACCACAATACCATATCCAAATGCCCTAAGATTTGAAAAAGGTTAGAACTTTATCCAAACTTTTGATTCAAATCCATCCACAGTAAAACTACAAAGTAAATTCTTGATTTCATCTTAGACTGCAATGTGCATTCTAATTGTGCAGAATTTTAGAGAAGAAATTAGGCTCATAATGACATATAAGGAGCTGCTTTTCTGCCAGTGAAAATACTCCAGCAAGTGTTTTCATTGGCAACCATATTAGAAAGCCTATTGCTATGTTTTGACATCCGTGGATGTTTCATTCCAAATGTATTATTTATAGTACTATTCACATACATACTGGTCATTTTTTGTCTGCTTTGTTTTTGTTTATTTCTTTAAAAAAAAAAATAGTATAATGTTGATATCCTTCTGAAAAATAACTGTGATATTTGTGTTTTTATCATCAATAAATGTGCTTATTTGGTAGATCCAGGCTCACACTGCCTTACATTAGGGACAGATAGCAATGTTTTGTAGCTTCCACCAACCATGCAGGATCGTGAAACTTGACAAAAAAGTTGGTGTGGATTCTCTTCTTTCCAATTTCCTAAAAAATTCCCAGTAGGAACACATAAGCAAACAAAAGCTTGAAGTACCTGCAGAAATAAGAATCAGGATAGAATTTGTTTTGCAAACTATTATTACAATGGCATGTGAGAAATCTTAGCTATCAGATCACAGTTTAAATTCTGAAGGGTACAATTGTCATTACAGTTGTTTGGATTGTATATTTTTTCTTGAAAGCTCAAGATACAATCCCAGCATAAGTTGCTGGGTACTTTTAAAACATCCTTACCATGCAATTATATTTCCAAATCACTTTTTGATTGTTCTGGCTTTGAACAAATGATATAAACACGAAGAAGATAGATCAGATCTATGTTTAAATATTTGCACAAATTCTGCATGCATGCATAGCTTACAGTATCATAATCTGGAGCATATTTATACTTTACATAAGAAGATAAAAACATTTTGAAATTTAACCTTCCTTGACCACTTTAAATTTGATACATTTTTCTAGAAGGAGAAATTTATTGAGAGAGCCAGGTATAAGTGAGTGTATACAAGACCAAGTGAATCTTGAGCTCATAATTTTGTAAAATCTTACCTTTGCCCACAAACACAGGTCTTCAGCACAGTAAATAAGCATGTGGATAGAGTAGAAATATTTTTCAGCCTATTTTTTATTTATGTCTTCAAATACTTGAAAGTGACCACCAGTTCTACTTCTAAAAAGAACTTGTGGTTTGTGCGAATTGCCAAGTCCATGGCCATAATTTAATCCATGCTCTTGGTTTGTATTTCTGAAAATATAGGAAGTCCAGTTTTTTTGTCATCACTGAACCTATTCAAAATCCAGTGTTGCACATACAAATTTTAATTCTGTGATGGTAGCCCATCTCTCATTTTCATCACCTATCAAAAACTCTCCTGAACATCCACTTTTTAATAGGTGAAAAATGCTTTAAAATAGATATAAGGAGTAAGTGTTAAATAATTTACTCTAGTCCTATCATTTTGCTGCTAGACACAGTTTTGTGATCTTGTAAATTTGGAAAGCAAAGTAAATTATCTGTCTATTTCTGTTCTCATTTAAAACTTACTGGTTTTGCACATCCACACACACAAAATACCAATTCCTCTTCAATTAAAGAGTGTCACTGCAGTTCCACAAAGGTTTAGCATGGTAGTAGATTTAAATGTTTACCATGGTAGTAGATTTGAAACCATTAATATTAGGAACTGTTGTGCATCTACTGTACAATCCAAAGACAGCTGAAATGCTGTGCAATCTCATTTTCAGAACAGCACTTCTTAGAAAACTGGGCAACACGTAGAATACTATATCTGGATGTCCCAAGATAAATGTTGCCTTAAAGAAAGAAATCCTTAACTTGTTTCTCTTCATTGCAATGAGAAAATTAGGGTGGTCAAGAAAATCTGGAAGACTGTTAGAAAAAAAATTATTGTGGTCTGGTTTGAAACACATCAATGGATTTAAAGAAAATTTTTGCCTCAGGAATGTTTTTTTTTGGGGGGGGGGGGGGGGGGGAGGCGGAAAAAAAGTGTGGAGCTATTATCAAGCCAAATCTGATTGAACATATTAATTTCAGGATGCATCTGCCTTGCAACACAACTCAGTGTTCTTCTTTTCCTCAGATAAAAGGCATATTTTTTCAGGACTTTAGTGCAAAATGATGAGAATTATTCAGATTAATCTTCAAATTTTGAGGTTCATCCAAACTGAACACAGGAGCTTGTCACTGAAGACAGGTAGTTTCTCTAGACTGATACTCTAGGTGGTCAGAGTTGTTACAGAGTTACCAACAAAGTTCTTACTGGACTTGGACATGCATATTTCTTATTTTCCCATGCACAGAGTTAGCATGACTCCTTAAGCTTTGATTTGCTGTTGAAATGTGCTACATAGGAATATTATTTATTTAAAAAATAAACAGAACCCAAACTGAGCACCCCCCAAACTCTGAGAGAATGCTGAAACCATATACAAAATTGTGGTTTTAACTCAGCTGTAATTTACAAATCATAATTGACATTGAGCAGAAGTACAAAGTGCAATGACAAATTCTACTCACTATCCAAAGTGAAAAATACAAATGTTTTCTTTGAACTGCACGAAAGAGAACAAAACAAAACCAAAAAAGGGAGAGATAGAGAAAGTAAGAGGTTTGGGACTCTTTGCTCTCTTCAAATAAAAAAAATAAAAGATACTAACCTGAAGAAATAAAGTTTGCCATCCTCTGTGGGATAGTATCCTTCTGAAATTTCAAAACAAATTGAAAAAGCTGATAAACAAATGTTCTGATTACAGCAACTGAGCAGAATTAAGCTTTCTAGTGAAAGAAAAAGGATCCAGGCACTAACTATTGTGGAAACCAGTTTTTAAAGACCCTCACAGATGTAAATGTCTCCCTATAAACGTATCCATATTTTTTCCTATGCCAATTTAATCTTGTTAATAATGACAATTGTTTGACACACAGGTTGTGAGAACTAGGAAGCAGATATGCATGTGCTGTAAATTACACTGTAGATGATATTCTGACAAATCAGGGTGTTGAGAAAAGCATTAAAGAGCATTAATTGCTAGAAACAGATTTTCAGCAATGCTAAGAAACAAATTTGTCTTTTGCATGTTTGTACAGTAGGCAAAAGTAGCCTTTCATTGTCATCCTGTGAAATAATTCCTAACTCCTGAGAGCTGATCAGCTTTAGTACAAAGCAATTTTTACTGACCATTAATAGAAATTCATATATTTTTTGTGTTTGCCTCATGCTGAACCACATCTTCAGTGAGAATGGAACCCTTGTTAGGGGGTATTAAAAGTACTAGAATTTAGGGACTAAGCATAACTTTTCTATGAAAATCCATGAAGAGAATGATTTCATATGTCATGAGGAGAAGTATCACTAAAACAAAATATAATAGAACCATGTATATAATAGATGCACATCAAGCATAATATCAGTACAGATGGCATGAAACTGGAAGGAGTGGCTCTTGTATCAGATGGTTGCACTGCTATCCAGAGGAAGCTCAGGATGGAGAAATGGGCTGACAGGAATGCATTAAAAAGCTTTTTCTTCTCTATACAGAACATGACCGGAAGAGATGTTCATATTGTAGGAGAAAATGATTGCTTTCTGTGGCTTAAGCAGTTCGTTTGGATCAAACCAGATAAAAGAAGCTGTACAACAGGCTAAAACTGTTGTGTTGCCAAGAAGGGAGCAAATTTGAATGGACGTGAGTAGTGATGAAAGAAAGGTTTTGTGGAAAAGAAATAGAACAGGAAGACAATATACTATGTGGGGCAAAAAAAAAAAAATGCTCTAAGTGAATTTATGTTTTACCCATAGCCACCTCGAGCACAAGTGATGGCCTGCTTGAGCCTGGCTTTAGTAGCCTGAAGAAGAGAAGGTGCATGTGTTTGAATAAGGTCATACCTTTCTCTTCAGACATCCATATTTCATTTCTGTTGGCTAGAACACTTCTAGGGTAAAATTACAAAAACCCATCCATGCTAAATGCAGAATCTCTTCCAAATATCTAGGCAAATGTATGAAATATGAATGCATATTACCTTTCAGGTTTATTTATGCACAGTGAAGAGTTATGAAACCTTTTAATTTCAATTACCACTTTAATTAATATAATAACTTAGAGTAGTATTATTTATTTTGTTTTGGCTTCCCCCCAGGTCAAAACCACAACTCTCATTCTATATATCTTCCTTGGCTAACAAATATTCTGGCTTTGCAGTTTTTGTGTCCTGTTTGTGTTCTTTCATTTTGCTGCCAGACTTCCCATTTGCTTACATCGGACACCCTCCTCCATTTGCTATCTCATAACTATATGAAATGTAATAAATACCAGGTGCTGATGAAGTGTCACAGGCTTTGAGAAGTAAATACCAAATTTTAACATTGTAGGAGTGGCATTAATA
This sequence comes from Centrocercus urophasianus, assembly GCF_019232065.1. Lineage (NCBI taxonomy): Eukaryota > Metazoa > Chordata > Aves > Galliformes > Phasianidae > Centrocercus > Centrocercus urophasianus. The sequence goes on from NW_024884833.1 coordinate 3,737,464, forward strand.
GCTACAAGAGAATACACAACCAATAAATCAGAGGGACGATGAGGTCAAAATTGCACAGAATTAGAACAGCTTTTTTGATAGGTCACAAGTATAGGGAACAGAAACGTACTTTAGAAGTTTACGGCTGAAGGCATTCATTATGAGTTTCCTGTGTCCTGCCATTCACAAGAGTGAATAAATGCTTTGCAGGCCACTTAAATAGCAGTGTTTTTTCCCGACTGAAAAAAAAGCATAGTAAAAAGACACTTGCTGAAAAGAGTGCTGAAAAGAGAAATGAAACAAGTGCTTTGTCTTTCTTATGTTACAAATGAACAGTCCTGTTGTAACACAGCAGTACAAAAGAAGAAAACTTTAAAGTAAAGCTCTGATTTTATATATTCAAAATGCACCAGAAAATGTCAAACTAATGAAGTGTTTTGTTACAGAAATTGGGCCCAAATACTTGAAGATCCTAACCTGTGGAGTATTTCTGGAGTATTATAGAGCTGAAAATTAACTTAGGTTGAAAGAGACCATTTTGATCATTAAGATAAACCTGACCTATAAAGTCCCATCTATAAACCATGTTCTTTAGTGTTGTGTCCATGTATCTCTTCAGTACACCCAGGAATGGAGACTATGCACTTCCCTAGGCAGCTGATTCTCATTTTGACCTCCCTCTCCAGTAAGGAATTCTTCCTCACACTCAATGTAAATCTACCCTAATGTGATTTGAGACTGCTTGCTTGTGTCCTCTCACCTGGCACCTGAGAAAAGAGACTGATGCACTCCAAAACACACAATCGCCTTTTGGGTAGTTGTAGGGATTAATGAGGTTTCCCCTCAGACTACTTTTTCTCTGGACTAAACAACCCCAATTCCTCAGTCACTCCGCATAAGTCTTCCTTTCTAGTCCCTTTTCCAGCTTTGATGCTCTTCTCAACGTGTGCTCAAACAACTCATGATCTTCCCTAGCACATAGGTGCGGCTGACAGATGGCAGTAGTTTCCTGGATCATCCATTCCACCCTTCTTAAAATTCGGCGTGACATTGCTTTTCCAGTCACCAGGGACTTCACCTGACTGCCACGGCTTTTCAAGTATCATTGAGAGTGGTTTGCAACTACAGCAGCCACTTCCCTCAGGACTTTGGGATGCATTTGATGGATGTTCAGGTTCTTCAGGTGGTCGTGAACCTGGATCTTCATTTACAGTAGGAGGGACGTTTCTTCCCAGTGTCCAGCTTCTGATCCATTTCCCTTCTTGTCAGTGTCTTCCAACACAGGATGCTGGCTACTCTGGAAACAACTGACATTACTAATAAAGACTACGGGAAAGTAAATAAATAGATAGATAGATAGATAAAGTACTTCACGTTCTCCTTTTCCTGTTGATGTATGATGTATGTGCCCTTCCTGTTTTTCCAGAGTCCCTAAGATCTCTTCTCAAATTCCCGAAGCTCTCTCTGTTCAGCCATGCTGGTCTTCTCTCACACCAGCTTGACTTTGAGTGTGTTGATAAGGCCTGGTCCCCTGCCTTTGAAATCTTGTTATTGAAGAAGGCCCAACCTTTCTGACTCTTTTGCCTTTCCAAACTGCATCCCAGGAGAATCTGTTAGACAGGTGAGATAAGATGCTAAAGTCTGCTCTCTGGAAATCCAACTGCTTTCCTTACTTCACCACGGATCAAAAACTGAATATAAAATAAGAAAATCTTGGAGTAAGGCTTTGATTTTATATTTTCAAAAGACATCAGAAAATAATTATGACCTAATATAGTTTTTTGTTAGAGAAATTGTGTCCTAAATACCTGAAAGTCGCAACCTTGAAGGTGCTGAGTATTTCTATAGTATTGCTGGCACTCATTTAGAACAATATTCAGATCAGTTCTAATGACAGTGATTTTTCTTTATGCTGGTACTTAATCTGGCTATCAGTAAAGTCAAACTAGCCTGAATCTTTTATTATGTATTTTCACTATTATTTTTATGGCTTTAGGCACAACATTTCTGGTCCGTCCAAGCAGCATATTATAAATGTAAAAAATTGTTATTAAGTGCAGCACTGCACTAAACAAAAACAGTATAATTTAGAGACTAAGAAACCACAGGCATATATACAGTCCTGTGATCCTCAAGGTGCATTGGGTTACATTATTTTCATATACAGATCATGATGAACATGGAAATATAAAATAGTATATTTTAGATCAGAGAAAACATATTTCCTGCAGAGCAAAATGGAAAGGAACAATTACAGTCTTGACATTGCCAAACACTGAACTTCAGCAAAAGGGTTAGAAAATTAAAAGCAAGAAATGTCATTTTCCATGAGCAATATGATACAGTATGTGATATATTTACAGTAGGATGTGAGCATTTGCGGCTGTAAGTTTGTGATGGGGAGACCATTTCTCCTTCTCCATTTCAAACAGTGGATTATAATTTTTGGATGCTGTTCAAAATGTACAAAATTCAAAGACTGGTGACATAAGTTCACTTCATCTATGGTTTCATTTAATAGGGCTTCACTGTATTATTTTTTACAACTATACTATTTTCTGCTTTATTGCTGAATCTTTCAGCTATCTCACTTTATAGAAAATGTAGCAGTTTCATGACTTAATAAATGAGCTGTAGTGGTGCTACAGTGGTTGCATGCCTATGTGTCTATGTACCTACCTATTTATACCTACGAATATATACATCTCAGAACACTCACTGTTTTAAACTTTAATCATGCATAAAATCTGCAAAGTGCTCAGAGTTTGAAATGCCTTCTTGAGTGCTACAGAAATAAAATTAGAGTAGTTTTGGCAGAGTTTAGGATGGATCAACTGCCTAAAGGTACAGTATTCCATTTTGCTGTGATAATCTCTGGAAATATAGCTTCTATTCCAACCAAATTAAACTCCCCCAAAAAAGTTTAGGATATGTCAGCCTGTAGCAGCTGTAGAACTGCACATTTTCCCTCTTGCCATACTTCCCACCATACATCAGACCATAAATGCTTTTCCTTGCTTTTGACACTCCATTTAATACTCACAGACTGAAGTGCACATCCAGAAAGCTTCCTCAAGGAGAGGAGTTCCCACACTTATGTCTCAACCTGGCCCATGTTGCAAATGAAGAGACATAGGACAATTTCTCTTTGGCATCTAACAAAAACTGCTGGTTTGTCAAAATTACACATGCATAGGTAAAAAGATGATGAAGGACTCAGTGAAATCCTGTGGGCTGGAAAAGGCAAAATGCACTTATTAGCATGAGCTTCCTCACACACACATGGGGTCTCATAGAAAAAAAGAGTAGGCTTAGGTACTTAAGTTTATTCTGCTTTTCTGAGAGAACCACAGACCTACCTCCATTGTAATTTTAACACTTTAGTGTCTTTGTAACAAACTCTAAATTCTGGAGTCATTCTTTTGAGAATATCAGCTTTCATCTGGATAAAGACTACACAAGCTGTAAGAATTGAAGGAATAGAATGAAAGCATAAGATGGCTATTTTGAAAATCCTACAATGTCTGCATCAATTTCATTTTTATGAGGAAAGGTTGAGCAACCTGGGTCTGTTCAGCCTTGAGAAAAGAAGACTTAGAGGAGATCTTATTAATTTTTATAAGTATCTTAAGTGTGGGAGTCAAAGGGAAATGGCTTGACACTTTTCAGTGATCTGTGGGGAAAGCACAAGAGGAAATGGCCATAAACTGGGGCATAAGAAGTTCTGCACCAATGTGCGAAGGAACGTCTTCACGGTAAGGGAGACGGAGCTCCGGAACAGGCTGCCCAGGGAGTTTGTGGACTCTTCTTCTCTATAAGGAGACCCACCTGGACACCTACCTGTTCAGCCTGCTGTAGGGGGCCTAATTTGCACGGGGGTTGGACTCGATGATCTCTAGAGGTCCCTTCCAACACCTACAATTCTGTGATGCTGTGATTCTGAGATTCGCTATTTTGAAGCACTACTCGCACTTACTTAGCAATGCTGAGTGTGCTCAGTGTTGACCTGTCAATTCTATTTTGTACAGTGCTGCGTTCTATATACCCTTGATCCTGAGGAAGACTGAATGTTTCCAGCTGATTTCCTTTCAGAGGAAGAAAAGCATTTTAAAACTGTTCCTTAGAAACTACAAAACAAGACCCTATTACAAAGAGAAGATGAGTTATGGACTTAAATACAGAAAAACCTACATCTCAGTGCTAAATTAACTGAATATTTTCAAAAAGAGAAAACAAGCAGTAGTAGGATATTTATTAGGAAAAGAACAGAGAAATTCACAGTCAATATAAACATAAACATAGATAATATGAAATAAAAACTGAAAAATGGACAATTTTCCTTCAAATTAAACATTATGTATAAATGGAAAATCAAGGCACAGTCAGAGCTATGCTGCTGCAAAACAGTGAAATACCGACCAAACTACATAGGTTGCTCTGAAATTAATATCGCCTATTTGTTTCTATGGAAACTACAACTGAGACTGAGAGCACAACAACACTATTTGATAGAGCCAATTCCCAGCTATAGAACACTATTTTCCAGCATAGTCACTACCAGTAGCTATGCACTTCCACCAGTAATGTACAAGAGTCCGCATGTTCCAGTCACAAAATTCTGCATGGTTGTCTAGAACACGGCTTATCTTTCATATCACTGTCACCACTGCTAAAATGCACCACCGCTGCCTCACTGTGCTCACATCCACTATTTGGTCTCCATAAATGTTCAGGAAGTGTCCATAAATGTCAATGGCTGCAATTTTTTTTGCACAGAGGAATTCAATTCCACACCTTTGCTTTATACTCACTTCCATGTCCAGTGCCATTTTGTCAGATTGCCCCTCTGCTGCCATCTGTTACATGGCAACAAGAAGGAATGAAATATTTTCTGGAAGATTCAACCTCTACTGCTGTATCTCTAGTATCCACCTTTGATGTTGTGGACCAACATAATAAAATAGGATACATTACTTTCAGAGCAGCTTGTGTCATTTCAGCAGGGCAAGAGATTCATAAGGTGGGGAAAAAAAAGGAAAGCATTGTTTTGTGATTTAAAATAATGCTTAGAATATCGAAAATTAGTGACTTTAAAACACAAGGAACAAAGAATCAGTTACATATAGAAACTTCTTTTAACCTTACCCAGTGTGGCTTCAGCTATTGTAATTTCTCTAACAGGAGAAGTAAAGCAGAAAGAAATATCTTTATCTGAGCATAGTAGGAATTGTTTAAAGGACAGAGAACAGCAGAGAAGCTGAAATTCCATGTTCTCCCTAGAAAAGTGGTATTCCTTTTCTACAACCTATGGGAACACTAACTGCTATATAATTAATAATAAAGTTCTTAGTGAAGGACTGAAGAAAAGCTTCCCTCGTTCTCCCATGTGCTTTTCAAGATTTTAGTTTGTTGCCATTATAAAAAGTTTTCTTTATATTTTCAGCCTTGCTTTCCTTATTATTAGGAACTGCATTATCTCTTTGAGATATCTCAGTGGTAACCACGATCTCTTACAAAGTTTCTTGCAAAACTTGCCATTATCTTGGACTCCAAGCAGTAATGTGCCTACACCTGTCATTTCTTACCTTTTATATACAGAAGACTTTTTTCAAAGGCATAAGTGACACACTGCATTAGTGTTTTAAAGTATGTAAATCCTTAGTAACTCATGCTTCCTGGCATGCATTTTGTCAGATGGCAGTGTAATAACGTCCTGAACTGGTGGCATGGCACACTGTAGACAAGGACTTGAGCTGGAGAAACGGCTATTTACTGAGGCCCTCGACTAACAGAAGTGGGAGTCTGTAAAAAGTGGCTTGCTTGCCACTTTTCTAAGAAGAAAATGCTCTGAATATCCACAGGAAAACTGGTATAATCAGTATACAGCATTCTCTCAGACAATCTAAGGCTTTACTGGGGAGAAAAAAAAAAAAAACACCTCAACAGAAATCCTTTAACTCACTACATAAATGTAAGAGGATTGTCAAAATGGGTAGGCAGATTTTTATCACACTAAAAATTGTTATTCGTGTAAAGTAAAGCTTTGTTTAGGGTTCAGTGAAAGGAACCAAATTTTAACAACAGAAGTTCTGTTCTTCACTTTTTTAATCTCCCTTTCCACATTCAGCTCCTCTGTCCCTGCACCTGCTTCCAGTTTTGGCTTCTTGGCAGTTATGCTTAAAGAGACATCAGCTGGCAGTGGCCAAATGTTAAAAGCTCCCCTGCAATGCAGCTTCGCAACTGCCAGCCATTTATTCTCTGGTGCATTCCAGCTTAACACAAGATTTCTCTCCCCATCTTTTCTCTGCTCTCAGATTCCACTTCCAAATAACAGCAAAAGATCTGAATTGCGGCCTACTTTTTTGAGAATGGGTGAAATGTGATCATTTCTGTTTGCTGTTGTTTTTTGTAACATATTGATCTAATAGGTCTTGCAGAGAATTTCAACTAGAACACCATTTCGTCACTGCAGACATAACAGTTGGACCACAAGTTTTGTTTTGTTTGAATGGTTTGTCTTTTCAAGCAGATGGCAGGATAGCTAAGCTGTAGAGATTTTGGAGTTATTTTCTTGCCTTTGTGTTTCCTCTTCTGCTTTTCGAAGTCCAGAGTGCTATCCTTGAAAAAGAAATATACATAAAGCAGGAAATCAAAACAGGGGAAGGCAGAATAAGTATTCAACACAGACAGATTGTTCTCATGCTGCCTTGGAGTTCACAGTTCAGCCTGATCTCCAATGTACTAGAATAAATTTAGAGCTATTAACAACATCAGATTCATTAGACTGGCTTCAGAATTCCATGCATGGAGGGATAAAAAATTGGCCCTAACCAGGCATTTTTCAATTCACTAGATTATTTCAGCAGAGAATGAGAGAGTGCCGCAGATGTGTGTGAATTCCACAGTATATTTTCTTTGGAAATTTCGAACTTATCTCTGTTGTGTGTTGTCTGAATTCTCTTTGTAGGCCATCTGGGGAGATGATAAAGAATGTGATTTTCACAGTCTGAACTTCCAGCGTTTCTTGCTGTATCTCAGACTCTCTGTAGATAATGCTGGGTGGGAAAGGATTGCTCCACTGCTCCCAGTACAGATAATTTTTTTTGGTTTTTTTTTTTTTCTTCCTTTTTTTCCTTTTTTTTCTGCAGCAGCAGTTTATCATGAGGCATGTATCAGAAGCATTACAGGTCTACTCGCCTCTGCTCCTCTTTCAATAAACCCTAAGCCTATCTCCATATTCCTGTTAATTTGAATATTTCTATTGACTATAACCAAGGTTGAACCATGCTCTTCCTTGCTGAAAGCTGCGCTGTTCATGGAGGCAAGGAACAGTGTGGGACAAAAACTTTAGTAAGGTCACTGCACACTGTCTCTCTGGAGTAGAGGAAAGGGATATTTCAGAACAGCTACAGTAAAGCCAGGGTAGAAAGCGGTATTGAGTTTTGGAGAATACACAGCTCAGAGAGAGCCAGTAGGAGCAGTACCCAGTTCCAGATGTGTTGCTAGATTTTGTTTCTTAACTGTGAAAAGCTTAGATGCAATCCACAAACTGTAGGTCAAGAACAGACACATTTCAAGCCTCTGAGGATGCCTCTGTCTGTGGACATATAAAACAATTGCATCTTAATACCTAGTTTGTGTTTGAGAAATTGTGGCTCTGAGAATGATGCTTAGAATCCAAATGTTCTGGCTTGGAAAAGAATGCCCACATGCAAATCTGATCCATAGAAATACTGAGAGAGTGGAAATGACAAATTCAAGCATTATATAGTATGAGATGAAAGAGATTTTAAGTTGCGAAAAAGTTAACTATCTTCTGTTTGATTCCTCTACGTTCAGGGGAAGGTAAATTATCCTTTCTTTGTAAATAAACACTGCATCAAAGATACATGGCTCTAAACCACGGACTGACTTCCAGTAACCTGATTTTTTAGCTACGTGCTTGGGTCTAAAAGGGATGGAGATTAGCATAATATCATTAGACATACTTTTGCTTGTAACTTTGAATTGGAATCTAAATCTTTCTTTCATTAACCCTGAGATTGCCAGGTAACTGAGAAAAAGGAGGGAAAATCTACAAACACTGGGAAACTTTATACCCCTTTAATTAAACAGCATGGAGTAGAAGTGCTCAAGCACCCCTTTCACTTACATCTGTTCTAGAGCTGCAGCTGCCAATAACAGTGGAATAATACAGACCAGGTTATGTAAAGCTGCTCTTGTAAGATATAGAAAGTGGATACCTCTTTTGCTTGAAATGGAGGAATTGATTTCCCTGTAAAATATGAGCTTGGCTCAAATTTGGCTTTCTTTCAGAAGTACTTGATTATATATCGAATGTCTTTGATATAACAGATCATTCTAGAGTTTCTCAAAACCTTTTCAAAACCAGAGGCATAATGAAAAAACTGAAAGAACTGTCTGGTTTTTTTTTGTTTTTTTTTGGTTTTTTTTTTGTTTTTTTTTTTTTTAACAAATACTGCTTTTGTCCTAAAGAGCAGGAGCAGCTTCAAACGCTGAGTGAAAATTACAGGACTTTGAAACCTAGTGAGCAGATTATTAAAAACAACTTGAGCAAACTTTGCATTCCACAAATTCATATTATTAACTCTTCTGCCCCTATCCTAATCTAAAATAGCCATACTGTCTAGATAGATAAAAATACAGTCTTTCCTACTTAGTATGTAACCTGAAAGCTTTTACTGCAGTAAAACAGAGGTAAAAATATCTCAGATAGATAGAATGCTGGATTTTTATTAATACTAATTAGTCTTAATGAAACTAGGAATAATTCACCTGATAGAAAATCCTCTGAAATTGAAAAGCCAAAAGGGAGGAGAGAGTTCATTCCAGTATATGTGATAGGCTACAGAAGAAAACAACTTTAAGAAAGAAAAAATTATGGAAAAAATAGTGAGACTACACAGGCACAATCCATGTACAAATGGCATAGAAATTGAATGTTATTATCCACTGTCTTGATTTTGGTGTCATGTCGTACAACTCAGTAGAACTGATTAATGGGAAAACAAAAATCAGAAAAATGCATGCATAAGTATGTGTATGTACAAACACTGGACAAAAGTTCTGAAAAACTTTCAAACATCTTCACCAAAAAACAATCTTATCTCTTTTGTTACTCAGGTTATTACTGCACTGGGTAAATCAGTTCTCCAGGGCTTCTATGTATTCACTTCAGCTAATACACAGAAATTATAAAACAAATTCATAGGCATAGTTTTGAATGCAATGAAAACTTTGGGAGAAATGTTGAGCCTGTAATCCTCAAGTGCTAGACTGAATTAAAAAGAGAGGTTAAGTGGGAGCAGCGTCCAGAGAAATACTGAGATCTCAGAATGCTTAGAAAAGGATAGAATCCATAGTAACAGTTATCCTTAACTGATAATAACACTTTACATCTGAGAGGAAATGTGCTAGAAGAGCGGAATTTAAAGGAATGTGCACATATACAAATAATCATTTCTCTCTGTCTATTCAAAGTCAGATGCCTTCATGCAGGTGGAAACCAGGGATATTGGGAAGGAACAATGAAGCCTTAAATAATCTCTGAGAACAGCAGCATCATTTTACAAGATCAGAAAATCCTCAAACCTGGTCTTTAATATTTTGTAATATAAAACACTGTTTTGAAAACAAGGCTTTCACGTGGAAGGAAAAACTAAACCGATACAGAATGTTTACTACAATTTAGATCTGCAGTGAAGTTACTGATTTCTGAACTAAAACCCACATTTCAGTGATAACAATAGAATAAGGGCTCATTTCTTATTTCTTGGTCAAATTCTATCATAAATAGCAATATTTAATCTAAAATCCTAGTACAGTATAAATCAACATGTTGTGCTGTTAACCTCTCCTAATACAGAAGGAAAGGTTAACTAGGCATTTCTAAGCAGCTGGCATATTTCAGTCCAGAGGCTCATAACCTCACGCAGCCTGCTGACGGAACCTGCTTTAGCAAGGGGTTGGACTATGTGATCTCCAGAGGTCCCTTCCAAACCTTACAATTTGGAGTCTGTGAATGCGGCAGTTGGCTTAAAAGGGGAACGTACTGCTTAATGCAATATTTATTTTTAAAGTACTGTAGAAGAAGGCTCATAAGCACCACACAGTAGCGAGATGCCTTGCCTTTACCTAGCTGAGTGTCTTAAACAGATATGAAATTGCTTGAATAGTTTGGCAATAGATATATGCCTGATCTTTGGAAAGTTGTTCAGAGCATGTTGATTAAACACATCCTACAATTTCAAGCAAGAACATGTTGGTTTCATTCTAAACACATTCATGGTATTTAATTGATAACTATCCCACATTTACATAGTACTTAATCTAGAAGGACTTTGAAGTACTTTGCAAATTATGGAACAACTCATTGTGACGGAAACCTCCAAATCAATCTCCCATTTTCTGCACAGAGAAGGATGGCAAAGGATTTCATCTGGACGTGAAATGCTGCTTTTCCTCTTTGAAGAAACCAGTATACTGCTTTTAACGGGCCACACTTAGCCAGAGTGCAATGAGAACCTGTATCCTGTTCCAATAATATCCACTTTTGCTGTCACTTAGTCTACCTGGGGCTTTAGATGCAAGATCTGCCCTGACTTTTATCTCATGTCCCTTCTTTTTTTTTTTTTTTTTTGGCACTCAGTGCTTCTTTTTGCATTTATTTTCTGACTAGGATAGTAGATGAGAACAGCCAGGATTCCCTTACGCTGGCAACAGTAGAGCATAGAACATCCCCCAGATGCACTTCCAGAAAGGTGGGCACTCCTGAATACAAACAGGGCCATTTTCACCCTTGCATGTTTTCTGGGAATGCATCTAGAGATACAAAAATGGTCTTTGAGTAGAAACTTCCTAGATCCCCCGCTTATATACCTTCTCCAGCTGGATGTTATTGGTTTTCCAGACCACTGGCTGTAACCTTCAAAAAAATGATGGAGCACAAATCTGGCATTATAAAAACTTTTAGACTAAACAGTGTATAGCAGTGTCCCATGGCTTCTGTGAAATCTCACTTTGCAAATGACTGGATTCTCAAGCAATTTGCATTTCCTCTGTTTTTCTCCTCCAGGACGTCAACAGAGGCTGCAAAAATGTCATTTCTTCTGATGTGTGTTTTAAAAGAAGAATGTATCACTCATTTTACTAGGGTCCAAAAATAATATTCTTTTTGTATATATTCTATTTAGCTTGGTGAATTCTTGTATTTCTGTGTTAGGAACTGACCATTCCACATCTTTTTCTTTTAAATTTAACTTTCAAACACAGTTGGAAATTCAGCTTGGTTCAGTTATAAACAAACAATCCATCATTTTTCATGTAACTAAAACAAAGTAATGCTTACTGAATAAATGCTCCTTTAATCAAGATCTCCATCTTTCTGCAAGTGTATTGTCTCTTCTGTGTTTACAGCATGCAGTTAACACATACTATTATTTATTCTAACCCTTTTGCATCTGAGAACTTCAGATAAGTTAGATTCTAGAGTGTCTTGTTTGCTACTGATATCTTCTGATGCAGCACTGTCCGCTGAAGAAAAAAACGATCTTGCACTCATGTTAAAATATATGTATTTATATACATATACACACACAGAATACATACAAATGTATACTGCCCAATAGGAAGGCTTGACTTCTACAATATACAGAAATACATAGGTTACTCCAAAAGTAATGTTTCATATTTACTTCAACAAAATCTGCAACAGATACAAAGAGCACAACAATGCTATTTGATAGATAACATTCTCAGCTACAGAATGTTATTTTTCAACAATGTCATCATCAATAGCAATGCATTTTTGAAGAAGAGCGCGCAGTGCTTGTAAACATCCTCACCAGTGGAGGTGATCCACTATTGCTATCACCACTACTGAAATGCATCACCCACCACCTCACTATGCTCACATCCACTGTTTGATCTTCATAAATATTCAGCAAGTGGTGTCTGAATTTCAACTCACTTTCAATTGGCTGAAATTGGTAAGAGTCTTTCCATGGCTGGGAGTGAATTACTGGATACAAAATTAAGTGTTTTAATCCTCTCCATCTAGAACAAAAACTTCACTTTTAAGGATAGTATGCAAGAAACAAAACAATATGCAGATCTTGATTGCAGGTAATAAATGAATTCATATCTCAAAGTGAGGAAAATAAACAATTCTTAAAGGAATTATCCACCTCCCTTCCTTATACTATTTGGTTGCTGCCATGTTTACTTCCCCAGGTTTCTGGACTCACAAAGACACCTTGCCAAACCTAACTCAGACAGCATACAAGGAGAACACTGTTATTCCTTTCTTTGGAGGAAGGCTGGGACTATCAATATTTGGCACACAGAGCTCCGTAAATATTGGGAAGGAGGAAAAGGATGGGGAGAGAAGGGAAGAAAAGAGAAAGAGAACAGATGCCTCCAGGATTCCCTATGTTTATGTTGGCAGGGCTCCTTGTTTGTGGTGCAGGTGTGCAGGAGACCTCCCTGTTGTCATCACAGCATCCTGCCCATCTAATCTGCTGAATACATATTGAAAAAAAAAAAAAAAAAAGAAAGAAACAAAAAGAAAAGCCATCCACCCCCCTTTCTGCTCCATCCAGGAGCCCAAAAGAAGGATATAGTCTCCAAGCATTCCTTATATTTCCTTAGCCATTTCCCAGGCAACAGCCACCAGGAGTTGGCGGGCTCTGTGGGGAGAAAGCCTTGCCTGTCTGGAGCATCGCATCACCAGCTGCAGGCACCTCCCTTCCCCTCCACAGACTTTCTGCTCCCTTTGCCTGTACTCAGGCATGGCCAGCATGTGCAGGCTGGCACACAGCATGCAGGCCTGGGCATCTCATCTGGGCCTTCCCCAGCAAGGCAGGGCAGGACATGAGCACACACACATCATCACCCTTGACTTCGCCTGACCTCCTGTCCCAAACTGGCACCTGAAGAGTCTGACAGAACATTTCAAAACAGCCATCACCCCTGCATTTATTCTGAAGTGTTCCCACATCCCTTCTATTGTGGCTGCTTCAGTGTACGCTGTTTCCAGTAACAGGACCCAACTTTGTAAAGTTCAATCTCCCATAGGAAAAATCTAAGAAGTTTTACATTACATGGTAATTGTGGAGCTCATATGATCAAGCAGCCAGAGGCTATAGCCATAAATTCTTCTGAAATGCTAGATGGAGACTCAGCATCAGTATTTGAGAGAGGTTATAAGAAGAGGGTTTTGGAAACCTTTGAAGATACTTAAATCTCCAGTCACCTTGCAGATGAGCTGTGCCACTAGAATTGTGTTTATCTGGTAGAGAAAGGGCTGGTGAGAGAATTCTCCTTATCAAAGCCAGTAGTTTAAAAAGCAAACCCTTGCAGTTTCAGTTATGACAGCTGTTTCTGGGATGTGAAGAGGTTTTTTAGAACTGTGGGCTCTCTATCCCGTGTATCCAGCAGTGAAAGCTCTCATTTGTCTTCCCACCATCGTGTTGATGCAGCTGGGTTTGACACTGCTTACCTCAGCACTTTTTTTGTTAAAAGGCAGAAAGCTTACTTATGATCCCAGCCTTTTCCTATCAAAAGACACTCAGCTAGTGGTTTTGGTGACTTATTTACTGGCACTACTCCAGCAAAAGCAAAAATGGACATTCACAACTAATAAATCCTTGAGCCCAGATAGCTTCAGCTACATCAGTATGGTTACATCAAATTGTCCAGACTGATATCAGCACTCCCTGGGAAGCTGAATCTTTGCAATTGCAGGGGGATGTTTCTTTCTATTGTCTCCTATATGCTTTCACACAGGCTGTACTTTGATCTTGCGGCACACTTTACATTTATATGCACAGTTCAAGAAAGAGAGAGTGTGCCTTCAGAAAGAGGCTATTTTCTTCCTTCTTGCTTGTTGGATATATTTGGACAATTGCAATATAAACTATATAGTGTAAGGGTATAAATAGCCTATGTAGCACAATAACATTAACTCCACAAGAGTGACTAAACAGATGAGAAGGAAGTTTTCATCTTTCTCAGCAGCACTGAAGAAAACTATTTCACTGTAGACAAAGGGTCAAAAAAGTTTAGCAGCTATAAAAAGTTTAATGTAACTGTATGCTGTGCACTGCTGCATACCATCTGAGGTCACCCCATCCATAACACTATAGGAAGTGAAAGCATTCCTCCAGAGCATTGGTGATAACACTGTTTAGCATTGCATTCATCTTTCTGATCACTGTAGCATCTTTATAGAGCCAAAATACAGCATAACTATTTGTGGAAAGGCTCTGCTTTCCAAATACACAGCACAGTGTAAAAACCCTGTAAAACTTTTCACACTGTAATTCAGAAGGAATAATTTTGAGCAATTGCTTCTACAGTAATTTCCTATTAAATCTGAAGAGTGATTCATTTAATATACTGTCGTCTTCATCTCTCTCTTAAAAAAAAAAAAAAAAAAGATAATAATCCATTGTTGCACAGAGGAAGCCTACCTTACAGTTTTAGCATATACCCACTGAAGGACAAAGTCTGAAAGCTAGATCTACTACCACACCAAGACATCTAGGAAAGACCAGGACATCTAAGAAAATAGTAGGGAGAAAAATGAGGGGTCTGTTTTGTGCTAAACTATCATCTAGAACAGCTGTGTGGGAGGTATGTACATAAACTCTATCTCTGACACATTTTGTTAACGAAAAGTACTTGATAAAGCATGCACTCTGCCACTCTATGACATCCACTTACATGAAAGAGTTAAGAAGAGAAAAGCTATCATGAAAAGAATGATGGTTCTGCAGTTAAGGCTGGCAGCCAGGAGGCCACAATTCAGTGCCAATAGCTGCCACATGTTCCCTGCATGACCCTGGGCACGTCAAATCATTTAATCTTGTATTGACTCAATTTCCCATCAATAAAGTAGGAACTATTCTAATCCAGACTGTATTTGTTTTCTCTTTGAGACTATAAATTCAGTCTTTTGTTTACTCAGACTACTGGACAATGATTCATGCTCAAATATATGCATAGTGCAGTATAGCTTAGAATTCTAATTCACAACAGGATCACAGAATACAGAATTATAGGAGCTGGAAGGCTCTTCTAGAGACCATCTGCCAAAGCAAGCTCCCTAGATCAGGTTGCACAGGTAAGAGTCCAAGTGGGTTTTGAATGTCTCTGGCGAAGGAGACTCCACAACCTCTCTGTGCAGTCTGTTCCAGTGCTCTATCTCCCCTACTGTGAAGTTCTTACATTTGTGCAGAACTTCCTATGCTTCAGTTTGTAGACATTTTCCCTTGTCCCATTGCCATCACGCATCACCAAAAAGAGTCTGGTCTTATCCCCTAGCATCCCACACCTTAGATATTTATAGACATTGATCAGATCCCCTCTGAGTCTTCTTTTCTCAAGGGTGAACAGACCCAGGTTGCTCAACCTTACCTCCTAAAAAAGGTGCTTCAGGCCCTTCATCATCTCTGTACCCCTCCACTGTAATCTTTCCAGAAGATTCCTGTCTTGTTTGTACCGGGGAGTCCAGAACTGGACACTACTCCAGGTGAAGCCTCACCAGGGCAGAGTAGAGTAGGAGGATTACCTGTTGGCCATGTTGGCAATCCCAACAGGATTACCTGTTGGCCATGCTCTTTTTAATGCACCCCAGGATACCATTGGCCTTCCTGGCCACCAGGGCACACTACTGGCTCATGGACAACCTGGAGGTCCCTCTCCACAGAGCTGCTTTCCAGCAGTTCATCCCCTAACCTGTACTGATGCATGCAGTTATTCCTCCCTAGGTGTAAAACTCCACACTTACTCTTGTTAAAACTCATCAGGCTCTTCTCTGCACAACTCTCCAGTCTGTCCAGGTCTCATTGAATGGCAGCACAGCCTTCTGGTGCATCAGCCATTCCTACCAGCTTCATATCATGAACAAACTTGCTGAGGGTGGACACTATTCCCTCAACAAGATCATTGATGAAGATGTTAAACACAAGACCAAGCCCAGCACATGAGGAATACCCCTGAGGAATACCACTAAATACAGGCCTCCAACTGGACTCTGCGCTGCCGATCACAACCCTCTGAGCTCTGCCAGTCAGCCAGTTCCCAACCCACCTCACCACCCACTTGACTATTCCACGCTTCCTAAGCATTGTTACAAGGATGCTGTAGGAGGCAGTGTCAAATGCCTTGCTGAAATCAAGGTAGACTACACCCACTGTTCTCCCCCATCCATCCAGCCAGATATGACATCATAGAAGACTACCAACCAGGTTGGTTGAGCATGACCTCCCCTGGTGAACCCATGCTGAGTACTCCTGATAACCTTCTTCTCTTCCAATTGCCTGGAGAAGAACTGGCAACCAGAAGGAACCACTTGTTCCATCACCTTTCCAGGGCTGGAGATGAGGCTGATTGGCCTGCAGTTTTTTCCTTCTTGCCCTTTTTGAAGACCAGAGTGACACAGGCTATGCTCCAGTCTTCAGTCACATCTCCCATTCTCCAAGACCTCTCAAAGGTGATAGACAGTGGTTCAGAAATCACCTCTGCCAGCTCCCTTAGCACACGTAGATGTATCCCATCAAGGCCCATGGATTTATGCACATTGATGTTGCCTACATGCCCTCAGACCATCTCCTTCCTCACCAAAAGTGAAACTTCTATTCCCCAGACTCTCTCACTTACTTCCAGGGTCCAAGATTCCCAAGGGGAAGTCTTTGCAATGAAGACAGAAGAAAAGAAGTCATTCAATATCTCTGCTTTCTTGGCATCCCCCACTACCTGAACACCCTTCTCATTTAGTAGGGGACCCATATTTTCCCTAGTCTTCCTTTTACTGCTGATATAGTTCAAAAAGTCTTTCTTATTATCCTTTATCTCCTTTGCCAGATTCAATGCCAGATTCAAAAAAGGTTGGCTTTAGCCTTCCTCATTGCATCCTTGAAGGTCCTAACAACATTCCTATATTCTTCCCAAGTGGACCAACCCTTTTTCCACATTCTATGGACCTACCTCTTTCCTTTGAGTTTGCACATGAGGTTCCTGCTCATCCACACATGTCTTCTGCCACACTTTTCTTATTTCTTACTCATAGGGATGCACTGATTCCGAGCTTGGAAGAAGCACTATATAAATGCGGACTAGCTCGTACAGGCCCCCTTACCTTCTAACACCCTACCCCACAGAATAGCTTCAGTAGGTCCTGAGAGAGATCATGTTGGCTAGTAGTAGGGTAGTAATCCTACTTTTTGCTTTGCTTCTTCCACTCAAGATCTTGAACTGCACCATCTCGTGATCACTACAATCCAAGCTGCCCCCGACCTTCACTTTCCTAACAAGTCCATCCTTATTAGTAAGAACAAGGTTCAGTCGCACTCCACCCCTTACCGGCTTCTCCACCACCTGAATCAGAAAGTTATCTTCCACACATTGCAGGAAACATCTGGAGTGCACGTGCCTGGCTATGTTGCTTACCCAACAAATATCTGGATAATTGAAGTCCCCCATAAGAACCAGTGCCTGGGATTGTGAGGCTACTTCCAGCTGCTTGTAGAAGGCCTTGTCAACTTCCTCCTCCTGGTCAGGGGGCCTACAATACGCACCCACAACAGTGTTGCCCATTCTAGCCTCCTCCTTAATTATCACATTCCCCCAGGTGGAGGTTGATACATTCTAGCTGCTCTCTCCCATAAAGAATAACTCTACCACACTGCCTTGCCAGCCTGTCTTTCTGAAAAGAAAAAAGGGATATTTATACAGGACAGACATTACAAAATTTAGAAGCAGGATAACTGTGATAAGCTCAGCAGAAAACACACACTGCCCTGCAATGAAAAATAGAAATTTGAGGAGGACTCTTCCATATTGTACAAATAAAATGATAACAACTTGTGCAATATTCAGGAATTTCAAAAATTTAAGTGAAAGTATGAATTTATGAAGAAGTAGAATTGCAAGAGTCTAAAACAGATCCATAGTGCATTATTTAGAATTATTTCTCATCAATTTGTTTGTTAAACTTCTTAAACTTTCTTTCTTTCTTCTGCCAAACCTGATTCCACGCAACATTTCAGTTGTCTTCAGGTGTCACACCCTGCAGGTAAATTAGAGACTTTTTTTCATCTAAGAAAAGCAAATGTACTGATGCTATATGTAGGAATAGAGAGACATGATTTCAGCTATAGCAATGTTGGTAACAGTACATAAACTAGTTATCAAAACAGATTTCTGTTCTCTTGGGATCACAAACACCTTGTGTTTCTCCTAACCAGAGACATGAATTTCTAGTGCAAGAGATTCAGTTTTCCTAAAAGAATTTGGAAAAAAATGATCACAGGTGCTCTTTAACATGTGCTTCTGTATGAACATCGGTGTGTTGACCATTACAAATGCCTTTGCCTTCTTAAAAAACATACCATACTTTCAGTATCTGACTCTGCTGTAGAAATATCAATTAGTATCTTTATTTTGCTGGCTATAGTAGGCTTATATAGTAGTTGTAATGAAGAAAAGACCTGGTTCCACCTTCCCATTTCTTTATTATTCATTACATGAAAGAGCACAGATTCAAATAATTCTTTACTGTTACGAGATAAAAGAAGTGATGATTTCTGTTACACTGACAGTACTCCATCCAGAAAAGAGAAAAACCCTGTCACCAACATTCACTTGTTTTCAGCCGCATTCAAGTAGCCATGGAGGAACCTGTTTAACAGCCACATCTGTACTCAGCAAAGAGCTCATAGACTATAAGTTCCATAGAGATCATTGGGTTGACCTGAGGCCGATCCCTTGAATTTCGAACTAAAGTGTGCTGGGGGTCTGAAGAGTGCTACAAACCAGTTGCAAAGGAGATATTAGCCATATATAAGAGAGGTTCCAGATGCTTCCAAAGTAATTGGTACTGAAACACAGCTCCTTCTAGCACATTGGCTGCTGATGCTAAACTGGATATTCAAGGGAAAGTTTTCCTGCACAGATCATGCTACTGATGCCACTTGGAGTAAGTGGATTGTGTTGATTGCACAACGAGTTCAGATGGGCACCTCAGCCATCTAGCAATCTTAGAAGTGATCACAGACTGGCCCAAAAGCAAAAAGTTTGGACATCACTGGGAGCAGAGATATTGTGTAATAAAGAGGCCACACCATATTATGAATTACCAGAAAATGAAAAGAAATATGCCCTGTTCACTGATGGATTATGTCATACTGTAGGGAAGCATTGCAGATGGAATACTGCTGTGTGGAGTCCTCCATGACAAGTTGCAGAGGCCACTGAGGAAAAGGAGAATCAATCCAATTTGCAGAGGTAAAGGCTGTTCAACTGGCCCTTCTGCATTATGCTGGGAAGAAATATCTTTCAGATATATGCTAACATCAGCCATTGCATCTCTGCTCCTAAATAAATTACTGCACCTAAATAAGTATTGACACAACACTCAGCCAAGAAGCATAATTCTGAGCCTGAAATCATTGGAGGTCAGTGAAATGACTGCATTGCCTGGAAGCTGTTTGCTAGCAATCATAGGTAGATGATGCTGCATTTTGTCTGTAAATGCTTATTCAGCAAAAACATAGGTGTTTCATGAAACAGGGGAAGAATTTAAAGAGTGTAAAAAAAGAAAAAAGAGCACTATCATACAAGAAAATGAAACATATATGCAATTTTCTAATCATTTTCTCCTGAAAAATAATTATTCACTTAGGAGAAAAAGTTGTATGCATTAATATATATATTAATGCACGTATTAATGTAACTATAAATGCACAAATACTGACTTAAGCAGCTTCCCAGAAGCAAAATCCTTGTCCAGCATGTGGAGTACAAATAGTACTTGTCCAATTTTCTAGGGGAATAGAGGAATATTTTTTTTCCCATGATAAATGTCCAGAATAACTATAGAAAAACTCATTGCTTAAGGTCTCTTTTTTTTTCAATTTTATTTTCTACTTTTAAGTCTACAGGGATAGACTAGACCATTTTTAGAGGTGAAATTCTCTAGCTAATACTAATGAGTATCACATAGTTCCTTACCCTCTCTCCCACAACAGACCTCTGCTGAAATACACCTGCATTATGTTTCTCAATTACTTTTTGCAGTGGGATACTGTACAAACTTGTAGTTAAGGAATGACTTGGACTCAGAGAGACTCAAATGTAGTTCTTGGTCCTATGCCACAGAATTCTTGTGCAGTTCTGGATGCATTTCTTGATGTCTTTGCATCTTAGTCATTTGTTTGTACTAGAGGTGGGTAACAGACTTAATCTCACAAAATTATTCTTTTATTGTTAAACTTTAAAGACATCAGGAAAAAAAAATCACTATTTATTTGGATGACTGGCAAAACAGGGTCATGATCTTAATCAAGACTGCTGGAAAATATTGCAGTCTTTGTTAGTATTGTTATTATTATCATCATTACTATTGCTGGTATGATGGCATAGCTATTCTATTAGACACTACAGAAGTTGTCACTTTGACTGTGGAGATACAGCTGCTTCATTCAACAATTGCTCTGATTGTATCAGACAAGGTCTTAAGCTCACTTGATCCTGTCCATACCACTGAGGTAAACATTTAACAGTGTTTAAACATGGTTAAATGCTAGGAAACCTGTGTAGAATATTTGATACTTGCCAGGAAATACAATTAAAAATACTGTAGGTTATCCTTATAAAACTTCTAAAGTCTTATGGCAGACTATACAAACAGATATAAGCTACATTTTCTCTTAAAAGATATATTAAATATTTTACTTCCCATTTTAACTTTTCTTTTACTTGACAGCCTCACTAATGGAAATAGACTGCAGAGTTTAGAAGTTCTGCTTTTGAACTTGATCCATGAAATAATGTGGCTAATCCATATAGGTGCATCAAAAATAGCAAAAGACAATGACAGGTTGGCAAGATGCTGCAATGTTAGCAATCTATTCAACTTCCAGATTGAAAACAGCCACGGGGGGAAGTTCTGGATAACTGATATCTATCTCAATATATAGCATAAAGTAGTCCTAATGAATATCTCTATGAAGTCAACAGAAACATTAGACTTTGGGCTTCCTGTTAAAGGACTCTGAAACAGGACGCAATAGTAGCTTCTAGAATAAATAATTGTTTTCCATCTCAGGAGACAGTGGAAAGAAGCTGGAAGTAGGATGTTGGAATCACGCAGTGTAAGGCAAAAGTAATTCTTAAACAAAATTCCACATTAGTTTATACAAGCAGTCTAACAGTATTAACAGCATATTGACATAAACAAACAGTCATATTCCCAGCTCAGCTTAGGTCCAGAGATACAGTCAAGAGCATGATCCTTGTTCACAAAATTTTTCCTTTCTTCTTCTTTTTTTAAATTTTTTTCCTAAAATATAAAGACATTTTTTGCCCTCTGCTGTTCCTAACTATCACCAAAATCACTTGCAAGAGCATACTAAATCTGTCATCTTCAAAGGATATCACCTCACCAAGAGAATTCATAAAAAATGTACTTAAACACAAATTCCTTGTTACAGTACAAGTACGTATTTTGAAAATGTTGAAATGTGTGTCTAAACTGCTAGGTCAAGGTAAGTATCCAAAGATACTTTTATCCTCAGTGTTTCTCACCAACATTGCATTCAGCAGTTGTTTGTGAACTGGTTACACGTACAAGATGTAAATATTACCAAGTTAAATGTCCCAGTTCTACTGGTATCACTGAATGGTCGACTCTCTTTATATGCTTTCATTAAAGAAAGAGTACAAAAGAGGCGCCTGGATGAGGAGCAACGAGACATGGTTTAGTGCTTGTGGTACTAATAGGAATGGGAGGGTGATTGGACTAGATGATCTTGCCGGTCGTTTCCAACCTTGTGATTCTGTGATTCTGTGATTCTGAGTACAAAACATCTTAAATAGCAAAATCATACTCCTTTCTATGCTTTGTTTCAAGAATTTAAAAGAGAGGCTGATATGGATGTAAAAGTAATGTGTAGCTTTAATATAACAATTTTACAATTCCCTTGCACTAGTGTCACACAGTATCTACTGAAATATGTACAAACCAAGCATTTCTTCCCTGTCTACCTAGTCCAACCAACACTGTGTGAAAAACATAAGATAAAACAGACAAAGAGATTATACTGAACACAGTACTTACTTTCTTCTTCTCTGTGGAGAAATCTTATTTTTGAGCATTTTTTAATTTTATTTTATTATGTACTTATTTATTTATTGAGCTGGTGATAATTTCTTGCTTGGTGGACTACACATACCTACATATGTTTTTGGAAAGACTTTCACGCATTCTTGTTTTATGCAAAATAAATGATTTATTCAAAACGAAATAGTAGACTTCAATCACCCTAATATTTGCTGGAAAAGCAACTGCCAGGCTCACGCAGTCCAGGAGGTTCCTGAAGTGCATTGCAGATAACTTTCTGATGCAGGCTGTGGAGGAGCCAATGACAAGAGACATGCTGTTGGATCTTGTTCGTATAAAAAAAGGAATGACTATTTGGAAACATGAAGATGGGGAGGCAACGTTGGGCACAGTGACTACAAGACAGTGAAATTTGGGATCTTATAAAGAGAAGAGAAGAGCAAAGAGCAAAGAGATCAGGAAGAAACTCAAATGGAAGAAGAAATTTATGGAATGTGGAAATAAGGTTTTGCTGCTTGTGAAGAAAATAGATTTCAAGGCATACAGATATGGCATGAGGAAGGCGAAGTCCCACTTGGAATTATATCTGGCAAGGGAGGTTCAAAGGAAATAAGAGGAGTTTCTTTAAGTATGTCAATAGCCTCTAAAAAAAAAAAAAGAAAACAAAAAAAAAGACCTTTTTTCCTTAATGTAAATGAAGATCTTGTTCAAATTCAAGAAGAAATTTTGTGCTTTATTTTGTAACTTAATTACAGCTCTTGCCCCCTGTTTCTTTTCTTGCTTTGTGATTAGTTATTCTTCTAACCATTCACCAGAAGTAGAACTGATGTCTTAAAAAGATAAAATACAAAATGTGTGTGGGTTCTACTAAAGGTGTATATCTTCCTTTCTTCAGACTCTTTCTCTTACTGACTGGATCTTTTGAAGGGATAATCTTAGCAGTAAAGACAGAAGCAGTGACCACCTTCAATACAGGACACCCTCCTCATACAGACAAAATACACAAAAGATGTGGGTTCTACTAAAATAACTCACACCAAAAGGGTTATTCATTAATTAGATGTAAACATGAACACCAGTAAATCACAGCAGAGTAAAACAGGAGACAAAAGCTGTATAATCTCACCTGCACTCTGTAATAGTATATGCTATTAAAATTGGAGGAGACATTCCACAGGCAAGTTTATACATTCTTGATTTGCTCGATATTACTTCTTGAATTATTACTGTGCTATATATCCATTATTTTCATGCATGAGCAAGAATGTAATAGGTAAAAAAAAAAATAAAAAAACCAAAAAACCAACAACACAAGACTTCAGTCACCTCATTCTTCCATTAAAACAGTTTACAAGTCAAATAAAAACAAATTTTCTTCCTGAAGGTTAGTGACATAATACTTCTGTTTCATCACATATTCCCTAGAATTGTTCATCTGAAAAGCTGTAGTAGCAGATTGCTAATATCTCCCATGCAAGACAATTCACAGCCCGTGCTCTCCTCTGAGCATATGACATTTGGAAAGCAGCTCAGATTACTAAATTTAAAGTTAACATTTGGCAGGTTCTGCAAGGCTCAAGCTTGGCAAGCATGCTGTACTAAACAAAGTGGCATTATTTTTCATCATATTTAAAAATATAAATCCCTGAAGATTAAAAGATGCTTCGGGGAAAGAGGCTATTAGAGGCTATTTGTTCTTTTTTTTTTTTTTTTTTTTAAAAATTCTCTTTTATAGGAGAATACCGCATTTATACAAACAAGTTCTGCTTTAATGAGAGTGGCAGCAACACTTGTTTTTTGACTTTTGCTTTAATTGTTTGCAACTCCCTTTGCTAGAAGTGCTAAAAAGAAAATTCCAAAGAACTCAAAGAAAAGGGTCTAGTCAGTTTCTTTACTTTGAGTATGAGCTTTCCAGACAGACTCTGCAGAGCTGTCCACAGGGGAGCCAGTTGTCGAGCTATTATTACTTGAATGGTTTTCAGCTACATGTGTTCCCAAGGTTAACAAGACAGTTCATCTAAAAATAACCTTATATACAAAGTGGGGCTAGGAGGAATTCAATATTATTAAAAAAACCAAAAAAACAAAACAAAAAAAAAAACACAAAAACCTTCAAGGACTGGCTTGTACTGAGAATGCCTAGGACATCCAAAGTTAAGATTAGAACTTCACCTCCAATAAAATCATTTTGAAAGACAAGTAAAAGCACAGTAGGACAATTTAAGGAGAATGTAGCTATTGTATCTTGATTTCCTGGCTTCAGCCATCCTTTATCATACCCTTAATGCTCCTAAGCAGAGCTATTAATGGCAGGATGGAACGGAACAGTTACTTTCTTTAGATATAAAGATTTCACTTTATACGAATAATTCCAAAAGTCCATGTAAGAAAAAGCTTCAGTGTTCATGTACAGAGATACAGTTGGGAAAATGGAACTTCTATGGTCGATGCAAATGCTGTCTTTAGCCAATGGTATATTACACTGACTCTCGGTTAAAGGGCCTTTTATAGGTTTTCAAAAATGAAAATGGCAAGTGGTCTTTGACTCTCCACTGCACATGCAGCAAGTACACTCTCAATGTAAGGGCATGTCAGATCAAACTCTTTAGACATAATTCAGATGCACTCGCTTCTGCTAGACTGAGCTCTTTCCTAAGTCTTCCATTCTCAACATTAACAACAAATTCTCTGTGAAACACACCCCAGCCCAAAATGTATTAGTCCAAGGAAATGTTAATATTAGGTCTCCTACATATATTTTCTGTGGTTTCTGTTGTTATTCTTTAAATAAGCTCTCGTTAATGTTTAAGCAAAATTTCCCTGTATATACAGGGCAAGGGCATTTTTTCATATGAAGTTGTTTAATCACAGATTCAAAAGTTTAAGTTAGATCCAAAAAGACATGAGTCTGATATGGATACTGCCTGTCATCGTGGCTCAGACAAGTATGAAGGACAAGATCTTGAGTGTAAAGGCAACTCCTGAGCACACAGTGAGTGTCCTCAGACAGTACTTACAGTGCAGATACAATCTCTTTAGTAAACGTTTGTTCATTTCAGTGGTTTGCTTTGCAGCACATGATGAAATGACTTTGCAAACACATCCATAAAACCAGAAGATATATTCTTCCCCATAGAGTCTATGCCTTTTACTCCACTACAGGTCGTTGCCACTTTTGTTTAGCAAAAATTGAGAAGTATTAAGTGTCTATGTTGAATAATGATGATACTACCTTACTTCAAGTGCCACAAATAAGCAGTGCCATTGTTTTTGGAAGAAAGAACTATGAATCCAGCAGTCTGCAATTATTTAGGCATCCAGGGTGTATCCCTCAAAAGTAAGGCTGAAGTCTGATCTCAGTAAGCATATTGTTAGCCATAACCACACTACATCACAGTTTCCTCTGCAGCAAATACACATGAGACTGAAGATCCTTCTACTCTGGTCTTCTAGTCTGCTTCATTTAAACACATCACAAAGCTTCCTGTTCAAGGGCCATCTAATTTTTTAATCTTTGTAGATACTTTATCCCTTGTATACTCATTCCTAGCACTTTCTTCATGCATATCTCTGTGCAGCCAACTTACAGTACACTATCTCAGGCCAGTTGCTCGGTTGTCTGGAGATGTTTTCTTTTCAGAATCATGGCTCCCTCTCTCCCCTAACAGTATCTTTCTCTATGCTATCCTACCAGAGAAGCATAGAACATCTTGGGTTGAAATGGACCTTAAAAATCATCCAGTTCCTACCCTGCCATGAGCAGGGTTGCCACTCAGAGACCAGGCTGTTCAGGATCCCACTGAACCCAGCCTTCAATTGCTGTAGGAATGGGCCATCCACAGCTTCTCTGAACAGTACATGCCAGTGCCTCATCACAAAATGTACCCTTGATATCTAATCTAAATCTCCCCTCTATTTGTTTAAAACTGTTCTCCCTTGTCCTGTCACTACCTGCTCATGTAAAAAGTAACTCTCCATCTTTTTATAAGCTCCCTTTACATACTGGAAGGCTGCAATTATGTTTTCCCAAAGCCTTCTCCAAACTGAACAAGCCCAACTCCCTCCACTTTTCTTCATAAGGGAAGTGCTTCAGCCTGTTGATCTTCTTCATGGCCATTCTCCACACCCACCTCAACAGCCCCACCTCTTGTGCTGACAGCCCCAAGCCTGGATGCATTAGTCCAGATGGGGACTTGCAAGGGCAGAGAAGAAGAGGACAGTCACTTCTTGCCCTGCTGGCCACCTCTCATTTGATGTAGCCCAAATTATAGTTGGCCTTCCAGGCTGCAAGTGTACACTGTTGGCTCATGCTATGTTTTTTGTCCACCAGAACTCCTGGGCTCTTTGCAGTTGGGCTTTTTGAACATCATTATGTTCACATGGGCTCACTTCAAGCCTTCAGGGGTTCTCTGGATGGCGTCCCTTCATTTTATTATATCAACTGCACCACTCAGCTCGGTGTCATCTGCAAACTTGCTGAGGATTCACTCAATTCCACTGTCTAAATCATTGATAAAGATGTTAAAGAGCACTGCTCTCAAGACTGATGCCTAAGGAAATCCACTCATTAGCATCACACTAGACATAGAGCTGCTTACCACGATCCTGTCAGGGATCATCCACCCAATTCCTTACCCACTGAGTAGTCCACCCTTCATACACATACCTCTCCAACTTAGAGATAAAGATATTGTATGGGACTGTATCAAAGGCTTTTCAGAAGTCTAGGAAGATTACATTATTTATTCTTCCTGTATCTATTGATGCTGTCACTCCACCATAGAGGGCCACTAGACTAGTCAGGTACAGTGTTCTTGGTGAAGCTGTGCTGACTGTTTTGGATCCCCCTCTTGTCTTGCGTGAGAATGTCAACAGTTTATGGGCTGGTTCAGCCCAGATCCGTGACTAGTGAGGTGGAGGGATTTCGTGAATCCATGCCTACAGAAAAGGAAACAGGGGACCCTAAATAATTAAAAGCGGCAACAATCTGAGGGGAAACAAACTAATTTACTGAATATGATGTGGAATAACGATAACTAAAAATCATGAAACCATGACAGAGTCTTAACATAGCTTGTAGGATAACCCACGACCTTCTCAAGAACAGACATAAGGTTAACCTATCTGTAGTTTCCCTTATCTTCCTTTCTATCTTTCAAAAAAATGCAAGTGAAGATTTCTTTTCTCCACTCACTGTGGACTTCACCTGACAGACATAACTTTTCAAATACGATGGTGGGTAGATTGGCAACATCAGTCACATCCTTCAGGACCCTGGGATACATGTCATTAGGCCCCATGGATTTGTACACAGTCAACTTTATGAGGCAGCCTCAAAATTGCTCTTTACTTACAGTGAGAGGAATTTTGCTTTCCCTATTCCTGTCTAGATATTCAGGGACATGAGACAGGGATATGAGACTTGGGAAGCCTGACTGCCGATGAAGACTGGGGCAAAGAAGTTCTTGAGTACCTCAGCCTTCTCCATGTCTTATTGCTATTTCTCCCTTCTCATTTATAAGAGGGAGTACACTCTCCTTAGTGTGTCTCTTCTGACCACTATGTCTAAAGAGTCCCTTTTTATTATTTTTCACATCCCTTGCCAAGTTCATTTCCGTCTCTTCCTTGGTTTTTCTCTGCCAATCCAGACAGCATCTCTGTATTTTTCCCACTCTCTTCCCCTGTTCTTGGTTGCTCATGTTCTCTAGGGTCTACCTGTGTACCTGTGGGGTTGTCCTGGCACTGCTTCTGGTCCTGTCCATGCCTCCTCAGCAGCTCTCACAAGGGCCTGGGTCCCATGGCAGCTTCAGGTATCTCTCTCCAGGCTCTGGGGCCTCACTGATTTCAGAATTCCCCTGCACATTGTGATCCCCTGCTTTGCCATAGAACATGCCTGCAGTGGAGCTGATTGCTTTGTAGAATGACTATGAAGATGTAATCCACTAAAACAATTCTCATTCTGATTTATTTATTTGTTTCTTTTTTCTTTTTTTTCTTTTTTTTTTTTTCTTTTTTTGAGGTGTTGTACTTAGGTAAAACTAATTTGCTTGAATCCTAGCACTCATTTTAAAAGTCTCCTTAAAGCAGAGAAAGGGTCTGAAAAATTTCAGCTACTGTCCCAGCATATAATAAAAGTATTATGTCCAATTTTGTGTCTGATATGTTCATAAAGCATTTCCTCACTTCCATCCAGAGAAACTGCATTTTTTTTCCCCCACATAATGCTTATGCCTATTCAAAGTGCTTTTTCTTTGCTTACTCTTACCCTTTTTGAGCTCCTTTATCCCAGAACTCCCCGTGTATTTAAAACATGCAGTTAAAAATTGTGACCTTTCTAAACTCAAACTGGACTCAAAGGAGACAATATGGTCTTCACCACCACAAACCTGAACATCTCTCAAGCTAATATACCTCTCAGTATAATCCAGTTTAATGATTTGTCAAAGTATACTCTGCCAACTTATTGATGGGGACAGCTTACAGATGGTCTCCTAATGGAGAAACCTGAAGAAGAGAAGGCCCAGGAGACCCCATTGCAGGCTTCTAATATTTAAAGGGTGATTATAAGTACCAGGGAGACCAACTTTTTACACAGACTGGTAGTGGTAGGACAAGGAGGAATGGTTTTAAATTAAAAGATAAGAGATTGAAATTAGACTTCAGGAGGAAATCAATAAAGAAATGGAAGTACATATCATGTACATACATGCCTGAATTTTAAAATCACAGTGACTTTCCCTGGCATTCTTTTCATCTTCCTGAACTACTATAAATACTCAATTTTCTTCAGAGTTACATACTTGGTAGACTTTGCAGTTAAGTAAACTAGAAGTCTGTGGTTAACATGCAACTAAATCCATCCAGTAGCAAACTCCCTGGCTAGTTGCTAAAACGGTGATTACAGCTCAGAAGAAGGTGCTCTATTGCTTCAGGTCTTCCTGGTCACTATTACTGATTGAAAACGTAGTTACTGGTATGAACTCCTATTTTTATTGTCAATGACACATTGATTTCATTAATCTTTGGCTTAAAATGGAGTTTTCGTGTTTTAGGATTCAACCAAGAGGCTACTAGAGAACAGTTCATCAGGGAGACTGATAGCTCCTTAGCTCTATAACAGTTAAATTTAGTGGAACAAAAAGTAAATAAGATGGCAGCCATGCTAAAGAAGTGCTAAGAAAATATAGAACAGTTCAGTTATCAAGAGCAGGATATGCATAAACAGTGTCATTCCATCTGCAACAGGGCCTGTATGGGATCATGCGTCCTTTTTGATGCAATCAGTCAGGAATGACCATAAAGTGATATAAATTTGCAGAGTAAAGCCACTGGCTTAGAATCACATTTGTATCTCGCTTTGCACTGCTTTACCTTTGCTGTATTCCTTGTAATCCTTCAATCTTATGATTTCTACAAAACAGACATACAATAACAATAACTTTGCACAGGGTAAGAGGTTTGTTTGCCTTATTTTATGTTCTTATTCCTAATTTTGATAACGGTAACCAATCTAACAGATAAAAGAAAAGTGAAAACAAAAATTTTTATGATTTTACAGTATTAAATCATTACACAGTGCAGTGGGAGTAACAAACCCAGAATTTTTCCAAAATTTTATACATATGCCTATTGTTTTCAGCGGTCTATGAAGATTAAATTAATAAAAAATAAAGTAACAAAACAGGTTTCAATTCTGTCTTATCATAGACAAAAAAAAACAAAAATTAAAAAGGGAAAATAAAAAAAAAGAAAAGAAAAGAAAAGAAAAGAAAAGAAAAGAAAAGAAAAGAAAAGAAAAGAAAAGAAAAGAAAAGAAAAGAAAAGAAAAGAAAAGAAAAGAAAAGAAAAAAGAAAATTGGATTGTACTCCACTTTAAGAACACTGCAGAATTCAAAGAGAAATAGTTTTTTAATTTTTGTTTTGTGTTTCCTAAATTCCGTTGCCAAAAAAATTCTTTTAGCTCTTTCAGAGCTGAGTAGTGAGGAGAAAAAAGCTCTTCTGACCTGATTGTGGGACGATTCTGAAATGATACTCAGCTATATGATTTGGCAAAATTCCAAAAAATGCCCAAACTCTAAAATAAAAATATTCAGGATGCCCTTCCTTTGTTGTAGCAACACCACCAAACCTGTGGAACATTACTGAGAGGCAGCCCTATCAAAACAGACTTTCAAAACAATGAAGTATAGGGCAGAGGCCCAAATCTGCTTAAATATTATTGCAGAAGGGAAATATCAGCTCAATCAGGCTGATGAGTCCTTGGGAGCCATTAGTAGCTGACAGTGGCCTTGAAGTTGCTCTGAACTCAGACAAGATGACAAAACATGAGCTACTGGCTCAGGGCATCATAGCAAGCATCACTATTCCTTTTTTCCCATGGCCAATGAACTCCAGCACTGTCTGGTTTACAATATGGAAATGTAAGTGAAAAAAATAAAAGCTAATGAAGCTAGAAATGCCGAAAGATTTGTGAAGTGTAAGCAGAGAGGGTGGGTGGTGAAATGAGTATACATTCAATCTTCTTTTTTTCTTTTTTGGGGGAGACAGGGAAAAAGAAGAAACAAAAACAACAACAACAAAAAAAAACCCACAAGGTTTATATATTGCGTGAGCAGTAAAAGTATTTTCATTTAAAGTAAAATGATGGTCCTGCTCCAGGACCATCTCCCACTCTGCCTAAGAATGCAGATTCTCTCTGCTTCCTTTCTCCCATCAGGGACACCGAGGTCCCCTGCAACCTGCCAGAGCCAGTGCCCAGCCTCTGAGAGTAAGATGGGCAGCAAAGCAAGCCTGAGGCTCTTTGAATCCTGCAGAAAGTGGGGGCTGGGAAAGCACTGTTATCTGGGCAAGGTGCCAACTCCCCTCCTGCACAGTAGGCACATCCAGGGAGCTCTAGCGACCCACACAAGTGTGAGTTAAACTTGCCCTGTTTTCTCTGCCATAACAGGCAGTGTCCACCCTCCCTTCCCATCGTGTCTCTGTCAGATGGGGTTGGGCCCCTGCCCTGAGAGGGAACCTCCACTCCTGCTGCTGACTTGGTGCCAAAATGGCATTCCTGAATGGCCTGCAGTCCATGCATTCTAACTGTACTTGCAAAGGGAAGGGGTGGACAGACTGCTTCTACACATTGTAGGTAAATATCCCAAGCAGAGTTTCCTCTTCTCCTTCCTCATCCATTCCCTTTGGAGATAAAACACAGGATAGCAGTTCAGGGTCCACCTGACTGTGAGAAAATGTGTGGACCAACTCAGGTCCATCATCAGCTCCATTTCAGTCCAGCCCAGATGCAATGGAGCAGAGTCCCTTTGACATGTGCTCAAGTATCCAGAGGTGCTGGGCCAAAATGCACAAACAACGCTTGAGAAAGGTGACAGCAATCTGCACGCCCCTTGAAGTTCCCCCCAGGGCACAGCAGAGACCAGCAAGTCCCCATCACAGATTCTCATTTGGGCCTCAATCTTAAAGACCTGACAGAGACTTTCAGAGACAGTGAAATTTTGAAGAGTGTTACTAAAGTTCCAAAGAGCAGAGCTGATCTTTCAGGTGTGGTGTATGGAGGCTGCAGTCACTTGGATGTGTGCAGGAGAGTAGAAGACTGCTATCTGCAGGCAACTTTGAAGCCAGCCCTGCACCCAACCCTGCAACCTGGTAGGTGCCCCAGGAAAAGAGGTGAACCCCAACTGCCACAATGGTGTCTGCCTCAAAGTCACATAAAGATCAGGAAAGTGGGCATGGACAGGCAGCAAGCCTCTGTGAAGAGTGCAGCAGACTCTATCTGAGCTCTCATTGGGTGAACAGTGAAGGACAACTTAGCGACTGATGTTTGGTACCCACAAAAATTCAACAGAGGTAAGAATTTGGGAACACTCACAGGAGCATGGTGGAAGCATCAGCAAGGAGTCCGAGGACCTTATAGAGCTGAGCCAAGGGAATTTCTCTGCCACAGTTGTGCTGTTTGGCCCTGTGATTTTGTCTCATACATTTGACCTCAGAGATCTGACTCCTCAGTGCAGCTTCCTTTTGGGAGGGCCAAGCATGAACCCAACACTGTGAGAGCTGCTGGCCTGTTTCTACACCCCACAGCTCAAAGCCAAGTCAGGCATAATGATATAATTTTCATTATAAAATAAAGGCCCTCTGACACTGCTTCTCACACGTCCTGAATTTCCTGGGAAAGACAGAAATGAAGGAAGGAAACAACCATGTGAACAGTGAGCAAAGGAAGAAGCCCATGTCACAAAAACCCAAGCAAGCCTTGTTCAAAGAGCAGAAAGACTCACAGCATTCTGACAAGAAAATAAAGGATCTGTCAAGAACATCTGTTTATATGGCAAGGTTGTGGGTATGGATCAAGGCCCAACAGCCTCCTCTCCGCTCCTGACTCTCTCTAGCTCAGCCTAGAGAAAGATTCAGTTTTGCCACAGGCAGGTGCTGCTAAGAAGACACCAGCATTTCTCCTCTCTTCCCCATCAGCTCAGAGCCAACAGAGGTCCCAACATGCTGAGAGAAAGATGCCGACAGCCCTCCCTGACCTGACAGTGCCTGCTCCTGCCTGACCAGAAGCTTTACGGAAAACAAGCTGTACCTGTCAAAAGATGGGTAGCTGACGAAAGCTGCCCTGGGCCTCATCCAACTTGGCCTTGAATTCCTCCCGGGATGGGGCTCCACAGCTTTTCTCAGCAGCCAGGACCTCACCATCCCACATGTAAAAAATTTCTTATAATGTCTAACCTAAATCTCCCCTATTTTAAAACCATTCCCACTTGTTCTATCACTATCAGATTGTGTAAAAAAGTCAATCCCCCTCCTGCCTGTAAACTACAACTACTGTAAGGCTGAATGTGGTCAGCCCACCGCCACCTCTTCTCCAAGCTAAACAAGCCCAATCCATCAATCTTTCTTCATAGAAGTGCTCCAACGCTCTAATCCTTGTGACCCTCATCTGGACCCACTCCAACAGCTCCATCTCCTTCCTGTCCTGAGGGGCCTCAGGTCTGAACACAGTATTCCAGATGGGA
The DNA here is from genome assembly GCF_019232065.1 of Centrocercus urophasianus. Classification (NCBI taxonomy): domain Eukaryota; kingdom Metazoa; phylum Chordata; class Aves; order Galliformes; family Phasianidae; genus Centrocercus; species Centrocercus urophasianus. Next base: position 3,770,605 of record NW_024884833.1, read on the forward strand.
TCTCACAAGGGCAGAGTAGAGAGGGACAATCGTCTCCTACCTGTAATACTCAGTAGAAAAAAAGCAGAGCAATTCCTCCGTAATTCAGACTCAATAAAAACACTGAATTCTCTTTTCCTCAAAGAGTTTGAAGGAAGACTTTGAGTCTAACAGACATTGTATCTTACCAGAAAAACACAAACTGTGATCAGCAGAATACACAGAGAACAAAAGGATGCAAAAGTACTTGTCTTTTTAGAAACTGTAAGTACAAAAGACAAATAAAAGCAAACCTTTGCACATGGAAAAGCCCTGGCCTGGGTCTGCTGTCACTGTACAGCTGTCAAAGTAATTTAGACTGCCGTGTAATATCTAATCAACAGTGAAGAAATGCAACTGGGAAACAGTTTTAAAGTTTTACTTACTCATTTATGTATTTTAGAAACAACAATCAATCAGTCTAATAAAAAAAGAAGAAGAGGTTCTAAGAAAAAGGTTCTGGAAACTAAGGAGTTCACACCTATATATACATATATTTTTTTCAGAAACTCTCACTTCATTATCCTCATTTAAAAAAAAAAAAACAAAAAAACACAAAAACCAAAAACTTAAAATTGCTGAATTACCTTCAGCCATTGTAAGTCTGTTTTGATCCAGTTGCAGGCTTGCAATCTGCATAGAAATGAACAGTGCAAAACTTGGAAATTATTAAAAAGTGGTTAACAACAATGTGGATTCCAGCCAACTCAAAAGAAAATAGAAGGCTATTAAACTCGAAAATGCTGTTATTCTGACCTCTCTCAGCACCATAATTTCCATCTGTTTATTTACAGAGACCTTAAAGAGACATGAAATAAGAAAGTTTGTGCTGTGGTACTGCTGTCAACTGTGCTTATTTGAAGAACAGACATATATTGGGGAATATTTATCTCTCATGATTGTCAACTGGTACAAAAAGTCGCCTCCACCCCAGACTCCTTCTTTTTGGAGTGGTGGTGGCAAAGAGGGCAGGGCAGAGATAAAAATAGGGAGGAGGACAGGGAGAGATTTAAAGATGAAAATCACTTACCCTTTTGTTTAAATATATACTGTGTATATTTCACAAGTTCAATGAGTTTAACTGGGGGAGCATAGGAATTACAACCCAGTGTTATAGATCCAAAGCCTCTGTCCAATAAAATTCCAGTTTGGCAGTAACTTATTGGAATAAGCTTTGCTACTGAAAATGTAAAGTCAAGATATTTAGGAATCTTTTTGACTAAAATGCTCATTATATGTCTTAGCAGGCCCAATCCTGTAGAATAAGGGGTACCTTCAGTTCCACCTAAGCTCTCATTTCTTTTTCTGTAATTTTACTAGAAACCAATAGGATTTCTCAAAGTTAGTTATTCTACTCAGATTATTGCTCCAAATACTATTTCTTCCATTCGGAGATAAGCCAGTGGATTAATTAATTATAAAATACACATTGCAGCTGACTTGGCTGTATTTTCAAAAAATACGTAGAGATTAGAGTTAATATGTAAGATTCGCCGAACTGCGAGTCTTCCCCAAAGACATTCAGATGTTCACATGTACTCAGCTGTACCAGCATATTGTTGTTATGTTTTGTGATCTATAATCTGTACCACAAATAAAATAGAGAAACCAGTGTTAATCTTGGAATCCTAGCTTCAGCATTTCTTGACCATGGGACTCAGTCCATTACCTGAGGTTACAGAAGTTTTTGTAATCTACTTACGTAGGTAAGTTAATTATGTAGTTACATAGGTTATAAACAAAATTTCTAGATATAAAAACAAGAAATATGCCCAGCTGAAAATTCTCCCATACTGTCAGGTTTTCCTTTCTTTTCTTTACCATATCATACAGAACCTGCAGAACACACAGAATTCCATAAGGTTCTATTTCTTGTCCTAGAACTGCTTCCTTCAATCTTTTATTTTTCTATTCTGCGTATGTTAACTCTCAATTTAACTCATTATTTACTTTATTTTTCCTGTAATTCTTCAAATATTCCTCCTACCTAAGTCTTTGTTTAGCACTGCTCAATGCTAATGAGACAGCATGTGGAGTACTGTTTTCAGCTGAGATCTTCATCATGTGAAAGACGTGGACAGATGTTGATGATGAACTGGAGCATCTTTCATACACATAGAGGCTGAGACAGCTGGAGCTGTTCAAACTGGAGAAGAGAAGTCTCAGGGGGATATTCTCCATGTTTATAAATACCTAAATTAACCCGTAATATATTCCAGATATTTATACTAGTCTTTTTCTTCCTTCCTCCATTTTTTTTTTTTTTTTTTTTTTTTTTTTTAATAACCATTTATTCTTATATTGGAAACTGCACATAAAAAGTGAACTTCACATTTTCCACTTAAATTCTCAGACAGCGTTAGAGTCATAGAACCATAGAATATCTTCTGTTGGAAGGGACGCACAAGGTCCTCCATAGGCTGCACATGGGCATCTGATCCATGTGATGTGTCACGTGCTGCAGAGAAGCACACTGCTCTACCATGGGCCTTTCTCAGAGGTGCAACCACTGTTGCTCATGGCTCAGCCCATGCCATCAGGCTCTCCTTTTTGGAGCAGCTGGAACTGACTCTGATCTGATATGCTGGTGCTGCTGGATTCTTCTCACATAGGTCACCTCTGTAGCTCTCCCCTCTCTTTGCCCTTTGTTACCAAAACCTTGAATTATAAGTAAAACACAATATCCAGGATTGCAGTGTTCCAGCTGCAGAATTTGGTATTTGTTCTTCTCAAATTTCATACCATTGGTACATTCTCAGTGCTCCAGTCTATCAACATCTGTCTGTTAGGACAGAGGGACGTGAAAAACAATAGGAAGACTATCTACAGGTACATTGGCCAGAAGAGACAGGCCGAAGAGAGTGTACCTCCTTTGGTAACTGCAAAAGAAGAATTGGCCTCATCAGACGAAGAGAAGGCTGAGGTACTGAATGAGTTCTTTGCCTCGATCTTCGCTGGTGGCCAGGATTACAGTATTTCTCACATCCCTGAGCCCTGCATCTCTAAATCTCTAGGTGGAGACCAGGGCGATAAATCCTCCCCACTGTAAGGACAGAGCAGGTCCAAGACCGCCACATGAGACTGTATGTGCAAAAGTATATGGGGCCAAATGGAGTGCATCCCAGGGTTCTGAAGGAGCTGGCTGAGGTGGTTGCTGAGCCTCTCTCCATCATATTTGAAAAATTGTGATTGTCAGGTGAGATCCCAGATGACTGGAGGAAGGATCATGTCACTCCCATTTACAAGAAAGGGAGCAAAGAAGATCCGGGGAACTAGAGGCCGGTTAGTCTCACCTCTGTACCTGGGAAGATCATGGAACAGATCCTCCTGGACGACATGCTTGATCATGTGTGGAATGAGTGTGTGATCCAAGACAGCCAGCACGGCTTCACCAGGGGAAGTAATGATTGACCAATCTGGTGGCCTTGTATTATGGAGTGATGGCATCGGTGGGCAAGGGAAAGGGGACCATTGTCATTTACCTGGACTTGAGCAAGGCCTTTGACATGGTCCCCCACCACATCCTTATCTCCAAATTGGAGGGATGTGGATTTGATGGGTGGACAAATTGATGGATAAGAAATTGGTTGAAAGGCTGCAGACAGAAGGTGGTCATCAATGGCTCTGTGTCCAGGTGGAGGCCAGTAACGAGCAAAATCCCCCAGGGTCTGTCTTGGGACCAGTGAACTTTAGCATCTTTATTAATGACGTCGATGAGCGAATTGAGTGCACCTTCAGCAAGTTTGCTGATGGCACCAAGCTGAGTGATGCTATTGACATGGTAGAAGGAAGGGATGCTATTCAGAGGGATCTCAACAGGCTTGAAAGGTGGGCCTGGGTGAACCTGATGAGATTCAGCACAGGAAAGTGCAAGGTTTTGCACTTGGGCCAGAGGAATCCCAGGCATCCATACAGACTGGAAGGAGTGGTCCTTGAGAGCAGCCCTGTGGAGAAGGACCTGGGGGTCTTGATAGATGAAAGGCTTAACATGAGTCAGCAATGTGCCCTTGCAGCTCAAAAAGCAAATGGTATCCTGGGCTCCATCAGAAGAAGCGTGCCCAGCAGGGACAGGGAGGTGATTGTCCCCCTCTACTCTGCTCTTGTGAGGCCCCATCTGGAAAGGTTGTGGATGGAATCAGCCTGGACCTTAATAAAGCGTTTGACTGCCTCTCACAGTATTCTGGAGAAGCTGTCAGCCTGTGGCATAAATAGGTGTACTCTTCACTGCATGATAAACTGGCTGGATGGCCAAGTCCAGAGAGTGTTAGTGAGTGGAGTTAAATCCAGTTGGTGATCAGTCACTGTGGTGTTCCTCGGGAGTCAGTAGTGGGGCCTTTCCTGTTTAATATTTTTATTGATAATCTGATCAAGGGGATTGAGTGCACCTTCAGGAAGTTTGCAGCTAATACCAAATTGGGAGGAAGCGTTGATCTGCCTGGGATTAGGAAGGTCCCACAGAGTGATCCAGACAGGCTGCATCAATGGGCTGCTGTATGAGCTTTAGCAAGACCAAATGCCAGGTCCTGCACAACAACCCCATGTATTACCTCAGGCCTGGGGCAGAGTTGCTTGAAAGCTGTGCAGAAGATGGATCCGGGATGCTGGTCAACTCTTGGCTGAACATAAACCATCAGCGTGGCCAGATGGCTATACCTCCAGTAATGTATTCAATTTTGGGCTCCTCACCCAAAAAGATATGGAGGCCATAGAGCACATCCAGAGAAGGTCAACAAAACTATGAAGGGTCATAACTAAGAAGTTATGAGGACCAGCTGAGGGAGCTGAGTTTGTTCATTCTGGAGGAGAGGAGGCTCAGGGGACACTTCATACCTCTCTGTAACCACTTGAAAGAGGCTGTAGTGAGATGAATGTCAGCCTCTTGTCCCAGCTAACTGGTGACAGGACAAAAGATAATAGTCTTAAGTTGTACCAGAAAAGGCTTAGATTGAATATTATGACAAATGTCTTCTAAGAATAGTGGTGAGATATAGAAAAAGGCTGCCTAGGGAAGTGGTGGAATCACTGTCCCTGAGCATTTTCAAGAAACATGTAGATGTGGCATTGAGGGACATGGTTTAATGGGTAAGTTGATAGTTGAACTAGCTGATCTTGAAGATCTTTTCCAACTGTGGTAGTTCTATGATTCAATACTACGTTACTACATTATAACAAATTATGTTGTAAAAAAGTGCATCTACTCCTTTAGTTTAGTCATTAGACATGCCCGACTCAAAAAGTCTGTGTAGGTGTGTTTAACTCAGTATGGGCTTAGTTATGTCCATTTATGACAGTAACAATTGAAGAGATGATTGTCCTGTAACAAGTGATGCTCCCCAGGAGTGAGCACTGAGTATTGTTCAAGATCCTCATCAGTAATCTGGAGAAAGGAATAGAGACCACCGTCAGCAAGTTTGCTGAGATTCAAAGCCAGGAGGAGCATCTGACGCATATCGCAAGCCTGTGCTGCCATTCAGGAAGTCTGGGACAGTGGTGTTAGGTGCTGAGGAACCTAACGAGCTTCAACAAGGGCAACGGTAAGGTCCTGAACGTGGAGAGGAATAACTGCATGACCAGTACAGCTCATGGGCTAACCTGCATGAAAGGAGTTATGCAGAGATGGACCTAGGAGTCTTGGTGGACAGCAGGTTGACCATGAGTCAGCAGTGTTCCCTTTTGATCCTTCAGAAAGCCAGTGGAGAGCATCAAGAAAAATGCACCCTGCACATTGAAAGAATCCTGCACATCCTCCCACTCTAAGTTGTCCTGGTTAAGTATTGTGTCCAATTTCAGAGTATTGTGTCCTCTTCTGAGTTCCCCAGTGCAAGAAAGACACGAAACATCTAGAGAGAGTACAGTGAAAGCCTGCAAAGATCATCAAGGGCCTGGAGAATCTCCAGTACAAGGAAAGGCTGAGAGACTTGGAACTCTTTAGCCTGGGGAAGATTGAAAGGGGATCTTATGAACATTTACAAATATCTAAAGGGCAAGTATCAGCAGGATGAGGCCAGACTCTTTTTGGTGGTACTCTGTGACAGGGCAAGGGGCAATGAGCACGAATTGTAACACAGGAAGTTCCATCTGAATGTGAGAAATAACTTGTTTACTTCAAGAGTGACAGAGACTGGAACAAACTGCCAAAGAGGTTGTGGAGTTTTCTTCTCTGGAGATAATGAAGATCCACATGAACGCCTTCCTGTGTAATCTGTTCTAGGGAACGTGATTTAGCAAGGGAGTTGGACTAGATGATCTCAAGAGATCCCTTTCTCTTTCTCTTATATACTCTTATGTTATCTCCAGAAGAGGCACTGTACAAAAAAAAAAAAAAAAAAAAAAAAAAGTTTGATTAGTTTCCACTGTAACAAAAAAGTTTGAATGGTTTATGAAAAAGTATAAGTGGGCAATAAATCTCCTTATTATGAGGAAAATATGCTACAAGTGGAAATCACTTCACTGAGCACTATTTCTAAATAAAAAACATCTAAGTCTTTTCAGTGCTGTAATGCAAGTATTTAAACTTCATTTCGCATTCATGTCATATTTAAAACTTAAGTGCTCAGTTACATTTAATGGCTACATTTATTTTTCCTTGCACTGTAGAAATATCTTGAAAAATATTCAATTTAGATAGAGTATGCACAACAAATGCAAATTTTCATGTTTTTGCATTTTCCTTGTAGATTAAACATATAATAAACACAAAATTATGCTTGGGTGTGTGTTCCCAAATACGTATTGTTGCTCCAAGCTGTGAGTTTCAGCATCATATAACTGCATTCTCTGCTTTGCATCCAGAGCTTCAGGTATGGTACTGTCAGTTGTAAAATAAGTTTTGTCACTTGGCCTTGCGTATGAATCAAATTTTACAGTAGATCATTGCACATGTCCACACCATTTCTCTGGGAGTGGGAGACATTAGCTCATTTAGTTTTGTTGCTCTGTATTAAATATAGCAATTTTATAATTCAGCTTTTCGTCCACTAAGAAGTGGAGATTAAACAAAAATTCTGTTCTAATGAGCTCTGCAAAATGTTACTTCCTGTGTTAGACAGAGGCAAATATGTTGTGAGAGAAAAATGGAATTGAAGGGAATGTCAGTATAGTTTTAAATTGGTCATGTAGCAAAATTCAGAGAAATAAGGACTGGGAATATATTTTGATCCCCACCACCCACCCTTGAAATTTCATTCCAAACCATACTGCTGTTTTAAATGAAAAGCATATTTTCTCATCAAGATTAGTATATTACTATTAAGTTGTTTATAAAATTCACTATTAATCAAAACATTTTGGAAACCTGCTGTTGTCCCTAGGGTAGCCTGAAGCATTTTATTCCAGGATGTTTCAGGAATGCTGGCTGGCTGCAAAACTGCAGAGGGAAACTTCTGGCATGCCTGCATATACCACAGGATTTTCTCCCTAGAGAAGCTGTTTAAGAACATGGTGTTTTTAGAAGCAATGCCACAAGTGCTGTGGAATCCAACTTTTAATTAAGGGCTATCCATGGGATTTTTTGTTATGTAGGATTTCTTGAATAAAGACAATAGTGTTTTTCAGCTGTGATACAAAATATGAACTAATGTATAACAAGTGTCCTTACTGGCAGCCATTATGCTGTTCGATAATTGAGTATGCTTGAAACTACGAAACATCACATCAAAATTCAAGGTTCTAAAAATCACAAGTCAAAATCATAGAATCATTGAATGATCTGGGTTGAAAAGGATCTCAAAGATCATCTAGTTTCAACTCCCCTGCCACAGGCAGAGTCTAGAGCAGCCACTAGACCAGTCTGCCCTGAGCCACATCCTGCCTGGCTTTGAATGCCTCCAGGGATGGGGCATCCACAGCCCCTCTGGGCAACTTGTTCCAGTGCACCAGCACCCTCTGAGAGAAGAAATTCCTCCTAATACCTAAGCTAAACCTTACCTGTCTCAGTTTAAAACCATTCCCCAAATATAAGTTTGTGTGTTCTTTCTGGAATAATTGTTGGGAAGTCTGCAATTTCACTTGCCTAATTGTAAATATCTAAATAGAATCTCAAAGTCAAAGAGGTTCACCTAACTTATCCTTATTATTAAACCTAGCTAGGTTTCTACACCAGAAAAAAAATGAGCCAGAAAGTCTGGGAATAAGATAGAGACTTTTGCTACTTCCTGAGTAGTACGATGACATGAAGAGAACAAAATTTTCTTCAAAGGACTTTGACACTTAAATTAGAGATCCAATGCAAGCCAGAGAATAAAATAAGGAAGAGGACAGAACATTAAAGACACTTCTGTTTAAGGCTGCATTCCTTTGGTCTCTGATGCAATAAAAATTGTACTTTGCAATATGTGCAAAGTGCATGCATATAGTACATTACTTGTTTCTAAGATCTTTTCTCTTTTCCAGCAATTTGGATTCAAACTAATTCCTCATTCTATTCTGCTTTATCATAAAATGATTGTACAACTTTCACTTAGCAATTAACAATACCATAACACATATGTGTAGGGAATTGGTTAAATTTATATGGTACTACTTCAAGATATGAAGAGCTAGGCTGTCAGATTGGGATGAATATAGCCAGGAAAATTCTAGTCCTGTTTCAAATTATACAAGACGTAGCCAGTCAGGTGCTGTTTCCTCTGGTATGCTTAGTATTGTTGTTGATTCACCTTGAGTATTATGTACAGTTCTAGACTCCATGATGTAAAAATGATGTTAAGGTACTTAAAAGCATCCAGAGAAGGGCATCAAAGCTGGTACCAGGGCAGGATGGCATGTCCGGTGAGGGGAGGCTGAGTGCACTCAGGAGTCTGAGTCTGGACAAGAGAACGAGAAGCAACCTCACTGCTGCCTGCTGAGGGAGGCACCAGGTTCTGCTCCTGGGAACTTCAAACTTCTGCCTTTCTGAATGGTAAAACAAACAAATAAACAAGCAAAAAAAAAAAAAAAGCAAAAAAAAACCCAACAGCTGATATTTTGTCTTTTTGTCCAACAGGAACTGTGATAGTTTTTTGAATGCCGAAACATCTGCAAGAAGAAATTAAAAAATGAAAGAAAAATACAACCTTCCATCTCGCCTGACTTGATGTTGTATAGTGCTTACCTTTCATTAAATAATAGCATCAAATATAAATTAAGTACAGCAATCTGTATTAGTTGAGCAGTGTTTTAAAGAGTTCTCAAATTATCTTCCACCAAGACTGCTTTTTTTGCATAATAATCCTACTCTCAACACATTTTATTCCTCCCATTCTTACTCCTGACATATCATCACAGTATTTGTTACCTTGCTCTTTGCTTATCTGTTACTTTTTGGGAACTCTGAATCTTTTAGGAGGAAAAAATAAAGAAGGAAATAAGAATGGTTTTGGTTTTATGCCAACTAAAACTGAGAGGAGATCATCATGTTTTGTCAATCTGATGTCTGGATTTTGGTATTGTATCAAAATACCTCATAATAAGAGTTTATAGGTGTATGCTGAGCAAAAGGATTGTGCTGAAAGAAGAGTTTGTTTGCTTTCCCTCTCAACCTGTTCATGGAATCCAGACTGAATTGTCATCTTTTCTCATAGCATGGATTTCTTGAATCAACAGCTCTCACTCATCTCCCTAAAGAGGAATTCTTCTCTGGGAACTATGCCTAAGAAGCAGAAATAACTATACATTTCTGGACACACACACAAAAAAAATGACAAAAACAGTGCAGAAGACAGAGAGAGGTAGTTTTCATTTCAATTCCTGGAAATTCCTCAATTCCTGTCTCAGTCCTGAAGACCAAATCAGTGTCCTTGGGTGCAGACTATTTAAGTCTGTGCATTTAGCATGAAGGAGGATCTCACCTTGGTCCATGTTTTTTTATGTGCAACATTCAGGTGCAAGACAGGTATCTATAACTTGACAGGAATGTGAAATAAGTTTTATTCAAGGTGACTGTACAAGGTCTGTTCCACCTGAAAATCTTGTCTTTTCAGAAAAATAGTCTGAAACACGTTTTCTGAAAAGACAGAAACATTATTTGAATGTCTTAAAAATTGAGGTATACCCAACTAATCTGCCAACATAATGAAACAAGCTTGTCTATATTTTCTATCTGAAAGAAGCAGCTGTTCAGACCTGTGTTTAATATATTTAACATGTTTGTAAAGGTATGTGCATGTACACATTTGCGTAGTCTGTCACTTAAGATTAACAATGTCATCTACAAAATCATTGATAGCATGGCAAGTTCTCATCTTTTTAGAAAATGCTACATACTCACATGTGGCTGTTCTAGAGGCAGTAAGGAGTATCTTTTTATATTTTCTACATAAAATCAAGGTTTGGTTTTGGAATCATTTCACTGAAAAAAGTGCAGAAGGAAAAATATTTCTCTGTCTTCCTCACATCACACCCTCTGGTAACTCCAGGTCATGATTACATGACATAACAATTGAGGAAAAAATACATTTTCAGAGCAAGGGAAAAACATTTTGCTGCCTCTTCTTTCCATGAAATCTTTGTTCCTTACATCCTTCTTTGTCTAAAAGTTTTTTATAGCTGCCACTCACCAGTTTACCTGGTTTCCTACACAGAGGGTTCCCAAGCTGAATACATGACTATTACTGAGGTGCAGCTTTACAGGAGCATAGTATAAATATTTCAGCTGTGCCTTTTGTCTTTTCAACGCTTAGACCTAACGCTTCATCTTTAACCTAGCTAGCCAAACCATTTTGCCAAATATAACATTTTTCCTTTGTGATTCGTTGCTGATAAGACTTTGTAGCATATTTTGGTAACTATTGTTAATAATTATCTATCTGGCAGTATTATGCTTCTGATAGAAATTATTTTCACTAATAGCTGGTAATATGTGCTGCTTTATGGATCATCTTTTGTCTGAACCTTTTTACTTCTTATTGGTCCAGACAGCATCTTTGTGTCTTTGATGGTTCACGTGGTAATCACCGATTCCCACGTCTAGTCCCATGCCCATTGGTTATATGAAAGTTTCCTCTTTGTTTTTCACTTTGTTCCCCATCCCTAGAACCTCCCATCCAACTTGATTCCCTGCTAATTGTCATTTTCACATATTTACTCCATAATTACATATTATAGATATTGTTATATATATATATATAACAATCTTAAGTGGCTATCTAGATATGCAACTGAATACTTAAGCCTTCAATCTGCCCTTGCTGAAATAGCAATTTCATTTATCTATAAATGAAAATTTGTACTGACTTTACTGTAAATATGAATTTTACTTTTGAAGTACTGCCTGAAAATCTTGGCTACTCAGATTTTACAGACATATTTCAGATTTCACAGGCATAGAATTTATTTCTGATTTCAGGTGGGCACATTTTCCATTCTTCTATCTGCAACTTATTTCTTTTTATGCCTGCATCCTACCTTTTTTTTGCCCTGCGCAGTTCTGTGGGAGGGAAGAAAGACAAAAACAAGCTCTATGTTACAATTTCCAAATGACTTTTCAGTGAAGATAGTAATCACTGTTCTGGTATGCTACCTGGATGGCATCATCTATCTTTCAAACGGAAATTGTTGCTCATGGAACATAGAAAGGCACTGTGACACTGTAAAGAGGTGGTTGAAGGTGCTGTGCTCATTGGAGTCGCTAATTGATTTTAAATGACAATCTAGAGGGCAAAGACGTATCACAAACACATATGCTATTCAAGTAGAACCAATGTACCTTCTGGACACCACTGTAGTAAGGCAGAAGATGAGAGATAGGGTATGACCATAGTCCTGTAATGCAATGTTGTCACTTAAACTGGGTTCAGTACTGTGTTGTTGGTGTGTTCTTATCTGTAAACGAAATATAATTTTCTTGCACAAAATCTCATGCAGTCAATTGTCACTCAAAAAACTAGAGTATTACCTAATGGGTAAAACATTATATAAGTAGTAAAATTCTTTCACCTCAAAAGTTAATCATATCGGAACATCCCCAGTGTAATGATATTAACAAATGATCATCAGCAATTGATTTGTTTCACTGATTTTGACAGCATAAACTATTCTACTGGTAGATTGTCCACCTTCCTAGAGATCTGCAAGAAGAAGCTGCTTCCCTGCACATTTGGATTTAATTTGTGTGTGTAACTAATAAATAACTATAACAAATGTGTATGGGACATCTAAAATAAGTATTGGCCAGCACCTATTTAAAATTCAAGTGCAACAGCAATTTAGTAAAAACAGCTCCTCCAGAATGTGGCCATAAGGAAAGAGTTTACACAATCTGTTCATCTGCATAATTAGTAACTGAGGACCTGAGAACAGTTGGAACATTGCTGTGGGCAACCCAGGTCAGATTACTGATAATGTAAATAAAAAAGATTTAGATTTCTAAAAATTGCAAACATCAGAACGTAGCTAACAACAACCCTAACAAGAGCACACAAAACAAACCACAAGAGGGACAATTTGGAGAGCAAGGAGAGGCCATAAGGCTACTGTAAAAATCAACTAGTATATATAATTTCATCTAAGGCATAAAAGAACATGAAAAGAGAATATGGGGAAAGAATTTAGAAAAAAACAATGTATTTTGCTTATCATTTATGTAACAGTATATGAAGTTTATTTATGCCAGACGCATATTTGCAAATATTACTCTTGAACAGTAGAGAAAATAATCATTCTACTTATACTCATGTAGTACCATAACTAAGTATTGTCAGGAACCAAAACTCCTGTAGCCAGAATGCAATTCTCTACTTTCTCATTACTATAGTGGCAAAAGAAAACAACAACAACAACAAAAAAAAAAACAGAATATCCAAGGCACAGTACAGACAAGTGATCTGTTTCCAGTAATACTGCAGGGCTTATGATGCAGTAGTTAGATGAACACTGATCCATTCCAGTGATTTGTTCGCTGCATATTTAGAAGCAGGCATTTTTCAGAACACTAGACCAGTGTAGGCTAGACCTAAACTTTTACAAAGTAGCTTCAGTTTGTGAGCTTCTAGGTTTCATTCCACTGAGTCACTGAATATCCTAAACTGGAAGAAGCCCGCACAGATCACTTAATCCAACTTCTGGCTCCACACAGCACCATGTAAAATTCAAACCCTCTGTCTTAGAGCTGATCTGTATTGCCAGCAATACTCTCAGGTATGTCTGTGACAGGAGAAGACCTATCTTGGTCACTCCAGAGCAAATTGTCTCTACATTCAGCTGCTGCACTCAGCTCCAACAGCTGCCAGTATTTTCCTGTTCCTGCCTTCGACCTGCAGTGTACAGTGAGCACACAGATGTGTGCTTCCTTTTGTTCCTTCAACTCATATTCTTGATGGTTAATAGATAGCCACCTGTATATACATACACTCATGTTCTCAGAGCTCCAATTCAGCAAGCAATTTGAATTTCATAAGCACTTCACTCTGCCATTATGTCCGAGAGTCTGAGCAGATCATTTCAGAGTTACCACATCCTTATGCCGCCTAGTACTTCTCCAAATGATGATCTCACACAGTTCAACATACCAAATTCTAGATGGCTGAGACCTGCTAGAGGGCTGTAAAAGAGTTCCTTTTTCTGGTTATTATAATTACTATTTAATACTAACATACCTACAGCATGTCCTTATTCTGTGGTAAGGAAATCTTTTCCCGAAAAATGAGACCTCGCAGGAAGTTGTGAGTTGTCAAAAGGAATGCTGCCTCTGGGACTGGGAATATAAAAAGGCAACTAGTTACATTCAAAATCTAAGGCAATGCTCATGCATTCCCTTTCCAAAGGAGCATAGTTTTTGCTTCTAAAAGTGCATATGCTAGCATGGCAAAACATGAAGTGCAATAGTTAACTCTAGACAGAGAGTTTATGGATGAAATCAGGACAATCTTTGTGCAACACAGGAAATTCTTTTGAGCTGGTGGAAGAGTTTTACTCATAACTATCAAATGCATTTTTTTGTCTGTTTATACTTCAGTTATTGTTCAATATCTATTAAAACAAAACAAAACAAGCCAACAGAGGAATACCTTCGATTAGTTTTATTATATTGCAACAGATCTACAATTGCAGGTTATTTCAGCCAAAATATTTTTTCTATTTCAAGCTCATGAAAAACTTCTACATTAATTGCATTTTGCTATTCTTAAAAATAAAAATTAAAAAATTGCCTATCATACCAATGCTGCTACAGCACTTGAAAAGATGCATTACTTACTTAAATTCTATTGTAAATGCAGTTACTCTTGCAGTCACTTTCTTCCTTTTCTTTGCTACTTTGACTTCAGGTTTCAAAACATTTGCTAAAAGCTGTTTCAGTTTCTGAATCTATATCAGAGATAGTCATTGAATGTCCAAATTTTTGAAAAGCTTTTTTGTTACACTCCCTTGTGAGAAATCAAGTTCAAAATGCAGCCTCTACAAAGGGATTTTGACCATTTTTTCTTTCTACTTCACCCAGAAATTCCCAGTGCACTAAGACTCCAAGAGAAAAAGAAGAGAGGTCCCCATATCTTTGGTTACTTCCACAGTGACTGCATACAAGTACTTTCTCTCCTTTCGAAATAAGATTTCATTCTCTCTTTTGAATAGCTGTCAAATTTCCTATGGCTTGGCTGAGTCTTAAAACACATCTATGACAATCACTACTGTATATGGGGTCTTTAAGTATGGCCTCATATAGTCTACTAAACTCCATATAGTTTTGGGTAAGAATAGCAGACTGGCAGCCTTGAATAAGAGAAAGCTGCAGGGAAATAAGCCACAGTCTATCCTTGGCATTCTGAGGAAGAATTTCATCTGTGCCTATGATAGGTCCTATGTCAGTTGAGTGTGGTCATGGTAACCACTTATCCACTTCGTGGACATGGGTGGAACTATCAAGAAATGGCTGAATAATCAGCTCTGAACAATATGATCTGAATATGATCGCTGCATCTTTGATACAACATACATAAGTTAATTTTGTACCCACTTTGAGAGCTGTAATTGCAGCAAAATACAGTGTATTCTTGACATTCTGTAACCATATCTATATATCTATCTTGACCTTTCTACTATTTTCTGGTTGGAAGAGAGATAATGTTTCATCCCAGTTGAAAAATATTCCCCATACTCTTTAGAAAGCACATTAGGTGCAATGACTCACACCACAGCCAGAAGGCTATAGCTGCGGCCGAGGCCATCTCAGTCAACACTCCAACAGTGACAGCACCTTGTCCCATACCCTTTCAGAGAAGCTGTCATACAAATAAACTGGCTTTCACCATGTGTTTATGTGTAATTATTTATTTCATTCTCATTGCTGATCTAAAACAATGACACAGAACTCTTTTTACTGGTATGGGGAGAAGGCCAGAGAACATTGCCACCTCAACTCGAATTGTTTTTTTTTTTTTTTTTTTTTTCCTGCAAACATGTGAAGTTAATTTATCTCTTTGAGTGATTTATTCTCCTAGCATTTACATGTGAGGTAGTGTGGCATGAATTCTGATGTTGCTTGTCCTACATGATAGTCTTCTATGTTGAAGATTTCCTTCCCCTGGGAAGATTTCCTTCCCAGGTACCAGTTCATATTGGAGGTCACCCAGATGGAAAGCACTTTGGCAGAAGAGGATTCTGGGATCCTGGTGGACACCAGGTTGAACACAAGTCAGTGTGCCTTATTGACAAATAAAGTTAATGCTATCCTGGACTGCATTAGACAAGGAGTTATCAGCAAGTCAAGAGAGGCAATTCTTCTCTACTCAGCATGCGTGAGGACACATCTGAAGCATTATGCCTGTTCTCTCCAAGACAAGGGAGACATGGACATGCTGGAATGAATCCAGCAAAATGCCATGAAGATGATGGAGGAACTCTCATATGGGGAAAGGCTGGAACAGCTGAGACTGTTTAGCATGCATAAGTCTCCAAGGGGGATCTTATCAGTGTATATAAATACCTGATGGGAGGTTGCAAACAAGGTGGAATCAAGCGCTTTTCAGTGGTGTCAAATCCCAGGACAAGAGGCAGTGGGCACAGGAAATTCCCTCTTTTCGTGGTTTAATCATAGTAGACAATTAAGTACCACAAGAAGTTTGCTTGCTTTCTCTGAGTAGGATCAGGAAGAGAACTTGAGTAAAAATGTGAAAAAATATGTGTTGAGATAAAGACAGTTTAATAGAGAAAGCACAAGCTGCAAATGGAAGAAAGCAAAACAAGGAATTCATTCATTGCTTTTCATCAGCAGACAGATTTTCAACCATTTCCAGGAAAGTAGAGCTTATTTGTAACAGTTTCTTGGAAAGATAAATGCCATTACTCTGAACATCCTATCCTAGCCCTGCCTTCTTTCTCCCCTAGCTTTTACTGCTGAGCATAACCAGTTATTGATTAGCTGCAGAAGGTCTAGCTTGTGGCTAGAAAATAGCTTGGTATCCCAAAGGTTAATACTGGCTCCAGTCCAGATTATTATCTTCATTATTGGTCTGGATGATGGAGTAGAGCTCACCCTACACAAATTTGTAGATGATACAGAAATGGGAGGAGTTATTGAAATGCCAGAGAATCATGTTGCAGGGGAATCACAATATGAACAAAAATGGGCTGATGAAGTTCAGCAACAGGAAGTGCAAAGGTCTGCACTTGGTCAGAAATAGCCTCACACAGGAGCTACTGAGGTGGAAAGGTAACCAGTAGGAAGTAACCTTAGAGTCTTGGAGGACAGTAAGTTGAACATAAGCTAGCAATGTGCCCTTGCAGCAAAGAAGATAAATAGTATCCTGGGCATTAAGCAAAAGATTGTCAGCAAGTCAAAGGAGGTAATACTCTCCCTCTTTGCTCAGTGCTTGTGAGGCTACTACTACTTTTCAGGGCTTTTCAGGACAAGAGAAAAACAGACATACTGGAAACAGTCCAAAAAGTGTCACAAAGATTATTGAAGTACTGAGACAACTTTCCTATGAGAAAAGACTGAGAGAACCAGGACTCTTCAATCTAAGTAAGAAAAGGCTTAAGATTCTGTTATCAATATCTGTGTAAAAAGGCAAGAGACAAATTCTTTGTTTCAGTTGTGTCTAGCCAAGAATAGGTGCAAACTGAAGCACAGTCCCATCTGAACATCCGTTATCTGCAGGTGACTGAGAACTGGCACTAGGTTGCTCAAAGAGATTGTGGAATCTCCCTGCTTGGAATTATTCATTTGGACAAGGTCCTGGGCAAGTAGCTGTAAGTATCCTGGCTTGAAGATAGGAGCTGGGTCCAGATGACTGCCCGAGCTCTTTCAACCTCAGCCATTTTGTGATGTGGTGGTTCTTTGAACTGTGAAGAATGACTTGCAGACTAATGAGCGTATGTAACCCGTAAACTGAGAGAGCAGACAGTGTGAATCTCTATGACAACGGGAGCACTGCAGAAAAAAAAAGAAAAAAAAAGATTAAAAATAAAAACAAAAACAGCAATCAGATTGAGCGCAATAGAATTAAATTCTGCAAGAAAGTGACATGGTAGCCGATCCACACTCAGGAAATGGCTTCAGAACTGCTTCTTACTGGGAAATACACATCAGTAACTTCAAGTATGCTAATGAATTCATCATTACTTAGGGACATAGAATATTCTACTGATGGTAGTATTGCAAAAACAACTGCATCTTTCACACAATCACTGAAAACATAAACAACAAAGAGAGTTTTCAAAGACTGCCATAAAGATGCTATAAGCTGTGCTTCAGTCATCCCAAAAAAATATGTCTATATAAAAGAATAGGTGAAGATGGAAAAGAAAGATGACATTTTCTGTACAGCCTTACATAGCTTTTTTGGATACTTGTCCAAAAACCGTAGCATAAAGGCTGAGACTCACTAGACACTAGAGCTTTTATTCAGATGTAGTGCAAGTAAAATGGTGTGCAGCCCTGTAGATATCAAAGGCTAAATACAATCTAAGTCATATCCCATGTGGACATATTAGCAGAAGACATTGTTATATTGGAAGAAGGAATAAATAAATTAGTTAGGATAGTCTCTACTCCCTTCAATAGCATGCCTCACTTAACTAGAATAAACTGAACTCAGCACTTTTATTCATGAAAACAATTGTTGTTCTGGTTTTAGTTGTGGAGATCATTTGTTACAATTCTGCCAGATCCAGTAATCTCTGATCAGAAAAAAACATCTATCTGGATGGATGGATATAATGGCACACACATCTTATCAAGACCCATATGTGTGCATTATGCATAGTAGAGAACATGAACTAGCTTACTGTTAATTCATAACACAAACAATTGCTGAGACCAAGCCCAGGCAGGATGGAAAACAAATGAGAATATGTGGCTAATGCACTTTACATAACTCCTCTTTCAGTCACCATATTTAGTTTTTCTTTCCTTATTCCTACATTGTGGTCCAGTCTTCAATAAAAAAAAAAAAAAAAAAAAAAGAGGAAAAAGTCAGTGAATAGAAAAAATGATGTTTTCTTGTTGTGAAGCATCTTATGCATGATTAGAACTCCTGAATTATGCAGATGTGCAGAAAGTTATAAAATAATAGAATCATAGAATGGCTTGAGCTGGAAGGAGCCAACCTCCCTGTCACAGGCGGCGCTGCTACTCACTAGATCATGTTCGCCATTAAACTTGGACTTGAATGCCTCTAGAAATGGGGCATACACAACTTATCTAATCTAGGCAACATGTGTAAGTGCCTCACCACCCTCTGAGAAAAGAATTTCTACCTCACATCTAACTGAAATCATCTCTGGATTAGTTTAAACCCATTCCCACTTCTACTAACACTATCAGACCACATAGAAAGTTGATCTCTCTCTTATTTAAAAGCTTCCCTCAAGTACTGGAAGCTGCAGTGAGGTCTCCCTAGAGACTTCTCTTCTTCTTGACCAATCCTGGAGACAGAAGTCTCTCTTTGCAGACCTTCACCAGCCCTTCTGAATCTTCAGTTAGTGCCTGTCTCTCCTCATGATAGAACTTAGCCTTCAGAAACAGAGTTTAAAAAATGCCTGGGAAAAGGTGTTATTGGGGAGGTTACCTCACCTGGAGTAGGATAATAAGTAGCTCTGCTTAGAGAGAAAGCATATCAAGAAAGATATTTATCACATGAGGTTCTGGAGAAGAAAGTCTCAGCACAAAATGAGGACCAGAAAGTACAAACTGAAGCATAAAATCAGCATTCAAACCCAATTATCTTTTTTAACCAGGTTTGATTAACACAAATTACCTCACATAAAATTGACTGGAAGGGATTCCTTTAGAATCACAGAATCATAGAACAGATTTCTTTAGGAGATACTGCGTGAATCGCAATTACAATTTTGCACTGTTTTGTAGAAACGATTCAGATATACAAGGAAGCCAAATTAACATTAAACGTGTAAGATGTTGGAAGCAGACTAGGTGGGCTTGGTCTCATTTGTCTTATTGTTGATGTTTCTCAGCTAGTAATAGCTGTATAATTCTTACCAGGGACTTTGCATTGGTAGGAACAAGGGTCCATCACCTGGCCTTGCGCTATGTGTTGCTTATGTTGGGTTTATGTAGCAATGTTCGGGAGAAGAGGGAGACGAGGGGCAGTGATGGAGGGCAGGAGTAGCCTCAGTGAACACAGCACAACATTTACCACATGTCAGATCAGAAGCATCTCCAGCAGGCTCCAAGTGGAACCTGCTGCTGGCCAAAGCAAAAACAGTGAGACAGTAGTTGCACCTATGTGAAAGGCAGCTGTAAGACAAAGAAAATATGCTGTAAAACAGCAGCTGGGAGAAAGGAGTAAGAAACTGCAGACCCCAAGGTCAGTTCAGGAGGAGGCAGGAGGTATTCCAGTTGCAGAGCAGGAGCTCCCTGCAGCCAAGACGAGGATCTGAGGGAGCAGGCTGTCCCCCTGCAGCCCATGGGCATCATGTGGAGCAGATCTCCATGTGTATCCACGGAGAAGCCCACAGTGCATCTGTGAATGATGCGTAAAGGAGGTACAGCCCATGAAGAATCCTTGCAAGGAGCACCCCGGGCCAGAGCTGCCCATGAGAAGCAGTCTGCTGTAGGGGCTGGAGGACCAAGGGAGCTGCTGCCCATGTGGACCCATGTGGAGCAGTGTCTGAAGGGTGGACCCTGTGATCTGGAGCCATGCTAGAGCAGCTCCTGGGGAGCTGCAGCCTCAGGGAAGCCCAAGCAGGATCAGTTTGTCAAGGATGGCATCCTGTGAGAGGAACCCCACATGGAGCAGGGGCAGAGTAACCATGGGGTAGAGATGAAGCATTAGGGACTAACCACAGCCCCCATTCCCATTTCCTTCATTTGGTTTGGGGGAAGGAGATGGAAGGCAAATGGGAGGAAGGTATGTTTAGTTTGCTCTTAGTTCTCACTGCTCTAGTCTGTTAGTAACAGTCAATAAATTATATTTAACTCCTTTATAATGAGTCTTTTTTGCCCATGATGATAAATGGTAGGTGACCTCTTTGTCCTTATCTCAGTTTTTCAGTCCATTTTCACTGTATTATCTCCATGTTTCTTTGAGGAGGAGCAAGAGAGCAGTGTGGTGGTTTAGCTGCACATTGGGTGAAACCACCACAGTAGTATACATAATGCTCAAAAGACCAGAAAGACTTCATGTTCTGTTTGAAATAGAGAAGATATTTTGTCACACCCATACACAGAATCACACACAGAATCACCCGGGTTGGAAGGGACCTCAAGGATCATGTAGTTCCAACCCCCCTGCCTAGCAGGGCCACCAAACACACACATTCAGATCAGGTTGCCCAGGACCCCGTCCAACCTGGCCTTAAACACATCCAAGGACGGGGCATCCACAACCTCCCTGGGCAGCCCGTTCCAGGGCCTAACCACTCTCCTTGTATAGAACTTCCCCCTAACATCCAACCTAAATCTTCCCTCCTTCAACTTCGATCCATTTCCCCTAGTCCTGCTGTTGTCAGCCCTTTTGAAGAGTTTACTCCCCTCGTGGGTGTAGGTTCCCTTCAGGTATTGATAGGCTGCAATGAGGTCACCCCGCAGCCTTCTCTTCTCCAGGCTGAACAAGCCCAACTCCCTCAGCCTGTCCTCATAGGGGAGGTGCTCCAGCCCCCTGATCATCTTAGTCGCCCTCCTCTGGACCCTTTCCAAAATCTCTATGTCTTTCTTGTACTGAGGGCTCCACACCTGGACACAGTACTCCAGATGGGGCCTCACAAGAGCCGAGTAGAGAGGGACGATCACCTCCCTGTCCCTGCTGACCACCCCTCTCCTGATGGAGCCCAGGATCCCATTTGCCTTTCGAGCTGCCAGAGCACACTGCTGGCTCATGTTCAGTCTCTCGTCCATCAGGACCCCCAGGTCCTTCTCTGCCGAGCTGCTCTCAAGGACCACTCCTCCCAGCCTGTACGGGTGCCTGGGGTTCTTCCGGCCCAAATGCAAAACCTTGCACTTTGCCGTGTTGAACCTCATTAGGTTCACCCGAGCCCAGCCCTCCAGCCTGTCGAGGTCCCTCTGAATGGCATCCCTTCCTTCCACCGTATCAACCGCACCACTCAGCTTGGTGTCGTCAGCAAACTTGCTGAGGGTGCACTCAATTCCCTCATCGATGTCATTAATAAAGACATCGTCATCGATGTCATTAATAAAGACCCATCATCCTGTAATTTCTGAACTCAATACAAATTTGAGGTTTTGAGCACCTCTGATTGCTAAAATCCTCTAGCATCTATTCCAGGAATGAAGAATGTTAGCTACGGTATCCTGGCCAGCTTTCAACATAGTTAATTACACTGTGCCAACACAATTTCCCTTGAACTGCAGTTGGAGCTGTTACTTTTCCTCCTCCTAAATACCGTGTTTTGTTTTTTTCTGGAATAGAGGAGTCACTGAGTTCCACCTCAGAGATGGTGCATCCCAGTGCTGGTAGAATGGATCCTTAAGTGCATTCGGCTAGCATGACATCTGGAGTCCTCTCTGGACTAGAATTCATTTTTTAACTATAGAGTAGTCTTAAGAAGGTAGACCAAGACATGATGTTATACATCAATATCCTGACTCAATTCATATCCTCTTAATTTGAGTAGACCATCTGCTGAATTATATTAGTATAAAAACGTATTTTGGCTCTGAACAGATACTACAATTTCCCATGAAGTTTTTTTTTTTTTTTTCTCCTGTGAGTGAAGATGCTACATTTCACTTTATAAAAAGTGTTTCAATTCAGTACTCACTCTTATCTGCACAAAATACATCTTATCTGCCTTCCTCCTGCCTCTCACAAATGCACACATTTTGTATTAAGTAAGAATGACCTCTTTGATTTAAGAAACAGACTTGGTGGGTGGCAGTTTCTAAAGTAGCTTAGCACAAAACACAACATAACTACAAAAAGTGCTCTGGTTATACTGTTTGGCACTTAATGGTTTGGATCCATCCCAAAGCCACGCCACGAAAAAATCCTCGCACTCCAAAGGCTGCACAAGGTGACAACGCCTCCTCGAAAAACATAAATTTTACTCACATGGCTTGGCCTGCCAGTAGCTCTCATCTAGTAAATCACATATTCTTCAAATGTGCTTTGGGACTAGCAGGGGGAAGAGGTGTGAAAAGTTAAACTTTGTGGCTGATGAGGAGAGAGCTGTCTCTTTAAACCAATAGGCTGAGCACACGATACAGTAAGTTCGCCTTCAATATCTTACTCATTTTAGCAAGCAGCACCAGAAAAAATAATTTACCAATTAGTCAGCAGGTTTCAGCATCATTAGCTACTATATCAGATTTGCTACCATTCAGAAATGCATCAGGATACAAAGCAGGAAGAGTTAAGTATCTTTACTGGAATCTGAGGTCTGTAAGGAGGTGAAATTAGATTAGCTGCATGGAAAATGGGAGATGGTTTACATTACCAGAGAGGCCCAACCTGTCTCTAGGCTTAGCAATGAACAACATATTTAGCATATGGCATTACAGTGGATTAGTGGTCAGGAGCAATTAAACCTAATATCTCCTCTCTTGAACCTCAGTAACTTGTTAGTTAGAGGGAGGAAAAGAAAAAAATAGAAAACAACTCTACTGCCCTCAAAGTGTCAGGTAAAACTCATATTTAAGGTAGGGCTACCACATGGATCTGTGCCTCCATCTGGTGATTCCCTTTCATAATATTCAAACAGAAGGTGCTTTAATGAGGCTTTTATAGCAGGCACCAACTGCCACCAATCTTCCTCTCTAAAAACTTATAATTGAGGGTTGGTTTTACAGTATGACTTGAATCTTAACCTTGGGAATTCGTCAGTACATGCAAATCTGGGAGTGATATTGTAATTCAAAAAAGCCATTTTGGCTTTTGGTTTAGAGTGAAGTGGTTAGAGAAAATTGTGGTTCACTAATTGTAACCAGTTACATGGTAGCTTCCTCCTTTACAGATGGATTAATAGAAGTGTCATCTCAAAATTAAATATCCAAGCTGATGGTGACCATATGTCCCCATTCAGACCCTTACATATCAGTGATACAGCTAAACTACAGGCAGCTCTGAGGACAAAATGCTAATATTTTCTTTGTTTTGACTTTTAACCTCTTATAATGTTATTGTATCCATATTCAAAAGTGGGTCAAAGCTGAACCAGACTAGAAAAATAAACTTCTTGAAATGCATGAAAAGCAGTGTCTTTCACTGTCCTGCACTTGTTCACAAATTTTGTACCTGCTGATATCCTTTTTTTGGGTTCCTCACTGATTACACAAGTTATTTTATTAAATTATCTTACTAAAGTGTATATAATGCCTTTCTGTAGTACTTCATGTGTTGAAATTCTTGCAGGCAACCAAAGTCATGGCACAGTCTCTGTCACTTCCTGTTGTTCTTGAAAACTGGCTAACTTCCCTTCTTCAGAAATGAGTTCTTACTTTAATTACCTGAGTAATTAAGAAGTGTCACAGCACTATGGCAGGATCATTTTGTCCAGCTTGCAGTCAACATCACTCCTACATCAGTGCTTCCTCCAGAACACTAATCTCTAAGTGGCCGAAATGTGGTGTCCCCATACTATTCTATGGGTGCTGATAAATCTATGCCTTTCTTGTTCCTCATTCTGTACACTTCTGCTCAGAAGTTCAAGGATAAGTTCTGTTCCCATTAAGTTGGATTCCAGAGAGTGAACATGTTATTTGGCATCATTTTGAATAAACATGCTTCAGAAAGTCTGCTGTGGGACAGGGAAGAGGGAAGTGTGCCCCTGAAAAATCTTCACAACCATGGAAATAAATAAATTTTAACTGTGCATGATCTTCAACAATCTTGCAATAACTGCTGTGACTGTAGCAGTGGGATAGCAATACTATGTTTGACAACCAGTTTACTCCAAAGTAAAGGAAAAGGATTGTATTTTGCATCATGCCTTCAAGTCATAACCTGAGCACAATTTTGCCTGAAGAGTGCAGCAGTCTTTCACACCATACCCTTGGGAATGAACAAGATGTAGGACCTGGCTTCACCTCACAGAACTTCCTCACACTTTCACTATCCAGATAAATTAGCTTCACATGTACACACAGCTCAGCACTCTCCACGTGCACACAGTATGAGCTGACTGGGAACTATCTGTACAAACAGCAGTGCTGGATGCTATTCTTAGAGCTTCCGAGTTCAGTCAAATCAAAGACCATTTTTCTTTTCAAGCCCCCACTGTCCCTTCCACTGAAACAGTTTTCATGCCAAATGTTTGTGGCAGAAAAATGTAATTTCCCCAATGCACATGCAGCTCTCTCTGTTGATGAATCTTTTCAGAAGAACCAGAATCTGGGGAGCAAAGGCAATAGGCAGTTTTGAGGAAGAAAAAAATTCCCTTTCCTTTCACTTTCTTTTCCCTTCCTTTCAATTTCCTTCCCTTTCCCTTCCTTTCTCTTCCCTGTGCTCTCAACTTTTTAATTTCAGCACCCAACAGCTAATAGTAGTCCTCATCAAACCACAGTCCAGCAAGAGATTTTTATCATTACCTTTGTTGTATGTTTTACATTAGGTATACCTTGCTGTAAAAATGCCAAGTCTTTAGATGTTAATTCATTACCCTTAAAATGGGATAGCAGATAAATGCTCCTCAGGTCAGTGTAACATTTAAGTTTCCTTTCAGAAGACAAACAAAGGTAGGAATTACTTTGAATAAGACCGAATTCTGTGATATGTTGCCCAAAAGGCAAGAATCTGCATTGTTTTAGTGCTGGATTTAGCCCGAACTCTTAGTAATAGGAAGTTAGCCAACTACGCCATGGAGCAAAGCAAATTACTTTCACAAGGCTCGTAAGATGTCATTCATTAAGATGACTCTGCTGGCATCCAGTGTGGGTGTCCGCTCACTCTACCATACAGCCTGAGGGAATATGAAAGTTGCCAAGCCACTAAAAGAGCTGAGCAATAGAAGCCACTGTGGTCACAGGGCTAATGCCAGCACCAAGGGCATGTACCAACCAAACTGCAGATGTTAACTCTAGCAATGTAACTCAGTATGTGGGCCTTTCAGATTAAATAAACTGAAAAATTACAAAAGTTTCATCCTCTAGATTGTGTGCATATGCCTTAAGTAAGCCTATAATTCATTTCTGCTCAATATTATCTTTTTTTTTTTTTTCCCTTCATATTAATTGTTTCTATTCAAATTCCTTTAGGTAGGCTAATTTTTTTTAGTGGCTACTGTGAATTCCAGAAACTTTGTATTAGGAATAATCTCTGTTTATACAACCAAATACTCTTGTATGTCGATAGGTGAAAATCTGTAAGCATGACCCATTATGATCAGCAGTGCAAGCACACCAATACATTTTTAATCTTTTTGTGTGTGAAGCACTTTGAACTTGCTGAAAAATATCTGCTGAATGGAGCCTGAAGAAACTAAAAAACTGAAATCTATGAAAATTAGCATTCAGGTGTTTGAATTACCAGTCTTTCAACCTCTTGTAAAACAAGAGTATTTCTCCTAAAACCAATGTACAGAATCAAAATAAAAGCTGAATGAGACAAACGAACTCCTTGATCTAGTGTTTGACCATTGAGTTCTTAATAAGCTTTCAGGCCCAGAAAATTCCTCAGCAATCTACTATGCACAGCCTCAGTGCTTCAGAAGCTAATGTGTCCTGTTCTATGCTTCTCCATTTGCAATGAACTACTATGTTGAGAAGGATATAAGCTGCTGGTAGAATTAATCCTACCAACCTTGACTTGCCTCCCACAGGTTTGTTATGAATATTGCAATATCTCTTCTTAATTAATGTTTGATATGATACTATAATTATTGACTTTGCATGTCCTAATTTTCCTTTATTCAAAATGTCAGCCATGGTCTGTTGCTGTTAATGAGGCCACATTTAAGATGTTCTTTCTACTTTGCAGCTTCATGAATAGTCATAGAGTTACACTTCCTAGAGATGGGCACCAGCTTCCTCAGCATTCAGCTTTGGTGTGTCTGGGACCAGCTGAGCCTAACCACAGAGGAGCTAACATCTGCCTCATCATAGGAAGCCAAATAAGAGGCAGATGATGAAAACAGCTGGCAGGAGTATTCGAGCACAGAAGGAATACTTTGAAGAATGTTGAAAATTGGGAGCAGAGAGAAAGGAATCAAAGAATATAGCACCAGGATAGCCTGTTATATCATCACATTTCAGAGATTATGTATTCCTGAAGGACTTAAACCCTAACCTTTTTCCAGAGCTCCTCTCTTTTTCCACCTCTTTATTTCTGCGTAACACTGTGGAAGTATAATAGCGCTGCTTGAGAAAAGGAGATCCAGAACAAATTTATCTATTAACAGCTCCTGGGACCCCCCGTTAAATTTAACAAGAAGCAACATGAGGTGGAATTGTGCCACTTTTCCTGAGGACTCTCCAGATGTATCACCCTCCTGATTTTAGAAAGGGCAAAGGAAAAGGGATGAGTGGGTTAAATCCACTTAATTTCTGCAAGGAATGACTGAATAAAGAAAGAACTATTCCAATGCCTAGAATAGTAGGCTGGGGAATATCTACAGTATCTGTAACCTGCAGTTTCTATAGGTCTATTACTGAGATTTTCTATTTTCTTCCTGTAATTCCTTTCTATTCTTGAAATAGAAAACTTTCTAGAAACTAATGTCAGATAACTTACACCTGGACATTTCAGAATGCCTATTAATTTCATATCATTCTCTTTTTCTTCTTTCTCCCTTCACTGTGCTCAGAAATAATGTTACACTTCCACTTTGTTCTTATTTTCTTGCTGCTTATCCTGTTGTAGCTTCTGTTCCTCAACCGCCTCATACTGTATCAAGGCATTTTCTTGCTTCAAAAAGGGGGTTTTCCTGGATGTTTTACCCATATGGCACAGGGAAAAATTTTCCTAGAGTTAAGTGATAAAGTTGCATTTTTATTTCCAGTGGCAAACATCCAGCACCAGCACAAGATTGAAAGCAAGTGTAACAGGGCCATCAAAGCTCTGTGCAGTTGAGTTACTGCATACAGTAGTACAGCTGAAAAGAGTTTTGTCACTGCTGTGCTCTGGGTCTGTGGTTGGACTCAAATTCCTCAAAATGTAGCTGAAAAATGTTTGCATTTTAGCTGCAATATCCAACATGAATTACACTTTACCATTCATCTCCAGCAGTGAAAAGCTCCAGACCCTAACTGCAGAGCCCAAACCCAGATGGCAAAGTGTTTCCTCTTTCTAATGAGAAGCACACAGTCAGTGCAAACAAATCTCTCCTCAAACCTGTCTTAATGTTTATTATGTCTGTAGGTGGGAGAGAAGGGGAAGGGCTAGGGGCTGTCAGTTGGTTTGGGAGAATTTTTACAGTGGAGCAGGTAGAGAGAGGCAGCTGAGGAAGGTCCTCAGAGGTGCTTGTGAGTCTACCCATGCACCAAGGATTAGATTAGCCCAAATGTTGAGGGCCACTATGCCTACAAACTTATTAAGTTCAAGTTAAGCTCCTGAAATAAAGTTTGTTTTGTACCTGTGTGCTGCATATGCTGCCCTAGCCTTCATTACGTATGAGTGCTGATATGTCAGTGGCTCACCATAAGGAATTAGTTGTCATGCAAGATCAATTAGAAAACATACTAATAAGAACCAGTTACAAAAAAAATAAACTTTCATCTGCAGCATTGTTATTCCTTTCTTTTTTTTATATATGTTTTTATTTATACTTAGGCCACTTTGAAGAAAAGTATTGATACAAGAAGGAAGAAAGTCTTATCAAATGCCAAATACAAAATCTATCTGAATAGATTTTAGGAGAAATGTATCGTCTTTCTCTCTTTCTCTATATAGTATAATTAAACAAGCTTTTGTGGACTATGAGACTATGAAGAGTGTGATAACTGTGACATTGCTTCTACTTGAATGTCTTGCAGATTCCTCTCATCCTATCTAGGACATCATATGTCCCTTATCACCACCACATCCAAACCTCTCTGTTTTAAACAATCAAATGATATTCAGACGTAGAAATAGCTGATAGGAGCAGAGGGGAGGCACCAGAGTGGTGGGGCTGAAGGCTTTGCCATGTGAAGGGAGGCTGGGAGAAGGGTGGCTTGTGGGGTACGCAGCGGCAGCACTGGCACTGACGAGGGGATGTAAGAAACACGTCTGGGCTCTGAACTTAGTGTCTGGAAGGAGGACAAGA
Source organism: Centrocercus urophasianus (assembly GCF_019232065.1). Taxonomy (NCBI): domain Eukaryota; kingdom Metazoa; phylum Chordata; class Aves; order Galliformes; family Phasianidae; genus Centrocercus; species Centrocercus urophasianus. The sequence goes on from NW_024884833.1 coordinate 3,799,192, forward strand.
TGCTGTGGCATGAGCTGCTGTTTTTTCTAAAGACAGTGGTGGTCAAAGTAAAAAGATTAAAACACTCTTTGCTCTATCTTGGTCTCCAATTATTTGTGTTGATTTCGTGGAAGAATGTATGTAAAAATACTGCTGGTAGAAACTGTTTTCTCAAGTGGCCAAAGCAATTAATGTGAGGAATGTCTGTCTCTATTATTAGACTGCATTTGCTTCATGTAACCTGTCTGACTGGAGCTGTTTGAAGAATGAGGGATTACTGCATTCAAAACATAAATTCTCCTTCACTGAAATCGAGTAAAACACAGTTGGTTTTCCTTTTTTTTTTTGGCTTTTTTTTTTTTTTTTTTCTCTTCATTACTTGCATCAGGCTAGTACAGAGTTTTGTGAGAAACAGAGGCTAGACCTCATACTACTGAATTATAAACTTTTTTTCATTATGTAACCCAACACTGAAGAGCACCAGACAGCAGTCAGTTTTTGCATGTGACCTACCAACTGGATTCAATTTGATTAGAAATGGAACTGGATACAACAGAGCACAGAGTTGAGAAACCCACAACATAAAACTCCCAAAATTTTATGCTCAAATCAAAGGGTAGGGATTCAAAATTACAGGGGAAGGTGGAAATGAGGGAAAGATACTGTAAGAGGAGACTTAGAAGCTGCGACAGATATGGTTGATGGAAATGGAGAAGATATACAGCAGAGGATCTCATCCAAAGAACCCTCCCATAGTAAATGGGACCAAAGTGAGAAGTCTCCTATCCCTTTCCAGCAACCCTGGAACAAGCTAATATTAAATGGACTGCAGGTAAAAACTTCAGGAAAAAAAAAAAAAAAAGAGAGAAAAAAAAAAAAGCTTAAGGCTTAACTGGGATTTCTGGGAATTGAAATTCTAAAGGAATGCCACATGCTCAATACCAATGTGAAAACTAGATTTCTGAAAAAAAAAAAAATAAAAATCAGTTTGTTCCATATAGACACTTTTCTCCAGCACTGACTCATAGGCTTCCCAGAAATTATGTTAACATCTGGGATTTATATACAGAGTTCATAAAAATATTTGGATGCATCTACACCTTGCACTTTTCTTTCGAGCCCAAAGAATATAGAAAGCTTATTATTCTTAGGGACTTTGTAAATATCAGCACACTGTAGTGGCTGTGTTCTTTTTCATTGACAGTTTCATTTTTTCAAAGGTTATTATTTTGTTCCAGCTAGTTATGAGACCTACTGGTAAGACAAAACCGACATGTTATTTTCATAAAGCAGTTTTCATTTTCATTTCAAGTTTTACCACCACTCCACAGAGCAATTTTTGTTGTTCAGATTTATTCCAGAACAGTATATGATTGAAGACAATCTTATGCCCTGACTCTGTGGCTTCCTCAGATCAGCTGAATAAAATGTTTTCAGAAATCTCTCCTTTCAGATACACCAGCTAGTATCACGTGCGTTGATAGTAGTGACAATATATGTACAGATGCAGGAAAACAAACAGGACACAAAGAAATTCTGGCATCACAAAATCTTCTTTGATAGAAGATTGCGTAACTATGCTTATTTTGCAATCCAGTGTTAGAAAATACATCTGTAGTAACTGAATAGTTTAATTCTCAAGTTGTTACACTTTGCATTCATTCTGAAGATACAATTAACCTTTATCCAGTAGTACAACAAATGGTTTAAATGACGTCCTGAACAGAGGCAAAGGAAAAAATTGCTTTAAAAAAATGTTTGCTCATCTCCTCTCTCATCTCCATCCCCCACAGTACCCAATGCATTGTTAATCTCAGATCTAGTGACCTCATAGAGCTGCAGATTACAGCCAAGATGGTGGCATTTTTGGAGCTTTCATCCTGCATTTGGCTGCGATCCACTTGCCTTAGGAAAGGAGATAAGAATTTGTATTCTTATCAGCCACCAGATGGCTTTTAAAACCAGAGGCTGTCTGCAAGGATTTAAGTTAATGAACAAAAGTGCTTTTATGAACTACTGGTATGTAAAGTTAAAGATGTAATTCTGTGTTGGTTTTTTTGTTGTTGTTTGTTTGTTTGTTTGTTTGTTTTGATGACACTGCAAGAGAATATATCCTATATATTTAACAACTTAATCTAGAAATTGTGTAATAATAACATTTTAGACTCATTTTTGTAAGAACTGTAACTCTCTAAACAAACAAAAATGGCTTAGCCAGGGTACATTAGAGCTTTTGGAATTGTGCAGAGTTTAGGGTGAAATAGAATTTTAGTCCTTGTCAGTGAATGTTGATATAATATTTTTTTACTACAAAATGTTTTTTTAAAGAAAAATAAAGCCAATAATGTATTGTATCTCCTTGCCACAAACAGAAAACTTCATTTCCTACCATCACTAAAAAGAGGTGCAATGCTAATTGTGGGAAAACAGTGCTGCAAATATAGCAGTGAAGTAATGCATCAAAAAGATCTTTTTTTGTAGAAATAATAATTGCAAACATTATGCCAATAATTCAGACAGAACCAAATCCTAGCAGTCAGTGCCACGCCGAAAGTCAACAGAGGAACTGAAAAAAACTGCAGAAATATTTTCTGGAGCTGTTCTCTTTATACAGGTTTGGTGGAATTTGTTAAGACCATATGTTAGTCATATTGAGGGAGGCACAGTTTAACTTTACGAATTCTGGAGTTTTCCCAGCAAACTCTCAAGGTTTCACTTCTCTCCGGTTTCTGAATTGCTCATGTGATTGCAGGCCGAGCTGCAGGTTAAAGAAGAAGAACTGATAGCAGAAGTCAAAGTTACTCCCCTTTAAGCTCACTACCATCTTCAATAATAAATCCTACTGTTGGTTATTTTATTGCAGTGACTACCAAATTGGCTTGATGTTGAAGTTGCCGGGTGTACTCTGAAAGAAAAGCACAACTTTTCTGCAGAGACTGAAGAAACTCTGACCAACCTTATTTTGCAAGCTACAACAAAACAAGACTGTTTCACTAGTCTCTTGTTTCTTCATGTACTACTGATAACAAGTGACTATTCATCAAAATGTTGCATGTTTTTAAACTGCCTTTGAAATGTATCAGTAAATCTTATTTTAAAAAGAAGCTATATCTAAGCATCAGTTACTCAGAAAGTTTTATTGAATTCCCGAAATCATGGAAGTAACTAATCAGCTTAAACAATCCATAAGCAGTTCTTATCCAAGGATTCAAGATGTTCTCCTTAAACATAACAGAGATCTTTATTCTTTTTAAGTTTTGTTTTAGATCCTAATATCAAATTCTAAAATTCTAGGAAAAAAATAAAAGAACATTGTCTAAACACACAGGTATCCTGCATAATAGCAGCTTTTCCTCATACTAGCTACAACCTACCATGGCTCTCCACAAAGTGGGCTTTTGGCCTTAAAGTCTCAAAATTCATCAGTCTGAATAAAGAACACTGATATGGATGACTCAAATAAAATCGTATGTTCTCATTTCAGTGCTAATTTGATTTTATACTGAGATGCTTTTCAAACAAAACAATGCATATTATAGTTTAAAGATTTCATCTATGATGTCTAAAAAACCCTGTAATGAGACAGTTTGTGACTGGAATTGCAGCACAGTAAACATAAGCATAGGTACTGTGACACAATTTGGCCTTCAGCTTTGTGCTGAGGAGCACACCGGGAATTACTGCTTACTAATCTATATCTTGTTGTTTAATTGACTTACAGGTAGCAATATTTTATTTTATTTTAAATCAACAAATAGAATTCCTGAAGCATAAAATGCATTAGAATAATTCCTAATAAAGGTTGAGAAAAATGGCAAGAAAATGTAATTCCTACGATTAAATTTAAAGTGAAATCTCAGTATAAATGTTTGAGCAAGCCTAACCTAATCCATGCATTTTAAGCATTATCAGTTCTCACTTATGTATCACATATTTCTGGAGAAAGAAGAATTTAATACAGATATTCGTAACTTGGCTGCACTGATGCGACCAAAGAGACTTGAACTTTGGAGACTTTGTTTTTGAGTTCTTACACTCATAACTTTATCCCTGTGGTAACGAGAGCTCCACTTTATGGAATACAAGTACCTACTTAATTTAATTGTCAAAAATTTTTTCAAAGGCATAATGTAAATCCAAGCATAATCAGCAGAGTTTACATTAGAGTAAATAGCCTCACATTAACTTAGATGTACTTCTTAAAGTTTACAAACCTTAGCTATATTTCTTTACAGGAAATTTTCAGTTTTCTATCCATTGTATCATATTACTTGCTTGAGATAATCTATACATCTTTGAAGTAAGCATCATGAAAGTGAGAGACAATCCTGCCAAGCAGGCAGTTGTTAACTTATTTGTTGTTCCTAAAATACAACTGAATAGAGCATCTGCATTCAAATGCTGAGTATCAAGGCAGGTGTGCCACATATCATGGACGGACATCTTTACCCATATAGGCCGCTTCATAATATGATCAAGATGAAGAGAGAGAGTAGGTAAAATATAAAGCCTGTGGTATCTTTAATCCAATTTCTGCTACCAGACACATTTAATCATGTTTATTACCAATGAAATCTATACCTCAAAATCCTGGCCATCTTTTTTGTAGCCATGGCTACATTAAAGATAAATATTTTTATTTTGCTTTAAAAAGAAAAAAAAAATAGATATGTACATTGTCATTTCTAAGTTAAAATGGTCATTTCTTTTTTATTAAGTTCAGATGAGGACAGAAAAATTGATTTGGGTTCAAAAATGCTTCAGACAGTTATACACTCCTAAAGACAGACCGGTATTTTTTGGCAGCACTTAATTTTACACATGATAGTGTGAAGGGTAGACTAGGTATAGAAGTAGGTATAGAAGGCTCAGTAGGGTGCAACTGAAACTGTAGACAAGATGCATTCAGCCTTTTTATTTTTTATTTTCAGACTATTATATTTATAGATAAACACATATATACAAATGTAGTGTTTACAGCGTACAGCCAAGTAATCAAAGTATTTATACACATTGCTCAGGTGAGAATTCTTAAAAATATAACATAATGAAAAGACTACTAAAATATGCATTTAGTCAGCTGTGATGGTGAAAAAGGACTTTCCAAAACTTTAAAAGAAGAAAAGGCATATTTTTTTGAGCATTCCTATTACATGTTCATGTTTGAACACATCTTCCACTTCTCTTAAAAGATCTGTTTTAAGTTCTGCAGGTGTGGTTCAGAGGATAGACATCCGTGGCTTGTGGCAGAAAACGGAGGGAAATCTATGCAAAACTAGCAGATAATATCAGTTGCTAGCAAGTAACAACCACTGCTCTGAAACTGTAAAGTTTCACAAATTAAAAGTATGCAACTCAAATACTACTGAAATTTTCCAGCTGAAAATTCTTACCTTTTGCAATCTGCAGTAGACATAAACTGCCCACCGTGTAATTTCCAAATGAAAAATTACCTGCAGTCTTCAGCATGCTCTACATTTCCTGTTCAGTGCAAATTCGGTGACATAAATTCTCTCAAAGAAATTCAAATGTTCTTGTGTAAGAACCAAATTTTGATACCAATAATACCAGGAATAATTTTTACACAATCTTCTATACCTTCATATGCACTGTTTCACATCAAATATACTTTAATATCATACGGGCTATATAAGTGACCAGATTTCAGAAGCCCTCAATTGGACAAAGTTAATTGCACTGTGAGCTGTTCTGGAAGAGCTACAAGCACTTTTGCCTATGAATAATCTGTGTGAATATTAGCATTTCAATGCACTTGAACTAAAACATAATGCAAAATGGCATGATATTTTAGAAACACAGTGCTTGTGCTAAATGAAGTCTTCAGCATCTGAAAACTGGAACAGAGTGGGATTTTTTTGGGAGAGGTTTTTTGTTGTGAATTTTGATTATGGACTTTTGGGAGCGCTATATAGACTTTCATAGCCAGACCTACCAGGAGTTTTATGCTCTTACCATCTGGGACATAGACATAGGTAACATTGGTTGAGGTCTTCGGTTCCACTTCTTGTCCTGCTCCCTATCTGAGGTAGAATTCTCTACAAAATCCTGAAAAATAAAGTCTTTTTTTATTAAACCAATTAATTAGTGAATATTCAGCTTATTTCAATTCCTATGGTGCACATGGAAATACATTGTACCTTACTGAGATTCAATGCACAATTTTCTTAGTAGAAAGTTAATTTCTTGCAGAAAACCCAGGAAGAGTGATGGAGCTATGGTCATTAAGGTGTTAAGTTAACAGCTTTGACATTAATGTATGTGAAATAAGACTAGTTTCAAAAAAGATAAGGAAATCAGTTGTAAATTGAAATAACAATTCTTTGAAGCATTAGAGTTCATTGATCTTCTTAGAGCCAAATGAAACTGGCCTTAAAGATTCTCCACAGTTTTAGTATGAAGTTTTAGCTCTTAATTCATCTTTCTAAGTACTGAAGATTAAAAAGCTTACTCTGATGACTGCTTGCGAAGTGCCAGATCTGTCTCTTTGCAGCAGAGTGAGCTTGGAAAATTCAGTCTATTTGTACAAGTTTCACTGATACTAGCCAGTTTTAATATAGAACTCCATGGCTGCACGCCTAGCAGATCCCAGTGAAGAACAGACACCCCATTAAGAAAGATAAGGGTCACAATGTTACAATGTTACCATGTGCTGTAGTTTTTGTAGTAGCTGGCTAAAATATAAAAACAAGCTGTAAGATTTTCCTATCCTTTTTGCTACAACTGAGTATTCACATGCCTCTGATCTTTGCAAGTTGTTCACATATTCATATTCATACTTATCCATATTTGCAGACATTCACTGACTCATTTCTATTTCTCTGTCACATCAATACGCAGTGTTTAAACAGCAGCAGTTAATAACTACAAGTGTAGAGTAGCTGATTTGCTCTACAACTGACTGCCAGTTGGGAGGTGGGAGTACATGGCTTATCAGTAGTAACATCCAGAGTCACCATGGCTTTGTTCCAGATCCTGCCTTATTTCTTCAGACCATCTCCTGTTAAAGAGATTGCAGATGAACTGCAACCAATCTCTTAGACAGGAGGTGCATGGGAGTAGTAGTGGTTTGGAGCTGCTCACAAAGTTAAGCAGGTTCTTAGTGCCAAGTCCATTGTGGTCAGTAACTTCAAGAGCTCAGTAGAGAGCACTGCAATTTTTCATGGAAAAATAGCCACTGAGAAAGTCAAAGCACTAAAAGTATCTTTTGGACATTTGTTGTGAATTCATGCTATCAGTTTTGCCACCCAGCAAAGAACGTCATTCATTGTTACAATCATTTTACAACACAGTTAGACAGGTTTTTAATAAGTAGAACCAATCCACTATGGGGTAACCTTCCCCAGAGTGTGCTAATGCTCCAACAGTATTTAGTCTCTAGAATATTAGAAAACACATTCTCCCTTCTCATAATGTTATGAAGCTAACAGTCTCTAACAAGCCTCAGACATCAATTGCACCAGACATCAGAAGTGAGGTCTGAATCTCCTTTGAAATCCCTTTCAATTTCTCAAATTTTATCATTTTTATTTTTAGCAACAGGCATATATCAAAAGAAATTATGTTAGAAACTGATAAAAATGTCACAGTTTTAAACAGCCTACTAGCTTAAAAATTAATGAGAATTTTATGTTGTCATCAAGTAGAAAACATAGGCTGTGTATTTGAAGGGAGCTTACAAGCAGAAGGGGGATCAACTATTTTACATAGTCTAATAGTGATGGGACAAGGGGGAACAGCTTTAAACTAAAAGAGGGAAGATTTAGATTAGATGTTAGGAAGAAATTATTTCCTCTGGGAGTGGTGAGGTGCTGGAACGTGTTGCCCGGAGAAGTTGTGGATGCCCCATTCTTGGAGGCATTTCAAGGTCAGGTTGGATGGGCCCCTGTGCAGCCTGATCAATGGGGATCGTTAAGCTCTTTTCAACCCAAGCCATTCTGTGATTTGGTGATTCTATGATTCTGTGGCCTATGATTCTATGAATGCATCTCTGCTGATAGCAAGTCATATTTGGAATATTTCTATTATCACTTGGAAGTCAGTTGAAAATATCCAAAGTAAGAAATATTTATTTACATCATAGTTTACTCTTTACTAAGCAATTGTAGCTAAATACACTGTAGCACTCTTACTGATGTTTACCTGGTTAAACAATCTTTTTAACCATGGTTGTTTTTCTGGTCTGATTTGTGGTTTGTTTTGTTTTGTATGTGTAGAGAAAAAGCATCTGCATAGTCTTGTCTTCTCATATTTTCTGATAAATACTTTCCTTGGACTCAAGGTCAGCCAGAACACCTTCCCTGAATGAGGAGCAGTGCACCATTCTGCTGTCACACTGCACCTATCTTTGATATTAATTACATTATCAGTATCAACAGAAGTGTACTTCTGTGAGCTATGTCTCACATCTAGATTTGAGAGAATTAACCTTATTCTAGTGAAAACATCAGTAACACAGTGTTTAGACTTAAACTAAGCAGCAGACCAGTTTGTATCTGGGGATATAAGAGTAAACTAGAAAAGCCTTGCTTTCCGAATCCTGGTTGAGTTTCCAGAGAATTAAATTAGGGGGCAAAATATAGAATTTTGAAATTTGTTTTGTAGTATCATAATTCTTTTTTAATAGAACATAGTTGATATTAGAATTGCTAGGAAACTTTCATTAAAAATTCACCACTTCCATTCTTGCTGAATATACAGGGCATATAGTACGTATTTTTAGTGAATCTGGTATCTTCTCTTCAAAAACACAGATCATTGAGCTCAGTGAGTCTTCAGAGGTGCTTTGCACTTCTACTGATTCACATTTGGTGAAAATCTAAAATGTCAGAAGTTAATCCCACCAATATATGACAAATTTGTCTGATAACTAGATATTTTTCCAGCACTTGATCTTTTATGTATTTCTATTTCCTTACAAGGATCATGAAACTTACTTATGAATTGGAAAGCTGCACATAAGAGATGATCTTTCATTTCAGTTTAGAAATATGAGATCTTAAAACCTTATTTAAGATGGCAAGTGCTGCAAAAGCAGGAACTTCAGAAGAATGAAGACCTTGTAAAGATGAAACTATGATATATACTGACTTTATGAATACAATTGGACTAAATTTTAAGATAATCTATACAAGTAGCACTTTAAAGTCTGAAATTCTGACTACCTCAGTCTAATTCAGGGAATTAATTTAATTCTTATATGAATATTTATTTCTTACTACTATCATAACTCAACTTGCAGAAATATAAAATGTACAAAAGTGCCAACACACATACACATAGGAATAAAGGCAAGGATGTTGTTTGTGGTGTTAGAGAATTTAAACAGTGAAAGCCTTCCCCACTCCTGTCCTGTGCCTAATGTCCCGCAGTAATGTTCACATTTAGTAACAGCCAGAGGTTAGTGAATTTTGAAGATAATTTCCCCTATGCATCACCAATCCGCATGATCCAGTGAATCTCCCACTTTTCCAAATGTGCCTTCTTTTTGATTGTTTCCCAAGAACATTGCTTTGCCTCATTCTATGTTTTACCAGGATACTGAGACACAAAATAAAATGTCAGCACTTCTGGTACGTCTTTGTAAAAAAGAGATTTTAAGTTGACAAATTTCACAATGGTGAATTCACATGTTCATCTGCATTTCTAAATAAAGAAAAAGACAAAGGATAGGATAGATTGAAACTTTTAACTTGAAAGTATTTTTTACCTCAGCAAATCAAGGACACTTACAAGTTGTCAGATTTATGGAGCTTGAAGACTTTGGACTTCTCCTGGATTGACCAAATTAAATTCCTTCTCTGGAACATGAGCCCAGAAAGTCTGTTTTTTCCCTCTTAATTTTTCATGAAAAGAATAAAAGCATTTACAGTATGCGTTTGCAGAAAACATTTAGTTTTGCATTTTCGGTATTTCTAATCTGCTGTGCAGTGAAGGAGAAGAACTTGAACAAGCATCTGCTCTTCAACTAAAAGCACATTAGGTATCACTTGATGACATGCAGAAATTGTGACCTAAGATAGATCTTTAGTCAATATTTTACCAAACTTTATAAAATATTGCAGGAATTGCCTTCAGGAGTGTTCACAAGCTGGCATGAAGTTTTGTTGCATGTAATTTTCCACTGTTTTGATGTGGAAGTCCAGGAACAAAAAAGCTTATGCTGCATTAAACATTTTAAAGGTTCATGCTCTGAAATTACCTCACTTTCATCATGTGGAATGATCATTTTACTTCTGCCATGCTAGCCCATGTCTAAAAAGAACAGTTATGGAACCAAATGTATCTCTAGTCTAAGTCTGCTGGTATGACCCTTGAACATTATTCTACCAAAAAATTTGGTCTCTGAGGTGTTAGTTAATTTTGTTTTATATGTCCTCTACTGTTAATGTGGGAAAAATAAAATATGTATATAAAATCATCCCTGAAAACCAAATTCTTCAGAATTGTTTGTGGCTCCTTGAAAAAAGCAAGGATTTCTATACTTTTTGCAGGTTTTCCCTAATAAAACAATAACGATGTAGTTTGTAATTCCTTTTCCCTTCAGTTTTTAAATAAGCTGGTTGGTATCTGCCAAAAAAAAAAAAAAAAAAAAAAAAAAAGTGGAAAAATATCCCCAGAACAATATTTAAGTATGTGTTTTGCAAAACTTACAAACGTTTTCTGAACTAAGCTTAGGTTCTTTTGCACAGCTCTAGCTCTCTCTAGCAGCCATACTCAGATTTCAAACTACATTGCAGTCAAATATTCTTTGGATGCACCACATGTACCTCACTATAAAACAAAAACATCAGCTCGCAGAGCAAAGCAGAGCTGTTTCAAGTGAAAATTATCTGTGTATGAGACACAGTCTGCCATGTTTTTATGTCTTTCAAAAACTGCATAGTCAAGAATCATGTTGTCAAAGAAAAAACAAAAAAATATACAACAAGAAAATTCAACTCGTGATTTTTCTACACAGCATAATCATTTTATAAAAGAAAGAAAGGAAAAAAGATAAAGAGAGACCCATGACCCTCCTTAATACTGTATAGCAGGAACACAGATCCTGCCATACGAGCCTCACTGGGGAAATCTAAAGGAGCTCTAGCAATGTAACGTGATTTGGCAAGAGATGAATTTGAATGTGGTTGTGAGGTCCTCACAAGCAACATATGCTTTTACTAAGCCGCAATATTCCTTTCTTTCATAGTCTGAGCTTTTAAACTATTACTTTGTATTTTCTAAGATTATATTGTTCTACGCCAAACCAGAGTTGTTAGCTCTGGATAAAACCATCATATTAAGAAATTACAGCTCATCCAGAGAAAGAGAAAAAGGGGATATTTAATTTTGACCTCTTGAACAAATTAAAAAAAAAAATAGAGAAAGAAAGAGGGAGAGAGAGTTAAGGGAGAGAGATGGCTGCTTATGATTATAAGGTGAACTTCAAACTTTTTCTTTTCCTTCAGCCAGGGATTTTTTTTTTATTTTTTTTTAATACCTCACCAGAGTTAAAATTTGAAGTATACATTGAGCTTACAAAACATTTACTTACATTGCTATGGAAAATTATAAATTAAAATGGGGAAAAAAAATTACTTCCAGACAACTGGAGATAGAAACATGCCTAAAAGCCAAGCTGCCAGACTGGAATTTGGAAACAAAGAATGCTCTTTAATTTTTTGTTTCCCACCTGATGAGTGAGATGACAGAGCAGCCTAGAAAAGTTCAGACATGTCCTAAAATCCTGCATACTTCCTGTTCTTTTTGTCATGTGAAAGCTGACAACCTTTCCTTTACAAATCACATTAATTTAATGATAGTAATAATATCATCCTTGTTTTTCTGGCATTATTGTTAATATCAGCTCATAAGCAGGCCAGGACAGGAAGAACATCTCTTGCGCATGAACTCCCAGAGCTTATAGCAAGACCAAGAGAAGAACGCCTCTTCCTTTCATCTTGGGATTGCTCCTGTGGGAAGACATGCACGGCTAAGGCTGAAGGAGTAAAGGTTTAGCATGAATCACCCTAATCTCAAATGATACTTTGGAAATGGCTGCCACTGGGTTAATGCAGCAACACAGGACCAGAGTCCTGCAGTAGGGCAGTCCCTGCCTCAGCGCTTTGCCACGGAGCCTGTCACATCTCCAGGGACAGAGCAGCCTTGCCCAGGGCAAGGAGGCAACTGAGTGATCTTTAAGGTTCCTTCCAACTCAAGCCATTCTGTGTTAGCATAAGATGTATTTATTGTGATGAATGGGTATGCTGGAATACAAAACTGTATGTCAGAATCACTGAAAACACTGAGAAATTTTAAATCTTCCATAGATTCAGCCTGACATATTCCTTATAATAAGAAAAATCTAACCAACCCAAGACTTTGGGAGGTTCAGATCCAATTCAAAAATTGGCAGCTGGCATTCTTTGCCATGTATAGTGCCCGAACTTAACTTACCCCCTGGTCTCCAAGCATAAATATTTCTTAAAAAAAAAAATTAATTAAGACAGTTACCAACAAGCTCACAAGACACAAACAATCTTCTAAGTAAATGCCAAAAAGTACCAATAATAATAATAATAACATAATAAAATTTTAAAAACCACAACAACTGAAGAGAGAAAACTGTTAATCAACCCTTAGGTTACTCAGGGTACTCTACATTTCTCACATTTCTGTTGTATCTGATGTCTGAATAAACAGTTGTGTCTTGCATAGTATCCTGGATGTCAGAAGAGAAAAAATTATTTCCTACTTGAAGTCAAGTATATTCAAAATATTTCCACCAAAAAAAAAAAAAAAAGTAGTTACGTGTTTCTCAGATGTTGTTTTTAAATCTCACTGAATATGTAGCAGGTGTATTAATTTAGCTAATTTACAGTCTAGTCCTCTTTCAGTCAAGAAATGGAAGAAAGACTGTCACATTTGTAAACATCTTTTCTTTCTTCAGATATTGCCATATGCTGCTTATTAGTCTGGGTGATTACAGGATGAACAGCATAAATCAAACACATTTAAAGAACATATTTTTTTCTATAGTTCCTTAATAACTACAACTATAGAGAAAAAAGCATGCAAAGACAATATAACAGTAGCAGAAGAGTTTCTTTAGCATGTTATGCTGCTGAAATTGTTTGGGAACAGTTCTTCAGTGTGAAAACAGAGCTTCTGTGATGTGCTCAAGTAACCCACTGCAATGACTGGCAGAATAAGCACTGTGTTTGTGCACAGATCTTAAGAACATTATTAAATACAAATTTCCAGACAGCTTTTTTATCTGTTGTTTTCAAAGTTTGAAAATAATGCTCCTTGACCCAATTATCACATTCTTTACCTCAAACCACAGCTCTTATCACTTTCCACATGGAAAATTATGTCTTTTTCTATATTTGCTTGTTACCTTATCTACCAGAATCATTATGATGATATTAAGAATAATGTTGTCAAGTGGTCAAAACCTAAAAAATGGCTGTAGTTTTAACACAGAGCTGCCTTGTACAAACTGCAATCCCAGCTAAACGACTTTCCTTATCCATAAAGTAGTTTAATGGTATCTGTGTCCTGTTTTACAGTACTATGACATTTGATTCAATTAGTCTGCAAAATGTTTCAAGATTTTCAGATCAAAAGTTCTGGAGAGATATTATAAATGTACGCTTTTGTAAAGACCACTTAAAAAAAAAATCATAATAGCAAAACATGTTTGTTTGTTTTGCATTTAAAGATTTCTTTAAAAGAACAATTATATTATTTAAGAGAAATTTCTAAGAAATTTTTATCCTATATATTGTACTCCAAATTTAGTTACTGAGCTTCCAAATGAAATTCTTATTCAATTTTATTTAAATAAAATTGAAATTAATAAATTTAATTTATTTATTAATTTATTAATTAAATTTAATAAATAAATTTAAAATAAAATTTTATTTTATTCAATAAAATTCTGTAAGAATTTTAATGGCATTAATGTTGAGGTTTTTTGAAATGAAATTAAAAGGGTGTGCCTTTCTTATTAGCCTAGAATAATTTAACAATTTACTGTAGGGTATTTTTATTACTTTTTCTTAATTACTAAAACTTCTCACTAATTTCAGCTGCTTTTCACATTTCTGCTTTTGGCATATCTTCTTCTGTGCAACACAACAGTTTTGATAGGTTTTGGTTTTTAATACTTAACAAAAGCCAAGGCAGAAAATATACGTGTGTGCTATGGTTACTGGAACCCATTCTTTTCAGTTGTGTTGTATTTATCTGCAAATTACAAACTTAACTTCAGTCTTCACAGAATTTACGAGATTAGAAAGTCAAACTTTGTGTTCTGCACTTTGAAATACCTCTTCTACTATCAGATTGAGATGGGCTGGCAAGTAGCAGTAGAGAATCCAATTGCTATTTCCATACTGTGCTCTTGACTGCAGCAGGACTTGAAGTGCTAAGATAGAGAAAGGAGTACTCAAATGTTCTGGCACTGTAAAGGAGAACTTTCATTGCACTGAATTGTGACCCCTTTCTTTTCTGGTTATACCAAAACTGAGGATGGAATAGGTAAGGACAGCAAGGAAATAGCATACCCAACCACGAGGATATTTAGGTTAGATGTTAGATTTTATATTCTTTTTTTAAACTCTCCACTCTTCAATTGAAAATGAACATTGTTTGTTCATTAACCCTCTTAATACCACTGCTGAGCATTTAGTATTTCAATAGGTGGAAAAAGGAAACCCCATGTGCAACCAGAAACCAGCCATAGTGAATGGTTAAGAAGCAAGATAGAGGCAAGAAAACGGCACTTAAGTCAACTGCTAACATTTCTCTCTCCTTTCTCTCCCTTTCTGTTTCTTTCTCCTTACCCCATCCCCCAACTTCTTAAAAATCTGGCCCAAGTTACAGATAGCTAATCTTAGCTGCTGTACCTCATTCCAACAAAACAAATGAAGCATGGGTAATAGCCCTTCCTCCCCCTGAACACACACATCCACTTGCCAATAAATTCGAGGCTTCTGTTCAGATCCAAGACTTTGTCTTTCTCCTTCCACTGCCAAGTAAAATATATTTGGTAACACTTAATTAACGTTCCTATTCATATCATATAGTCTCAAGAACAAGGCTTTAGCTGCCCAACTCCCAATAGCATGGTTAAAGCCACTAATATCAAATCGGGAACATAACCCTTCATTTAGATTTAATATGGAGTGTTATTGTAAGCTAAATAATTATCAAGTGATTATTAAACCTTACCTAAGGATTAACAAGCATTATTAATTGCATGGCTGTTAACCCTCTATAATTATGTTCTTTGTAATCAGTTGGCATTTATTCATTAATCTTATAGAGTGCTGTCATGGCTTTGAATGTTATGCATCTGTTTTATCCTCATTAGAGATATTTTAATAATATTTAGTTATCTGCATTATGAGAAATGGCCATCTTAATTAACTCAAATTTTATGCTCTTTTGAGAACAAAAAAACTGCCCACTGGCCATTTCAGAGGATGAAGAATCATATTGGGCCTAGCATAACAGCTATAACATTCCCATTCCACGGAATAGAACAAACGCATTTTTTCTTTTTTTCTCCATCTTTTTTTAACTTTTGACATGGGAACACATTTTACAAGGAAAAGCTCCAATTTAGATGACATGAAATAGTGAAGCATCCTGAAAACAACATCTGGTACTCCAAAATGTAATGCTGTAGACTTGATTCTGCTGAGCACAGGTGTAGGGTGCTGCATGCATCGTCGTAAGTGTGGTTATGTGACCAGTACAACAGGAAGCAAGGGCAGTCTGACCTCACATCCATGAAAGGGGTGTGGAGCAGCTATGAAGCAGCTACTCAGTCACTGCTGCCTGAAAAAAGTTCTCAAATAAGGATCACTTAGTTCACTAGATGATAATCACATATGAGCTCTTCTTTATCCTGGTCAGCTTTCTACCGTGCCACACTATACTCAGTGTTTTTCCTGCTATCTTTTAGCAGCCTAATACTTTGTAGTACCTCTTTCTCTTTATGCAGTGGTCATTGTTTCATTACACCATCCTAGACAGAGGACTTGTTTATATTTCCATAGGACACAACCATTCTCAAATCCAGCAATGTAGGCATTGTGTAATTGAAAGTGAAAAAGCGTGGGATTCCTCCTTTATTTATTTATTTATTTATTTATTTACTTACTTACTTACTTAATTTTATTTTCTGTTATATCCATATCTGTAATTAATGCATGGGTGTCCAACATTTGGCTGCCAAGGTCACATTGAGTTACGAGGAATTATCTTGTTCCACGTATAGAATAACAATATAAATGTATCTATATATTTCTATAGGTGCATATATATATATAATATATGTATATGTAAGTAACAAAACTTATTTTTAACATATTTTTTTTAATGTAAAAAACAGAAACATAAAACAAATGAGATATTTCATCTTTTTTTTGACTCGTTCAGTGGAAGCACTTGGAATTCTTAAGGAGTTCTGAAGGTGCTCATCAGATACAGTTGATGACATACTACATGTCCTGTGATTCATCTTTGAAAACAGTGGTTCACAAATGTTTGTACATCCAGTAAGTGACGACATTAAGAAGACATGATGAAGCAAAAGATGTATTTCTGTATTATCTTATAGAATTCTAGTATGGAGACATGATCGGATTTTTCTTTGAATGAAATGCATGTTCACAATGCTATTCATCCAATTTGAAAATGTGCAGGTAATGTACACATGTCAACTGAAAACAGAGTTGTGAATATAAAAAAAAAAAACATAAAAAAAAGTTGATTTCAGAGATCTTGAAAACAATTCTCTAATTCCTTTCTCAAAATTGAAAAGATTCATACTTCTCACTGTTGTTAGCCAGCACATCCAAATGCATGAAAGTATTTGCCATATCTTGCTATAACTTAAGTTTCATTTCAAATGTTGTTACAGTCTCAAACATAGCATACAGAAGTTCATTTTCACCTTGCATATGTATGTCTAACTCATTTAAATGAGTGGTCAAATCCACCAAAAATGTTACATCTATGAGCCATTTCTAATTTCTCATCCTCATCATCTGGCACAAGCTTTCCTTTTGATTCTATTATAATGCCTTGATTTTGTTTCACAAATCATAAAATATTTTTAGCATTTTATCCCAACTTAGCCACATTCCTTCAATTACATAAATGTCATCCCCATAGTCAGCATCCACGCTTTGAAGAAACTCCTGGAAATGGTGATGATTCAGTCCATGGCACGTTATGAAATTCACCATTTTGATGAAGAGTTGCATCACATTAATCATTTTTAAACCTTTTGCACATAAATTTTCTTGATGTACGATGCAGTGAAATGTTATCAAATTTGAGCCACCAGTGGCAACTGCATTGTCTTCTATTAATTTAGCAAGTCCCTCTGTTAAACCAACATCACCGCAGCACCATCACTTGCTATACCAGATATGTTGACAAGAGTTAAAAAACATTGCTTTCATGTAGCTGTTACTGCTTCATACAAACCTAGAGATTTAGTTGTGTCTTTTAATGGCACCGCCAAAGGAAGCCACTTCTTCAGTGACATTACATTCATTATCCCTACCTGTACTAAAAATGGCATGTTGAGACCTATCTGTAGCATCAGTGCTTTCATCTATTGCCAAAGCATAAAATTTGAGATTACTAGCTTTACCCTCCACACTTCTTTCGAGAGACCTTCCTGTTTCTTCAGTTCACCTGGCTACAGCATGGTGAAAAAAAGTGATTTCAGAACCCTCCCCCCCTTTTTATTTTTTTTAATCAAGGCAATTTATATCTGCCATGCTTTCCAAATATTGCTTAATAAACTCACCATCAGTAAATGGCTTTGATTTTTTTGCAATCAGATTTACTACTGCATAACTAGCTTTTATAGCAGTCTGCATTTAAGCTTTTCAAAAAAACATTTGTTGAGATGACAGACTTTTTTCAGTTCCACTATTTTGTCTTTATAAAGCATACCTTGATATGCACTGAATTTGGCAGCATGTTTTCGCATATGATGTCTTTTCTAATTGTACTCTTTGAAAATTGTTTTGATTTCCTTACAATTATAAGCTTATAAGTGCCATATTGCTTGTCTTGATAAAAAAAGTACTCATCTCTCCATTTTTTGTTGAACACTCTTTCTTCATCCACACTATGATGAAGTAGGTTGAAATATTAGTATTGGCAATTACTGCGCTGTTCTCAGCAAGTGGGGATGCACAACACACATGCAGTACACGTGGGGTTTGATGCAATTGACTGTGTGTGATGGATGTGAAAGTCAAGAGTCAGCACTGTGCTGTGCCCAACCATCTCCCAGTTTCCAGCCTAGGTAGTGCTGATGGCACACAGACAGTTTGACTGCTGCTGAATGATAGTTGTGCACCTGAGGCAGAGTCCCCCATGATGGCACAGGGCAGGGGGTGGCTGCAGTGCGAGCTGTGCCAGCTGCACATGGCCCATAGGCCAGGTGTTGGAGATGCCTGAACTAATCTCTCCCACGCTATTCCAGTACTTTCTCTCCAAACAAATGACTTGTAGCTTGCTGGAAACAGTCGGACCTGGCTGTAAAATCAGGGAGAAGAAAGGAAAGGGAAAAAAGGCGAGTAAAAACACAACATATAAATGAAAAGAGTATGTTAGTAAAGACTGAGCCAACACAGAGACATGTAATCTGACTGCACTCCCCAGTGCAAATCAGAACATCTATCACTCCCTCAGCAGGACTTGAACCATGCAGTCATTGGAGCATTGGGTGCACTGGGTGCCATGTTCTAGAACTTTTCCTTAAATACTATGAAGATTATATTAACTCTTGTCAAAGACACAGTGATGATCCAAAGCATGTTTCATTACAGGTGCATTGTAGAAGTCCAATCTTTTCCTGGCACAAATGAAAAATCAATAATGTATGGTCCTTTCCTTTAGGCACCCAGTTAGAACATCTTCAATCATATCCATAGCTTCATCACAACTGTCAGCTCTTGTAATGGTAGATTCACAAAGACCGACAGATCTATTTTCACTTGGATTTTTAAACCCTAATTTATGGTAGAGAGTTTGGTTTATCTGTAATCATCTGGACAAAGTTTACATATGCAGTACCATGCAAACTTTAGAGCTCAGATTGACAGTGCCATGGTTCTTCTTGGTCCTTCTCTGAACATCTTAGTTGCTTTCTGATTACAGAGGTATCCAATCCAGTTGACAGCTTTGGGGCTACATGTACAGAAATGATATTGGTCTGTGATGTTCAGAATGTGAGCCAGGATGACCTACTTGTCCTCTTTGGCCTTTTAAATAAGACTCAGGAAAACAAATTTTGTAAGTACACCTTCAGGGATATTTTTTCTTCCCTTTTATTGCTAATTTGGCAGTACTTCTATGCACCAATAAGTATACCAGTCTATCAAAAGCCTTTGGAGCTTGTATCACTGGTTACCCCTAAATGAACTGATGTAATCACCAGCTAAAGCAAGATCATTTCCACTCTACTTGCTGTTAAATATTAGTTCCTTATACAAGTAATAGGAATATAAAGAGTCTACAAACAAGCTGTCCCTGCCCAACCATTTTGTTACAAACTGATGAAATTACATCACCGAGGAATGACAGACCCAACTCTTCACAGAGATGGCATTAAACCCTGAAGCAGTTCAGCTCCTCTCCCACAACTGTCTCAGACTATGGGTAGTGACAGTTTGGAAGATTTAAAGAGCGGCAAATGCCTCTGCTTTTACTTGGCACTGAAAAAAATGAGACCAATTACATTTATTGGGGGAAAAAAACACACAAATGAATTTCAGTTTAACAGTAACAACTGAAAGTTGTATTTTCTCATTTGTAAAGACTTTCCATGCAGAGTTAGCTGATTGATTAACAGGCATCATTAAACTACTGCATTTTAAATATTGCAGTGTACTCAAGTGTTGGCTTGCTTTCCTCCAAGACCAAGGATATGAAACACATTTGCAACTCTATAAAGGAGCTTCTAAAAAAGAAAGTCACAAAGAACACATGGCTCTTTCCTCTAATGAAGTAAGCTGGTATGTCTCTAGTGGCTTCAGCAGAGCAGATGTTATTTATTCCAGCAGTGAATGAAGCCCACACTATCCATTTTTCCTCACTGTCTCTGTATCTTCACAGATATTCAGTAAATTAGAAAAGAATGGTAAACTGCACCAGGTCTACTAAACATGAGAAGAAGTACCTGTGGTAGTCACCCTGGGAGTATAATTAAAGATCATGCATGCACATATTGATGATCTCAATTCCCTGCAAGTGACCGTGAAAATCTATTTGCACCTCCCTTAAAGGATTATGGAATTTAGCCAGGTAGAGAAGCCTCGTCTAATAAGGAGCCATCCAGGCTAAAACATTTACCGAGACTGGATATAAATGGAACTGACCAAAGACAAGCAATATTTCCATTTGGAAATTTAGCCTCTAAGAGACTGAAAGCCTGAAATCTCTTATTGCACAACATGTAGATTTTCTACAGAACTCATCAAGTATCTTTCAACGTATTTCCAAGGTCACTGTGAGGTGAGTACATAAAATAGACCACCTACCTAGGGAAATTGCCATGCTTCTTTGCAATTTACTTTGTCAGAGAAGGACAATGGAACTGTTTTAATGAGGTGTTTTTAGTTGTCTTTTGTTTCATATTTTATACAGGAAAATGGAAAATATTTCTTTAGTTCAGGGCATCTGAATCATATTTCCAGTGGGACAGGCACTTTTAGGACAGTAAGTTCTGAGGTATAAATAACCCTCAGTGAATTGAACTGTGGTCATTAAGTTTTATTCATATGTGGAAACACAGCTTCCAAAAGTTCTGTTGCAGAACTGCTACAGCTAAGTGTTACAGCTATTTTTAAAGTAAATATATTTTGGCACATTACAGCTCAGCATTAATGGCTGGAGATACCATACATCATGTATTGATGAGAAACTTGAATATTTAAATAGATGCAAACTTATTTGAACAAACTTATGCAAGCTTTCTGTATACAGTCAATATCCTTGGTCTAAAAAATGGCGCAAAACTCTCTCCCTGGCATGGAAAATCAGTCTGACAGTTAAGTACTAACTGGTAAAAAGGGGAAACTGGGAACACAAGAAAATAAACCTTTGAAATTGAGGACTCATGTACTGATCTTGTCCTCCGAACCAACACACATTCACCATTACCACTTCAGCTATCACCTTGATGGGTATTTTAAATAGAGTAACATATATTTTTATTTCAATGCTGACATTAAGCAGGCATTTATGTTTAATTTCTTTCTTCAGATTCTCATAAAGGTTAACCTCAGTGTAATAGTCAGGAAAATATAAAATGTTAGTATACAGTATATTTACTACAGTTCAGTCTGTAGTTTTTTCATGATCAATTTGATAGGAGTAGAGCTTGACTTTATCTGGAGTAACTTTTTAAGAAGTTTTTTAAAGCATGGGAAACAAAAAAGGGGAGTTGGAAGCCATCATGCTGCAGGCAAACTGACTTAACTGCCATTACTGAAGCATGGTGGGATCACTCCCATAGCTGAAAAATGCTGCTGTGGATGGCTCAGAAGGGATAGGCAAAGAAGGAGGTATGAGCAGGTCACAGAAGTTGTGTGATTGCCAGTCCTTGTCCTCATGGGGAACTTCATCTTCCCTGATATATACTGGAAATATAATACAGTGCAGAAGAAGCAGTCTAGGAGGTTTCTGAAGTATCTGTAAGATAAATTCCTGACGCAGTTGGTAAGAGAGCCTATCAAGGGAGGTGCCCTACTAGATCTGCTATTCATAAACAGAGAAAAAACTGGGTGGGAGATGTGAAAGCTGGGAGCTGTCTTGGACAGAGTGACCACGAAATGGTACAATTCTCGATTCCTAATGAAGCTGGGGGGCAGGAGGGTAGTGTCAGCTAAATCCTAATTTGGATTGGAATTTGGAATTCTGAACTACTCAAGGCACTGGTAGCGAGGGTCCTTTGGGATTTAGTCCTAGGAGGCAAAGGGGCCCAGGAACACTAGATGCTCTTTAAGAAGGAAGTCTTAGAGGCACAGGACTAGGCTATCACCCTATGTCATGAGCTGGCAGGAAAGAAGACCACCATGGATAGACAGGAAACTGTTTCTGAGGATACAGCAGAAAAAGAGAGTCTAACAACTGCGGAAGAAAGGACAGGCAGTTTTGGGAAAATACAAAGAGGTTTTTATGATAAACAGAGAGAAAATTAGAAAGGCAAAAGTCCATCTTGAATATAATCTGGCCACCGTGGTAGAAGAGAACAAAAAACCTCTTTACCAATATATTAGCAGTTAGAGGAAGGCTAAGGAGAATCTCCATCCTTTAATAGATGAAAAAGTGAACATGAGCATTTAGGGTAAGGAAAAGTCTTCTCAATGCATTTTTACATCTGTCTTTAAAAATCAGACCAGTTATCCTCAGGGTACTCTACACCCTGATATGGAAATCTGGCATAAGGAGTGGAATAAAATCCCCTCAATTCAGATGGAAACAGAGACCTACTACTCCACTCGGGCTGCCAGAATCCATGGCACCAAATGGCATCCACCTCAGGGTGCTCAGAGAGCTGATGAAGGTAATAGTCAAGCCATTTTCCATCATCTATTAGCATTCCTGGCCAACTAGAGAAGTCCCAGAGGATTGGAGGCTTGCCAGTGGGACTTGGATCTACAAGAAGGGTAGTAAGGAGGATCTGGGGAGCTACAGGCCTGTCAGCCTGACCTCAGTGCCAGGAAAGGATACGGAACAGATCACACTGGGTAAGATCATGCGGCATGTGCAGAACAACCCAGGGATTAGGCCCAGACAGCATGGGTTCACAAAAGGCAGATCCTGCTTGACCAATCTGATCTCCTTTTACAATCAAGGGCTTTGCCTGGTGGATGAGGGAAAGTCTGTTGATGTAGTCTACCCAGGCTTCAGCAAAGCCTTTGACACCCATGGTATTCTCTTGGGAAAGCTAGCAGCCCATGGCTTGGGCAGATACACTCTGTTGAGCAAAGAACTGTCTGGAAGACTGGGCCCAGAGAGCAGAGGTGAATGGAGTTAAACCCAGCTGGTGACAGATCACAAGAGATGTTCCCAGTGGTTTGGTATTGGGGCTGTCCTGTTCAGTATCTTTACTGGTGATCTGGATTGGGGATTGAGTGCTCCCCCAGTAAGCTTGCAGATGACACCACAGCGAGAGGAAGTACTGATATGCCTGGGGGACCTGGACAGCCTGCATCACTGCGCTGAAGCCAGTGGGACAAAGTTCAACAAGACCAAGAGCTGGGTCACAACTCCATGCATTGCTACAGGCTTGGGGCGGAGCACCTGGAAAACTACAGAAGAAATGGACATGGGGGTGCTGGTTAATGCTTGTCTGAATATGAGCCAGAAATGTGCTCAGTTAGCCAAGAAGGCCAGTGGCATTCTGGCTTGTATCAGAAATAGTGCTGCCAGCAGGAGCAGGGAGGTGAATATCCTGCTGTACTGGTAAGGGCACATTTCAAGTACTGAGTTCATTTTGGAACCTCACTATAATAAAGTCACCAAGTCCTTGGAGCATGTCTGGAGAATAGTGAAGGGTCTGGAGAGTAAGTCCTTTGAAGACTAGCTGAGAGAACTGGGAGTGTTTAGTCTGGAGGGAAGGTTTCTGTAATTACCTGAAAGGAGGTTGTAGTGAGGTGGAGAGCAGCCTCTTCTCCCATGTGTCCTATCTGGTGATAGGACAAGAGGGAATGGCGTTAAGTTGCACCAGAGGAGATTCAGATTGGATATTAGGAAAAATTTTGTCTCCAATAGAGTACACAGGCTCTGCAATGGGCCACCCAGGGAGGTGGTGAAGTCACCATCTCTGTAGGTGTAGAAAAAATTTTCAGATATTGTACTAAGGGATGTTGTTTAGTGGGGAAATGTTGGTGGTAATTGGACAGTTGGACTGGATGATATAGGAGGTCTTTTCCAATCTTGGCGATTCTATGATTCTATAATTTCATGGATTTTTGATCTTGTGACTTTCCTGTCTGATACGGTTAAGTCTCTGGATCTGTATGAGGCTGCTCAGTCATGGTCCTGGAGATTCCAGCTATTTTCTGGGGAGAAAGGGACATAATCCTGCTATTCAAAGGTTATTTTGATTCTTTTTAGTTCGCTAGGCTGAAATCATGTTGCTGGATACTGAGATTTTCATGCATTTAACAGCAGTCTATTATTCAACAGAAATACAAGCCAGAGCAGTTTGAAATACAAAACAGTCTGTCCATTAAATACAGATCAGTAAGAGTATTTTACAGCATGTACAGAACAAAAATAGTCTTCAGGTCAAGCCAGGATCACTAATTCTAACTTAAGAAATTCTAAACTAAAGAGAGTCAAGCTGCATATTTGAAGTCCATGGCAAGATCTTAACTCAGAAATGCTCTTTGTGTTTGTGCAGTAATGGATGGACCTGCTTCTCCACATGGCAACTATGTTTACTGTAGTAAATTTAAAAAACAAACCAACAAACAAACAAAAAACCTCCTTAGGACTTAGCTCATGAACTTTGTTCAAATTGAAAAACAATACATTTAGGGATGATCAAATATGCTGTTACTTCTTTCTCTGTCTGCAATAAATCACTTCAGGGCTCTAAGCCTGATAAGTCGTGCTTGTATGCTGGGACAGTGCTCGAAGCCTGGACCAGTCTTGCTCTGCTTCCAGCATTTCACAGTACTGCCAATGCTCATGCTCTATCACATTTCATTGTTTAATGAAAGCAAAGTGGCTGAAGGACATGGTGATGAGCATCATCTAGAAGAGAGTGAAGAGAGTGCAGTTTATCATGTTTTCCTTGCTTCTTTGTAAGCAGAGAATGACCTACTGTTCAAATAACAGCAGAAGTGAAACACTAAGCTTAGTCATACAAATCCAGTCAATATGAAATGTGCTACAAAAGTTAAAATGATGTATCTTGATCAAAAGCATGGATTATATCACCTAAGTAAGACAGCCAGCACAGAAAAAGATGGAAAGGAGAAGAGGGAGAGTTGCTATTTATAGTGTCAGAAAACTATTCATGCTGCTTCAGAGTCAGTGACCTGAACTGGACAGTATTACAGGTCCAGCTAGAAGGCACATTTGAAAGGCTTAAATATTAAAACTTCTGAATTTCTGAGCTGTTGACTGTACGTTGAAGATCGAGGATGATAAATGTGCCTCACTATCCCAGAAAACTGAAGATTATTGGCACTATCTCTAACAAACTGAATAATGCAGAGTGCTTAACTCTGTCTCTTTTCTAAGTCACCAAAGCATTTCCTATTAAAGCATCACTAGTTTCCATGTCAGAATAAATAGTTATGCTAAGTAAGAAGCATCCACAGTTTAGGGTTTAGTCAGCTGGGTGTGTGTTTAAGATAAGTAAATAGACATAATTGATAAAACATAATAGAAGTTTCAAGTTTTTCATGTGTTTTTTTTCTGTCAAAACTTGCTATGAGTTCGTTTAGAATGTGAAAAATATATATGGAGAAAAGGTCTGGGATTATTCAGACTACTAAACTCTGATGCAAACTAGGTGTTAGAAAACCACTAAATTTAACCAAAAATATCTTAAGAAAAGAAAAGGAGAGGACAGGGCAATTAGGTAAATTGATTTTTAATGGAAGGAGGTAAACTGAGCAGGACTGGTAGTCCTGCTTAAGGATAGTTTTGGCCAGACAGCTTCCAGAAGTCCCTTCCATCCTCAGCCATTTTGTATTTCAGCGATTCTGAGATTTTAATAATACCCAAACTTAATATGAAATTCATATATGTTTATATAAGTATCTTATATGCATATATAACTTCTGTGAGATGTGCAGGTTCTTCAAACTCCATGTACCAGGCTGCTTTCAGCCTAGTTTCATTGAACACTTTGCCTTTGCTGTTTAGCACTAGTGTTCATTCATATCTTTTTATAATATTGGGGTGTAGCCAGCACAAGACATTTGTGGTGCAAAGGAGGGGTGTGCATACACAGTTCATGCAACTGATTGCTCTTTGTGGAGAATCCCCTCGGTTTGTAATGTCTGGTGCCTTCAGTTCCTAATACATCACACTAAAACATTTAATTGATAACCAGCTTAGCCAATAATCTTTCTAGGGCAGCCAAGGATCAAAAGGACAGTGAAACTGAGCTTATGTGGGATCCTTCTAAAATGATATTAAAGTGCATTGTTGATAAATTTCAAGATATTGAATCTTTTTAAAATAATCAGTAGAGCTGCTTTTCCAGAAGTTTCCCTTCTGGCAGATAAAACTTGTTATTCACTACATGAAAATGTATAAGTTAAATAGAAAAGAGCTAAATTAAAATAGATAAAATAAATCATATAAATAATGATAAAATAATATAAAATTTCTTTTCAATAAAATTGAAAGGAACCACCAATAAAACATGTGTTGGCAAGCACAGTCAAATCTTATGCTGATTTTTAAGCAGTGACATTTATTTTCATGAAGGAAAATATACTCAAGGAATAAAAGAATTTCAACAACCATAGCAGTCAAAATGCTCCCCCATCACTATTACTTTTCATTGTCTTGGGCTTTTAAATTTAACCTCATTAATGAGGACCTCGTGTTCACACCATCCTGCAATGAGAATGGAGGCTTTGCCAAACGTTTCCAGGGTAAAAGCCTTGAAATGCAGATTTGCTTAAAGTTAATGATGGACTGTGCTTTTGTAGTTTTCAAGTGTCAGCTTAGAAATTCATCATAGGTTCAGCTTACAGGTCAAATGCTAATTTAAATTTTTGCCACAAGTCTTTACCTTAAAAAAAAAAAAAAAAGATTTCTCATTTTATTTTTGGGTGAGAAGACCAAAAAATTTTTTTACTACAAGCACTTATCTAAAAACTTTACAAAGTCTTTGGAACTGTGCGTCAGTCTCAAGATTACTAAGTTCCTTTTTGAGATGAACAGCTGTGCAGTTTCAGATAAGCTTAGATGGCAGGGCAGCATCCACATAGTGGTTAGTTCACCACATTATTAGCCTTAAAAGCCCCTCAAAAATAACAGATGTTAAGAACATTCCATCTGCACGGTGATCCTTACATCCAGTTCTTTAAAATTGATATATATTCCTGAGCTCATCTCAGAGCAGTTTGATGATAACAGATTCATTAAGAAAGATTATGGAAAGCAAGCACAGACAGGTGACAAGCTAGAAACTGGTCTCACTGCAAACCCTGACATGAACAAGAATTACTGAGAATTTTTATAACACTTTTCATCTTCAGTTGATAGGTACTTTCACACCTGGAGAAACTGAGACTCATGATTAGATAAACTGCCAAGTTACAAGAAGCAACAGCCAAATAAGGGAGGAAAGAAGATTAAATGGGAAGTAGTTAAGGCAAGATTTGACTTCAACCCCCAGAAGCCTTCATATCTTGTAGAGTTTTCTTTGTTCTTGTCGAACCCATTGGGGAAAAACTAAGAATACTGACTGCAAATGTAGCCAAAACAAGATCTTTCGGTAATTAAAAAAAAGTGACCTGCTTGACACAGCTCCCCTATTCTGTCCACCTTAACTACACTTGTGCTTCTATTCTTTCCTTATTTTCCTTAGTTTAGACTCACTGTTTCATTCTTCCTTTTCTTCATGCCATTTACTTCAACTAATCTTCAACTTCTCAAATTTTCCCTCCCCATATTCATTTGGACAAGTATGGTATAGGTTCGTGTTGCATTGCTCTCTGCATTTGAGTTCTCTCACTGTCCTGTTGTTCCCCATCTCTGCAACAGACTCTTCAGAGCAATTCTATGACAAGCTCTTTTTGTTTTAATCCATAGGCTCTATCATTATAAAAAAAGTTATTACATTTATGCAAGGAGACAGCAGCCAAGATTAGGAATCCCTTCTTTCCAGTCTTGTGTTAAAATCACCCTCTTTTTTCAATGCAGTTTTACATATAGATAGACCATCTACCTCAAGCTAGTAATAAAATTTTCTTTGCTTCTTCTGTTTGTGTATTTTGCTTTCTTTCCAGAAGAATTACCGTGCAAACTCTTGATCAGGCTAGATATTTCCTCTACCTTCAATTAATTTAATAGCATAATAGTCAGATCCTGTACTGAGATAAATTAATGCAAAGTGCTACCATGAGAAAATCTGGGCCATATATTTTAAATGGTTATTATCCCCCTAACATTCATCCCTAACCACAATTTAAAAGACTGACCAAAGAAAAAGCAAATAAACGTTCTCCTTTTTGTGTATTAGGGAAAATTTGTATATGAGGGAAAACTCCTAACATCTTTTTGCAGCCTCCCGAAGAAATGTCTAGACGTACTGTTTACTGTGCTTAGAAATAACTGTTAAACACAGCCAAGCAGGGAAAACGGATGTATCTTGTAATTAAGATAAATCAGTAAATGTTTCTGCTCCTTGCAGTTTTACCTATAGGCTATGTGCTTTGCATTGAATTGGGCCACCCATTGAAGCAATCAAACTCAATGGTGGCAGCTGTTTGTTCAAAATCCCCCAAGAATAAAACACTTCCACATCTCAATGAGTACAGTGTGAAAAGGCACAATTGTTTTGTCTCACGTAACTTAACACTTTCCTACTCAACTTGAAAAAAGCAAAAAAGAGTTTTGGTGTGCTTTTTGCTTTCCCTCTTCTTGCTTTTCATATTAGATCAAATATGACAACCCTTATCAGTCAGTAAAATGAAACCAACTCACTAAGAATCCTCAGTGATGAGGGATTTCTTTAATTATATTCACACTGATTATGTGGATTTCAGCTACATATGGTAATATAGTTCAGCATTAACTGTTGCATTTAGCAGCTCATGAGGGAAAAAATATAGATGTTATGCCCCCTTTGTTTCATAAGTGGACTAGCATAAATCATGAAAATCTGTTTAGTCTTCAATTCAGTCATTCAAGGAACCCAAAGAGATTTCTTGTATGACTAGAAGTACACCCACTGCAACTTACAAGCGTATTACAAGCAAGTTACAACTGCAATTTGCAAAATCTCTAAGGCTGAAGAATGACAAAATCGTCTGTTTATGTATCACAGTCAGGATTTGCATGGAAAGATGAGAACTGCACAATAGTCAGAAAAAGACAAATTGATGGCTAAAGTTGTTTTAATTTTGTGGAGGCCATATATCAGTAAATACCAAGCTCCCTGAAGCTTGATGCACAATGCTTAGCAAAAGATGTTTCTTCGCTAAAAGAATCTTGGATTTATATGAATTCCATAATTATTTCTTGTACAACCTACAGTGCAACAGTGTCAAAACAAACTGAGAGTGCAAATGGTTAGAACAGCTTCTCTTCAACAAAACTGCAGTACTGATGGCCCTCAACTCTTTGTCCCTGAGTGAAACTGAACAATCAATCTTATGCACTATAGGAGATGCCTAGACTGCAAAAGAAAAATGACTGTATCTACATATGGGTATTTATCATATTAGCAGGAGCACAAAAAAAAAAAAAAAAAAAAATACACAAATGTCAACATTCTCTTACAGTCTGATATTTCAGTGACCATGAACCTTCACTGACAGTTTATGCTGAAGGCTATATAGTTCCACATGTTCACTGATATTAGTACATTACTATAATGTCTTGTAATATATTAAATTCAAGATAAACTAGTTGAATTCTAGAAAAGCTTATGTTATCCTTCTATGGACAGTTAAAGAAAGCAAGAGATATGCCTTCTTCCACATGAATTTAAAACCTGGCATCGCTTTGTGAAAGAGTAACAGACTGTGCATTTGAAATCATCCTCTTGCAGTGGGATCAATGCAGTGAAATTCCATCCTGATGGTTGCTGCGTTTTAGTGGTGGTTAAGTATTAAGTTCATGAGAATCATAGAATCATCAGGTGGCTACAATTGGATGGGACCTTTAAGATCACCTAGTCCCAGCCCCCTCTATAGACAGGGACACCTCCCTCTAGACCAGGTTGCTCAAAGCCCCATCCAGCCCGGCCTTGAATGCTTCCAGGAAGGGGGCATCCACAGCCTCTCTGGGCAACCTGTTCCAGTGTTTCACCATCCTCACAGCAAAGAATTTCTTCAGAGTATTTAGTCTAAATCTACCCTCTTCCAGTTTAAAGCCATTTCCCCCTTCTTGTCACTATCTGCCATTATAAAAAGTCCCTCTCCGAGGGATCCATGAGGCTTAAGAGGCACGGGCTTTTGCCCAAAGGAGGACTGGAATGTAAAAGCAGTATAAGTCTTTCTGAATAAAAGGCATTATATAAATGCAAGATGAGATTGTGTGGCACTCTCTGGGAAGTGGGTTTCCATTTCCATCTTTTGCAATAAAAATGCATCAGAAAGATTTATCACAAAAATGAAATGTGAGTTGAATTTGAGGGGTTTACAGTTTAGACAGAGTGGGAACTGAAAAGAGACAGGCCAGTAGAAAGGATAGAAGAAACCAAGCCCTTTTTCTGAAAACTTTTGAGATTGCCCAAAAAGTCCATCCATGAAGAAGAAATGGCAGACTGGTCAGCATGGTCTTTTTACAGATATCTGTAAGTTGTCATAGGCTAGCATAACACTCCATACAGAACTACACAACTCAATAACTGCCTGTGAAAACAAGAAAGATGTAAACCTGGTTGTCCTTATTTCAGTTTGATACTGTGTTTCAATTTGAGATGAGGATTGGAGGGATGAAAATGAAAATGTGATCAAGCTTATATCAGTGTTTTTACATTTACAAGAGTTAGGCCACTAAGATGAGAGTCCCCCCAGATCACATAATCATGCAATTCAGAAGTAAATTTGCAAAAACAAGTATAAGAAAGAAGATTTATTATCCATTCCTAGATTGTAGTATCCTAGACAGTAGTACAGAACTAGCAGAGAAATAAAGCTCACGCTGTATTGGTGGTTCCTAGAAAACAGAAAGAAAATCCAAGAAAAGCTTCATATATTTTGTATCATCATCCAGAGAATTAGTAGAAGAAATGATACCCAATACAATTATCTTATAGATAATTAATTGAGAATGAAAAATTTAAAATTCATTTTCCCACTTTGTAGCAGAACAAGCTAACTCCCACAGATAAATATTTCAACATAACTTCTTTCTTCTAGGAGAAATTACTGCAGTGTTTAGCCAAAACATTCTTCTAGGATTATTAACTATGTAATTTTATTTTCATTTATAATGGGCAATTTTTAAGAAAACAAAAAACAAAAACAAATGTAGAAAAAACAGTAATATACAGCATTCAATTATCCCACCAAATGAGCTCATGCAACTTCATATCTGCAACCAGCTGTTCAGTACTGCCCAGTTACTGAAGTTAACCTATATTCACTCAAGAGATAGGAAAGCTTTCTGGCAACTCTGTGAGTCATTCAGTTCTCACGCAAAACGTTCAAATAGGCTTATTTTCACTATATCAAATACGTTTTACCACTTTAATCACATTAGAAACTTAAAAACTGCTGTAACTAGAAGTACCGTTGCGCAAATATGCTTCTCAGTTTCCATGCACAATTGTTTGATCTTCCTTGCCTTGCACTGTTGTGCAAAAAGTTACATCTAGACTGTCCTCCAAAATCACCAATTTCTGCACTGCATTCCAGTTCAGTTCCTGCTTTTCTTTTCAGAGAGGATATTTTCTCAGACCAATTTTCTGCACCTCACCATCTGCCATAGCTCTTCTCTGACCCCATGCTGTAGGCAATAAAAATATTTCTTACAACTTAAGAATTTAACAGTGGGGGGAAATCCCAAATCTAAGCCAAATTGTGGCTGACTCAGGTGCTGTAACAGTCATCCAAATTGATTTACATGTTTAAAAGATCTGTGTCAGTAAACACCACTTAAGAATAGCAAGCATGGTTCTGGGAAGTAATAGGACTTACAACTCCTGATTTATCTTTTTGGCAATTCTCTTCACTTATGAGTGACAGAGAGAAAGACTGAATTGGATTGTTACCTATCACTATTTCAGTTACATATAAAACACTCAGACTTCCATCTGAAGATTTGTTAGTATGAACTATGTAACTTATATGGATGTGGAGGTTAGAGTCCAAGCTTTTCTTTGCTAGGAAGTGTTGATTGATGACCGTACTTCAAATGGTGATGATTATCTACGTCGTTTTCTGTAACTCTTCCAGAATGAACTGCCAGAAGTATAGAGAGAAATCTTAGAAATCGTCATGCCAAGATAGATGAATAGAACTAACAATAGAGTTGTGATATTACAAGTAGGGCTTTCTTTGGGAATATCTGCAACTTGAGGTGTCAGTGGAGGTTAGGTCTGCGTGCCAAAAATCCGGGTTATCCATATGGTGAATGCTTACCGTCACAGTTGATTCCTAGGCTGTTTTGGGTTTCTTTCTTGTTAACTCACTAATGTGACACACATCAATAAAACAGTTAATTGGATATCACAGAAACCCCCTTCAAGGAGCTGCAGCAGAGCATTGAACTTATCAGACATGCTACTATTCAAGCAAAGATTCATCTTATTTCAGCATTCCCACCTCCTAGAAGGCAGAGAATGGTCAAAGCACTCAGTTTACTTGGAAGCAGAATCATCTGAAAGTTAGCAGTATTGCTATAGATATCTGAAGATCTTCAACACCAACTATCAACAAATATTTTGTCATTTACATATAGTTAGCCTACAGCATATTAAAAAAAAATGGCAGCAGCAAAGGTTATGCATTACTTATCCACTTATATGTATGTAAATAAGTGGATACATCTGAGTTATCCTAGTTTGATGTCCCTAAGGCACTTCAAATCAGAGATTGGGGTGGGGTGGCATTGCAGCTGCCAGACCACTTGGCGACACCTGTATGTGATAGATCCAAGTGGTTATTTGTAAGAGTAGATTGTTCAAGCATTCCAAGGGATGTGACAGTACTACTCAAGGTGAGAGGATGCCAGACCTGATCCAGGGTTTGCATCATTAGCACAAATGAAAAAAGCAGTTTCACACCACTTAGAATTCCAACATGCCTAAATACACTCACATTCCAAATTAGAACAAAAAATTAATTGATAATTTTAAATGCAGTGCAAATTAAAATTTCTCTGTTTGGAAACATCCAAACATCTGTCTTCCAGTATAGCCAATCCTGATTTGAAGATGTTGTAATATTGTATAAAAGCTGAAGCTGGTTAAGAATCTAAACAATCTAATAATTTCCATCACAAGAAAATTTTCTGATATTAAGGAAAAATGGTTGGTTTTTTTTTCAGTTGTAGAATTGCTACAAGCAACCTACCTAATTGATCGACCTTACTAGCATTGTGAAAAGGATACACAAAATGAATCTTTGGAAATGGATCAAATTCAACTTCATCTGTTTGTGTTTATTGATATGGACAGGATATGTGCAGTGAGCATTTACTAATAATTTTCTGGCTACAAACTGAGCCTTAGCTATATATTTTACTAATAATAAAACACATGTAAAGAGAGACATTCTTATTCTTTTAAATGCTTTTAAGCAATGTCGTTTAATAACTTGTGAAATGGAGCACAGGAAAAAAAATGGAAGTGCATTCTCATTTTCATACTTTATCTCAACATCTTCCTTGTATCTTAACACACTCTACTTTCTTATTTTAGGTTTTCTGATTTTAAAGTAATTTCCTGATTCAACATCTGTACAGCCTCTACAAGTTTGGGTGTAATACAGAAACTATGTAAGCCATGTAAATATCCCTCTTTACAGCAGATTGCTGGCAAAGCAGAATACATCAGTGCATCCATGAAACTGTACAGAAATTCTGTTGCTTTCTGTGGTGTACCAACATTGCAACTTTACAGCTGAGAAGAAAGCAGCAGATTAGCACTGCAAGCAGCCTGTTCACTTCAGCCTTTCCAATTTCACTCCTCAGAAATGGAGAAAAATAAAACAGGTTTGGGGCTTTTCTTAAAGGCTTTTCTTTTATACACAAGCTGATCACACTAAGATCCTTTCAGGAATGAACATGGCAACATGAAGAATGAAAGAAGATTTAAAGTTCATTATCTGTGATTATCCTGAGACATGTCAATAAGCTTATTTTGGAATTTCAAGATTGCTCTGTAACAGTAGGCAAAAAACTGAAACATTATATGAAGTGTGTTATCCTCCTGTAGATCAACAGCAGTAACAGGCAATAAAAATACTGATGGAATGAATGAAAAGAGGTTATATAAGTTTGTAATTCTGCACCGGCAAAGAAGAATTTATTTCTGATCAGAAATCTGTCTAATTGCAATCTAAGTACAAAAGATGCATATGTGGCTGCCTTTGAATGTACACTGTTGATATTGCTTGACACCCAAAAAGCAAAAATCAGTTAAAAAGTTGAACAAAAATATTAGCATGTAAAGTAGTCATGAGTGAAAACATCTCCCCAGAACAATATGTACAAAGAACTAGTATGCTGGTAACAGTTACACAGTAGTTATAAACTATGTATTAAAATCCAAACAGCATTTTTCTAAGCAGGTCTTTGCAGTACAAGTTTGAATACAGTATTTCAAGCATGTGCAGGAAGCTTCACAGTTTGGTTTGGGATCTGGAATTCCTTTAGTTTTTTATTTTATTTTATTTTATTTTATTTTAGATGTTCAGTACAGGAAAACTATTTTAGGTTGTCAGGAGGGACTGTGATCTACCTAAAATGAACACTTACATCATTGTTAGTTGCCACTTTCAGCTTTGGTTTAGAGCATGGAAAAGAGATTTGTATCCCTAGAAACGTTCATAACAGACAAGTTTAAGTTGCTAAGATAAAATTATAAGAGACAGCATCGTTGTGGTCATTTCAGACTTTCACACAACAAGATGGGCTGAAGGCGTTCACTAGACGCCAACATGCCAAATTTCGTTTCCTGTATGGCTTTCTTAACATGCAAAATTCTGCCATTAAAAACATCCCTCCAGAAATCCTCCATATTAAATCAGCCATGCAGGAATGGGACTGGAAAAAGGGAGTGTGTGCATTTTGCTTGTCCAGCTATTGCTGGGAGTAGCAGCTTTGAGGCACTGCTAGCAGGTATGCGAGCTCAGAAGCTACTGATTTTCTATATGCTAGCTTCTGATAGAGATATTTTTTATGCAAAAAGAGCTTATTTTTTCTGTGTTAAACAAACAAGCAAACAGAATGAACAGATGTTAAGTGTTTAGAAGGGATATTACACTTTGTGGGGTTCTCTCGTCATTTAGATTGTGCAGACAGTTCCTCGGGTCGCCTCACACAAAGACAAAAAATATGTGTATTTACTTTTTTCACTTTTTGTGTTGTTAGCTGTTACAGTAGCAACTTGTGGCTAGAAAGACAGAGATACAAAACTGTGTGGTGGATTTTAGTCTCAAGAGGTTCTTTTCCTACAGTAAAAAGCAAGCTACCTGAGGAAATGCCTTATAAATAAGTGCATCTCCACATAACATGCACTTCTTCTAACACAAAGTGTTTGAAAGATTAGCATGTCCCAAGAGTGCTTTCCTTAGGATAGCTGGGGACAGACTCTTCGCACATGCTTAAGGAGCAAAAGACCAAATGAAAATGCAAGGACCAAGCACTTTGAAAGAGTTATATCTTCAAGTCTCACAAAATGACCTTTATTTTCTGCCTAGAAAGTGAAGAATCAAAAAATATTTGATGTTTCAACTGAGTGTATCAGAATCAGTAAGAATCAAACCTGAGGTGGAAATATGACACGGCAGAGGCCTCCCCAGCCTGGGTTTTTCTTCTACCTGAATATTAAAATGAAGGGTTGCATGTTCCCCATGATTTAGCTCTCCATTAATGCAAACTTACATTCCCCTATTTCTTGTAAAACTATGTTGACGGATATGTAGTCTTCATATTCATTAAAATCAGAATTCCTTTACTTCAGCAGGATGTAGAACAGACTGGCTTACATCCTATTCCTGTAAAGTAACTACTGAATGTAGGAGTTAATTGGAAGATGCTATACTGATGTGTAAATGTTATTGATTCTGAAGTTCTCACATTAATACAATCAGGCGTCCTTCGTCTCCTCCTCAGAATCACAGCGGTGTTATTGACTCTGGGAATGAATCAGAGAAAAAATTATACCTGCTGCTAATTTATATACTTGCAGGTGTAAGTAAACTTGCCCACTTACAGAAGTAATGTTCTCTACTTTTCCAGCAAACCAACATGTTTGACGTGATAAATATCCAAACCTGGAATAAGTCCAAACCCCAAAGTCAGATCCAAGCCTACATCAAACATCTCTAAAATGTGCAGTTATTTATAGTGAAGGAGGTGGTTTGGGTACAAGTCTAACCCAAACCTCAGACTGAACTCTGGTTTTGATTCAGTGTGTTAAAACTACAGGTTGCTTCTGATTGTATCCAAGACTTTTGGCTCATTACTGCTCTGAGGTACAAATTATTCAAGCAGGAATTGTCCAGTATTTTGTCAACTCATTAGTGATTTAGTGCTTTCTGCAAAGACCTAAAATGAGCACTGATACTACAAAGTTTGCTTTCATAGATAAAGTATTTGCAGTTGGAGGTGGCCTGCACTAGGAATTCCTTAAGAGGCCCTAAAACCCACAAAATGTACAAACTACTTTTTCCCTTACAAGGCCCTTTCTTTCTTCTTCTTTCTTTTTTTTTTTTTTTTTTTTTTTTTCTATCTCAGAGCGTAGTTTGAAACTTGATCTTGTTTCAGGAGGTGGAGATTGGTGTGGAGCAGGGAGAGGAAAGAGGGGAATTTTAATGCCAACAGTCGAAGCACACCAGAAACATTCCAGAAGTATGCTCAGCCGTAATTAATAGCATGAAGTTACAACTTGCAGCTGACATTGGTTACAGTAGAAGGTCAGCATCTTGCTGCCCTCTGCATTTATTGATTTGGAAAATGGTTCAGACTGTCTTCCCCATTCCCTTCTACTTGCACTCCCCTGGATTTCTCTGTTGAGCTGATCTCTACAGCATTTTTTCCCTAACTTCCTTACCTTCTCTATAAACATTGGGCA
The DNA here is from genome assembly GCF_019232065.1 of Centrocercus urophasianus. Taxonomy (NCBI): domain Eukaryota; kingdom Metazoa; phylum Chordata; class Aves; order Galliformes; family Phasianidae; genus Centrocercus; species Centrocercus urophasianus. Next base: position 3,836,168 of record NW_024884833.1, read on the forward strand.
AAGCTCCCAAAAGCAAATTAATTCAATGCATCTCTCTTCCCTGTCTGTTCCACACCTTTCTCCCCCATCAGTCTCATGAATAGAAATGCTGTTTTTATTTTTACTAGCCCTCTGGGATTGAGGCTGATGTGACATCATTCACCCCTTGACACTGGATGTGCACGCCGGCTGACTCCCAGCACCTCCAGGTATGAACCAGGACAGCTAAATTAGAACTCAGAGCAGCCTGGTTTCTAAACTGAGAGACTAGAGCCCTGTAGAAGACTGGCACTGCCATATCTGCACTCCTCGGACAGGCCCAGCAGCAGTGGACTCTGGACTCTGTCATCATACTATCAAATCATATTCAGACTTGCTGTGAGAATTAGCAGGAAATGAAACTCCCTTCTTTTCCTTTTTTTTCCTTTTTTCTGCTTTTTTTTTTTTTTTTTTTTTTTTTTTCAAGAAAGCAGAACTGGAAAATTTTCACCCTCCTCCCCAGATCTAACTGGCTGGATGTTTGCTATGGAACAGTAATTTCACTATTACAAATTCTTACATGAAAAACAGATAAACACTTTGAGAAACCACTTCTCTAACAGAAATCTGGATAGGAAGGTAATGACCTTTGGCAACACTTCTTGCCTGTAGTGGTTAAACACTCCTCATGAGAGTTATATATTTCTATGGACAGCTCAACTATCAATTATGCCTGGGGGACCCAAGGAAGCACACGCCTCCTGTGCTGTTTGCACTGAACAAATACCTATGAACTTACCTGACAAAATGGAAATACATAAATGGAGAAAATATTTTGAGTAGGAAAGAGAACTTCAAGAGCATTGGAGACTCATCCTAGTGAAATGTCTGTCTCAGGACTGAGAACAAAATATGAGGTCCTAAGTCTGTATTGCCTTCAGAGTGGAGCCAGATGGATGGGATGCTTCCTCGGTTCCTCAGTATGTTGACTGGACTACTTCTTTCATGGACAGTGTTAAGTCATTCAGAATGACACAGTGCATGTATGCTCAGGGTAAAAAGTGTGAGAAACTCTTTGAAATTCAAGCCAAAGCCAGGCTAACAGGAGTGTAAGTTTGTTCTCAACAATTTGAGTACTGGATATTGAAGGTATATGCACAGGCATGAAAGATATCAAGTAGTTGGAACTACCTAGTGTAAAAGTAGTATCTGGATGAATTACAATGTGCTGTTTTGTGAGAGATGGTTGCACGTTGTTGTGCTATGCAATGTGACTCATAAAACTTATGGGCTGTGTTGGAGGATGTGACCTGACTGTCATTTGTTCAGCTTCGTTAGTGAGGTTATTAAAAACTGTTGTACACTGGGAAAGATAACACTTTTAATCCAGCACGTGGCTTGAAGGCCGCATCAAATCTATAGTGAATCATTTATAAAATATAGTAGCACAGGTAGAAAGCAGATTAAACAACACCAGGTTTCTGGATGGCCATTCCACAATGAAACATTGCTGGAATTTACCATGTCTGTGGATTTCACACCTCTCCTCACTCAAGTAGAGTTGGTGGTCCTCTGGTGGATGTTAGATTGGTTTTGCTTAGCTCTTGGTTTGCATCATGTTCCTTTCAGATGTATTAGGGTGAGCCCTCCCAGAGATGGGGAGAAGGGAGAGAGCTGGGGGCTATGGAGGAAAGAAGCTTGTCCAGCAACAGGCTGAGTGAGCAGCCACATAAGCCAGATGTGACAGAAAGAATGTCTTGGCGGCTGGATGAGGCTGCAGTGCCGCCAACACTCTGAAGGTTATGGAAACCAGTTGAAAACAAGAATGAGTCCTGCCTAATAGGCCACAGTGGGAAGTAGGAAAGCTATGTATAAACATTACTTAAGAAAAAGTCTATTCTGTCTCCTTCTGATATTTTGTGTTTCTCTTTCAAAAGTTAAATGCCCTACTGTTTATTTTTATAAAATCTGACTTTTTTTTCACTTTGAAAGTCTTTTATTCTCACATGGGAAATAATCTAAGCATATTCGTCTCAAATCTGTGTTTAAATCTGTTCCTGTCACACATCAAGGATTCTGATCTTACAGGCTAAGCCCTCTTGCGTAAAGTTTTTTTTTTGACTGGAAATTGTTTTTATCTCTTCCAAAATGGCAATGCAGACTAACAATTAGGCTTCTCACAGAAAAAGTAGAATCAAGACGCTGCAAGGCACTTTTCGTTATTCACAGACAGTTGAAGTCTGTCACAGAATAAAATGTATCACATGCAAGTATCTCGGATCATTCTACAAGGAACCAGAATTGCCAAGTATGTATAAACATAAATAGCGCTCTGGTCTTTATCTGAAATGAGAGTCCCAGTAAAAGCAAGAATGGTTGCAATATGATCTCTCTTCTGACAATATCCATTCAGAGCTAGCTTGAACTGATGTACATATTTGAGACTCTTAATCTGATTTTTTGCCTAGGGCTTTATTTGACTTAGCTAGAACTAAGTATGAGAAGATGAAGCATGAAACTGTAACAAATAAGTATATCAGAAGTATTATATGAAGTTTTTGAGAGATGCTGTCAACCAGAGGATATGAAGAGAAAAACCTATTTTGCAGCAGTAGATGAAGCTGAAGGGTTAAATAGTGCATTGTAAAGAGAATTAGATCTGAAATAACTCCTGGAATAACTGGAGTTAACCCCTGCAAGCAATCAGCTGTCTGAGGCCAAAGCTCAGCGAAGGCCAACAGTGGCACTGAATACATCTTAGGAAATGAACAATATTGTAACAGGGAATGTCCTTAGGAACTCCACATCACAGAATATATATGATACTATATACTCCACATATTAATGAAATAGAGCTTCACACACTATTGGAAACAGCACAAGTTAACACCATAATTAGTACATGGGAAGAAATGCAAAACCTTACACAATTTTGTGAGAACTGCCAAAGTAGACCAATTTAATGAAAGCACCACTAGTTAACATAATTTTTTTCAGAAGAGTAATGGAAACTGTAGTAGGAATTATCATTTGAAATGTCACTTTAAATGCAAATGTTGCACATTGATTTAAGCTGGAGAGACATACAAAACCAACAGTGCAAAATAATGGTGTTAGTAATCAAAGGAAAACCACATGTTGGAGAGCAAAATGTGAGGACAAGGAATGCTAGCTACATCCTTAGACGTAATCAGTTACCAAACTTGTAGTAAAAAACAGGAGATAGAATAAATGTTATACAGAGATTTCAGTGCTACACAAAGAAAAAAAAGATCTATCACTCCATCTAAAAAAAAAAAAAAAAAAAAAAAAAAAAATTGCTCATCTCTTTTATGAGTGGTACTAATTGCAAACTGAAATATTTTCATTGTTAGTCAAGGAGATTAAAACTGAGAGACAAAGATGTGCAATGTGATGTATTCCTCTTCACTGTATCCAGAGACCCAAGGGTAAAAGGCTTCACATATATATCCCTTCTTCCAAACAGATCACAGGCAGTTAAAAAATGTATGATGTAGCAAGGAGAGAGAACTCCAAGGTGCAGTTCACTCAGAACAACTGGAACTTATTCTTAAAAACAGCACCCTGAGTTTTAGAAGGAAATCCTTGAAGGCAATCACGTAGGATACCTCAGGGCCTAACTGGGATTCTTATGAAAGTCAGCTATTAGGCTCAGCATGAATATCTGTAATCACGTTTTATGCTGTTTATATATGTTGGAGAGTTAAGCTTTGGCTGAAGGAGAAAGGCGTGATAACAGAGACTACTTCTCCAGGACAGAAAACCAGGGCTATTAGCAGCCAGTGGAGAATAAAACAGATGTCCCACAGGCACCAAACACTGAGTAGTGTTGGCAAGACACTCCCTCATTCAGTAACTGGAATAAGCAGACTTTCTGACTGAGGAAAAACTCTGATGATCAGTTGATATTAGGGAAAGACTTGATTAAATTGATCCATGATGTTGTGCCTTATAATGAATGCCATCCACTGAGGGACTTAGAAATTATGATACAGGGAAGATGGACCTACACAGGTCTTGTTTCACTGTCACCAATGTTAAGTCACTGTTGCTTTCTGCAAAGATCTGTGAAAGAACTTTCTTAAGGCAGCGGTGCAAACAGGCAGTTTGAGAAGCAATAGGAGAGAAGGAACTGCAAGAATTGTTAGGTAGTCTTCTTCCCAGATCATGTAATCTGCCTCTCATGTAATCTTCTGGGTAGATCTTATGGATCAATTCTTAAGGGTAAGTAAATGCCAATAATAAATGTTAGGACAACCAGAGATATTTCAAAAATACCCTGTTTGTTGCCTAAATACACAGATAAATGTTTAAACATCATCATATCAAGAAAAACATAGTCTTAAACATTTCTATGTCCCGATTTTCCCATTAATAAACTATTTTCTTAATTTCAAATTGTGTCCAAACAGTGTCTATACCACAACATTTCAGTTTGTTATCATAAAATACCTTGAAAATTCAGAAAAAAATGATCAGCAAAGCATAACTGATTTCACTAAGCTATCCCACTTATAGATATATAGCTCACTCTTCCTGCAACTGCTATATACCATAGAATAAAGCAGACTGTGGTCAGTGTGATTGTCTGATTTATTTCTTACAATAATCAGCTTGATGCCAGTTATTTAATATTAATGTGGGCAAATATTTGATTTTCAATACTTGTCCACTTTCATGTTTTGCCAGAAAGACAGACTCATCCCAAAGTTGTAATTTTTTTAGAAACAGAAGTTAGGATATGTGTGTTCTTGAATCTCTTCTGGGAATGTCAATTTTACTTATGGACTGGGAAAGAAAACTCTTTTTTATAAAAGACAGCAGTTGAAATACTTTATGAAAGCTTTATGAGAACATGAGCTAGGGGACACAAATATTGGTGAATAATACAAATGTTAATATTCATTACTTTAATAATTTGCTTTTTTTTTACTTGCACTTAAATTAGCTGCAATGCAGACTGGTGCTTAAAGTGTTGCAAAGGCTAAGCAAAAATGTTTGACTGAGAAACCACTTTAGCAAATGCACACAGCATTTGTGTAGACCTAAGATTACAGGGTAAAGCTGTTGTCCCTAAATTCAATAACATGGCCAGTATCGAATCTTGCATTCATTTTTTTCTGCAGCTGGGAGGACAGTGGCTTCTGTATGAGGTTTGTATGAGATAAAGAACAGGTAGTTATGCAGTACGGCCAAATTATGTATACAAATCGATATTTTGCCTGAAGATTGTTGAAATGAATTGTTGCCCAAGTAATTTTTTTAAAAGATTCCAAAGATATCCCAGTCTCTGAGTTAAACAGGTAACATAAAACATACCAAGTGATTCCACTTATTTGCTGTACAGGGGTTCAACACGGGAGGGTTTATTAACTGGACAGTATAATTGGTTTCATTACCTATACTGTACCACCATTTAGCCTCTTAAAATACTACCTTATCTACAGTTTTCCTACCTCATCTCTCTTTATATTTTCTATTAAAGGATGTCATATTGAAAAGCAAAGTAAAAACAACCCTTTTAACAGCAGTGTTATTCTAACATAATTAGAATTTTAATGGGTCACACATTCTGATATTCCTGATATTTTAGCCATCACCATGAACAGGCTAATTGTTTGACTGAGGTACTGTCATGTGCCAGAAGTCTGTGGGAGGTGGTGAGGTAATTCTAGGTGCTTGCTGAGAATGCAGATCTTCTCCCCTTTGTTTCCCTTTCAGTAGGTTTCTTTCCCGCACTTCACGGGGCCATTATTAATTTTTCCTTAACTGCTGTAAATTGGAGGGAGTGCACAATCTCAAATCTAACACATGAAAATGCAAATCGAAGGTGGAAAGATTACTCTATAAAGAGGAATTCTTCTTTAAAAATTTTACATATTCCATGACAGAACATTAAAGTAGACTGTGTAGGCTCAATCACAATTTAAACTTCTGCGTTTTATTGAAAAGAATCCCTAAAACAAGACATCCATTACTCATTTCCAGATTAGACTGCAAACTTTCACATTTTAAAGGAATAAGGGCCCTTCGATTGGATTGTAACTGGCAGCTGTTGGTAATTATGTTCTTTCTCACCTTTGTAGCTATTTTGTTCTTAGTTTGCTCCATTGCACTTTCTTCCAGCGTCAAAAATTTTGAAGAACACTTTCTGGCAGGCATCACAGACTATTTGCACAGATAATTGGGATACTCCTACATAGCGCACATGCCAGTTCCTCACTTCAGAGTATGGAAGAAACACCTGGTCTTCATTAAAATCACTGCTGTGGTTAATGAATTACAGGTGTGAAAGTGTGTGGCTGAAATCTGATGAAACACCTGTCTTTCATTGCATCATTAGATCTTGTCTAGTGTGGGACACTATCCCCTCCAGTCTATTTTATCCTGCCTTGAAAGGCAGAGTAGGCCTTGTCCTGTAATTATGAAATCAGACTCATCAGGAGCTGGGAAGAATTCTATGAAAAATTACACCTAATTACTCTGAAATTACATTTAATAATAGTAAAACCATGGCTAAACTATATTCTATAACACCTTCCTTTTTATCTTTATGCAAATATGATTACACACTATCAAACTGCACAACCAGGCACAATAAATAGCTGCAGCTAGATCTGTGGTTACTAACTGGGATCTGGACATGTGCCATAGATGATATTTTATCGAATGCTGGATCATTTCATTCCCTAAGAACTTTCAATTTTTCCTTCACATTTAAGTCAGAAGTGTTTACATTTGATGTTATGGTTCAGTCCATTATAAAGATGAAAAAAGCAGAGGAGTTTGTATAATATCTCTGAAATTCTTCAAATATGGAGATCATTTACAACATGCGTGTCCAATCTGCTCTCTTGCCTGAGCCACAGTAAACTAAGAGGAATTGTCCTGGGCCACATATAAAATATAATATAGAATCATAGAATCATAGAATTGCTCAGCTTGGAAAAGATCTTAAAGATTATCAAGTCCAACTACGACCTAACCATACTACCCTAACTCTAACAACCCTCTGCTCATCGGATATATTCTCCAAGCCCTTCACCAGCCTTGTTGCCCTTCTTTGGACTGCTCCAGCACCTCAATATCTTTTCTGTATCGAGGTGCCTAAAATTGAACACAGTGTATGTAAGTAGCAAAACTTATTTTATATATTTTATATATATATTTTATAAACTCACCATCAGTAAATGGCTTTGATTTTTTTGCAATCAGATTTACTAATGCATAACTAGCTTTTATAGCAGTCTGCATTTTAGCTTTTCAAAAAAACATTTGTTGAGATGACAGACTTTTTTCAGTTCCACTATTCTGTCTTCATAAAGCATACCTTGATATGCACTGAATTTGGCAGCATGTTTTTGCATATGCTATCTTTTCAAATTATAATCTTTGAAAATTGCCTTGATTTCCTTACAATTATAAGCTTAATGTCATATTGTTTGTCTTGATCAAAAAGGAATCATCTGTCCATTGTTCACTGAACACTCTTCCTTCATCCACAATTTAAAGAAAGCTTCTGAGCTTATATCAAATTGTTCTACCCCAGGAAGTGAAAACACAGCTTACAGGCCTTGCTTAATTAATCTGTATTTTTGAATGACACATTTATTGACACAAGCAACTCTCTCATTCTTTACTATTTGCATTATCAACTTCAACTTAGATCAGATATTAAGTGGAAATGTTTTACTCAGAGGATAATGAGGCCCTGGGACAGGCTGCTCTGGGAAGCTGTGGGCGCCCCATCCCTGAAGGTGCTCAAGTCCAGAGTGGGTGGGATCTTGGGCAGCTTGATTTGATGGGTGATACCCCTGCCCATGGAAGGGGGGTTGGAACTGAGTAGGCTCTGGGTGCAACCCAACTCAAACCTTTCAAATTATTCTATTGTCCTATGATTTTATGGTTCTACAAATCTACAGTTCTACAAATCTAATTTATAAAGGTGAAGTGAAACCTAGTTCACTTTGTTTATTTGTGAGAGAAACCTTTCCCCAAAGACACATAATTTGTTGCTTTATCATTGCCTGTCTTTGGATATGATAGACCTCTTCCTGAAAGACGAACATGATAAATGGTTTTACTACTTTAACTTCTTCTGCCAGTCACTGCCATTTAGCAGATATCTTTAAATACATTTATTTATAAGATAGCTAAATAATTCAATAATAATTATACAATAGCATCTATCCAAAGACTAGTAACAAAAACTAAATTTTAAGTAATTTGTGCATAGTAGCAGCTTTTTTCCTCCCCATAGATGTGTTGTGCAGTGAAGACAATGTCAGTGTATTCACTGATTCACAGACATTCTTTCTTTTTCCTTCCTTTTTTTTTTTTTTTTTTTTTTTTTTTTTAAGAAGGTTGTGAGAAATAGTGTTTAAACATCATAGAATAGGATCTCAGTCATGCACTGGCCTTTAGGCATTACTTGAATACAAACAATCCTCATACATCTAGGTGTTTCCTCAGAGATCTGATATATCACTTTTAGGATCTGTTCTTTTCTTGTGAGTTTGAATCTTCAGAAAGTTCTCTGAGAACCTTAAAGGAATACAGTCACAAAACAGTTAAAACACGGAATGACAGCGAGTAATAGACTTGATATTTTATTGTTCAGTACTTATTTTAAAAGAAAGAACTTTTTAGAAGGCTTGATGGAATGTATACTGTACTCCCCCTAAGCAATTACATTTATGGGGTTTCCTTTTTCAAGTATGAGATGCAAACAGTGTGCCATAAATCAGTTTTCATGGTTTCTTTAATGAAAACATTCGCTTCTTATTTAAAGCTTCCAATGCAGGATCATATTCCCTTGTATGTATCAAAACTGTGTGATAGCTGAACCCAAAAAGTCTCCTAAGCTACGATGATCATACCCTACCTGCTACCTGAATGTTGGTAGCAATTTTTGTTTTTAAAATGTGTCTTCATTGTGCTGTGACTGTCCTGCTTTAGAAGATGTAATATTTTCAACATCTAATCTTCTTTGTATAGCAAACTTTCAATATGCTTGCCACTGAGCAAAAAAATGTCCTTTCTATTAGCTTTTCGGATTTTTATCCAAATAAGAATTTTTCCTTCTTAATGCAGCAACAGAACTCCAAAGCTTGTAAATATGCTGACCTGCAGTATTTTGATAGTGTTTATATTCAGAGCATGTACAAATTGTGCTTCTTTGAGCAGGTGGTAGAAGAGAAGCAAGGAAAAAAGTACGCCAGTAGCATATACAAAACAACTTTTATTTAAAGGCCTCTGGTAAGCAATTGAGCTTTATAAGTTGCCAGTAAGACTCACCGATTCCTTTCCTACTACAACACCAAACCATGAAGCTGGTTCAAGGTTATTTCCGAAGACAGTATGATATATAGTAGACTCGGTGGGACAGGAATGCTCTAAAGCATCCGTCATATCTGCACTGTTCTGTGCGCAGTTATTATCAAGCAGTTTTAACTCTGTTCATGGAAAATTTCGCTCTGTTTTCTTACACTCTACGACCTACTAGTAGGCAAGCCATTAGTCATTTTTCCTACTGACCATCAATATTTGTGGATTAGCCAACTGGTGCATGGCCAGCTGCTTCCATCTTACAAATTCCCTGCTCTAGAGCAAATTCAAAGAACAGTTTCACTCTGGTCCAGCCTCAGAACAGAGGTCTTGAAGTACCACAAAGCAGGTTACTCTAACAAATTTCTTGGCAGCACAGGAATCCAAGACTATAGACATCTCTCAAGGTAGTCATCTACAGAGAATTCATTCCCTTCTTCCCATGTCAAAGGAGTACCCTACCTATTGTTGTGCGTATCTCAAATAAACCCATTGACAAAGTCCTAATGGAACTACCAAGTTTGCTTTACTACTGTAGTGTGTATTGCTGCAGAGAAAACTTTAACAATCAGTAGATGAAACACTTCCCTTTTTCAGACAGTATAGCCCTTTATTGTCTCTTAGTTTTTCTGATAATTCCAGCAGCTTCTGACTGACATTTCTTGCCTTTTGCTCACTCCCCTCCAGTCAGGTGGAGATTCAGGCAAATATATGTCCCAAGGATGCTGCCATTGCAAAAGGAATTGGAGGTACTAGTAGTTTTAAGAGAGGCAATAGAATTTATATGGGGTTTATGATGGAATTTGAAATTTGACTCAAATTCACAAAAACAAACAAACAAAAAACAAAAAACGGTTCATACAATTTCTTACTTACACGCCTTACTTGATGTTCTTTTTAATTCACACTCTATCCTTGACAGTATTATTTAATGATCCTAAATTAATCTTGATTGACCATCTCCCAAATGCCATTTTTCACATTTTATAATAAAGTTGTAGATAAACACTTTAAGGTGATATGAAAGGAATCCATTTTAGTTATAATGAAATGCATATGCTTCCTAAGTGAATTAATTACTCTCTGTGTGTGTATGTGTGTGCATGTGCATTTATATGTCCATATAGTACATCACAGTAAATTATTATAAATGGAATAAGCTGGTAGAAATAGCCCAGGTCAACATAATCGTATTTCTCTTTATCTTTTTTTGTTTGTTTGTTTGTTTGTTTAAAAGAAAAAAGGAAAGAAAAAAAAAGATGTATGTGTAAATAAATACTGAGGAATCTTTTGATGTAATATTTTCAGTACTGCAATTTTTACTCTTGGTTTGCTAGTAGTTGAGGATCATTACTTCTCAGCCTTTTATGAGAATTAGATACTTTCACACATAGATCTTAATAACTGCAATAAACAATATAGCCTGATAGGAAGAATTCACTTGCTCTGAAACAATCCTGGCAAAGCTATTGGATGCTTGTCAAAGACCTGCCTAACCAGTACCAGAAAAACTTAAGATCAATACAGCACTGCCAATTAGGGGTCTTGTCCAGCTATTTTTATTTTTTCTCCCTGTAATGATGACTTGGTTTTGGCATTACTAAAGTATGGAATGAGACCTTGGCCATTTAATCATTAAAAATATCCACTAGAAAACTGGTGTACTGCCATCAAATCAATGGCCCTTTTTCAAGTCACTGGATATTGATACATAAGATGGAATAGGCCAGATCTCCCTCCACAGAGAATACCTGTTTCAGCCAGTACCCGTCAAGGCAGGCATGAGTGATAGAAAAAAATCAAACAGCATTTTGTTGTGATTGAATTGTAGAACGCCATAATGATTCCAAAATGGAAGCAATTGCGAAAAGGACTTTGAGCAGTTCATAGGATTTAGTTCTCATGCAGACACATGAATAGCATACGCATACAAATTTATGTGCAGGTAGGTGAATGCACTTTTGTCATATATGTAGTCATATACATACACATATAACAAATCTTGTTGTGGATATACAAATACACACATGCTGAGCTGCAACACTGTAAGTTATGACAATATCTCTTTGGCTTGAAAGAAAGGGAAGGCAGCATCTTCTTCCCTTGCCTTTCTATTCCTTACATATTCACTTCACTCATCTGTGGTTCTAAGAGATACTTCAGCCCAATAGCAGTTTAATAGTGAGTTCTCCAATTATTTGAGTTTGAGCTGATCTTTTGGCGAGCTGTTTTCATACTCTAGCTGAATCAAGAAGATTTTCTGGGTGGCTTTGATACAAAATAAAGCAATCCAGACATGCCCAGCAGGGTACTCTTCAAATACTTCCAGTATTTTTCTTTAACAATAAAGAGGTTAACTACAGGTTTCATCTCCTTTCTCTTCCATTGGCCCCCCATATGTGCCCATTCAAAAGCCTTGACAATTTTCCCTTCAACAAGAAACTCAGGGAGCAGATTTCTCTGGAACTGTCAGCCAAGAGGAAGCCAAGCCAGGCATCCTGCCTTTGCATTGTCTCTGCTTTCTTTGCTGTGCTTGAAGCAAAAGTTGGGATCTGCAGACTAGCCACAGTAAGATATATTTAGCCACTATTTACAGACTTCACATGTTGCTTGGCACTGTTACTTGAAACAACCCAAGTGTGAAGCATAAGAAAACCACATGCCAAAATGTTATGCACCTCCAGCAGCACAATAGTTTAATTGCATTGTGGTCTGTCATAATGACTTTAATGCTAAATGTGAGAAATGTTTTCCTTACTGTGTGGTTTGGAGCAAAACAAAGAACAGAACTGTAAACTATCTGGTGTGACAATTATTTAAAGAATAAGGCATGATAAGGCACATGTTATTTTAGAAGTTACTGCACTTCATGTGTACCTTACCAGTCTAAGATATGATGCTCCCTTAAACGACAGTATTCTAGTTCTGTTTATTTCCTTGATTTGATTTAGGACAAGTATTATAAAACTCGCAATGTCTTCACTTTTATTATTTCTCAAAATAGTAACCTCTGCCTGCTGAGGTAAGGTATGAGAGACAACTTTTCCCTGCCCCAGATACTTTCCTAGTTGAACTAGGGAGCTTTTGTTCCTATCTATTCTTTGCCTACAATATCCTCTTCTCAATGCTTCTCTGATTTGCTTACTGCCCTTGAGGAGTGATCCTCACTTTTCTCGCAGGCAAAAAAACACCAATGATCTGTCTTCGGCCTTCTGAGTAAATTCAGTGATGTCTTTTTTTTCTATGACTCAGCTTTCCCAAGTGTAAGGGTAAGATAGTGAGGATGATGTTTCGAGGTCCAGGTGTTACTGTTCTAAACAATGGAAGGTCTCATTTACATGTACTTGTTGCTGCTGAATCCATCAGACCAACAGTGATAAGGCTGCTGTAGGTTGATGTCTTCAGGACTATAAAGTTCCAAGGCTCAATATATGAAACCTACCTACCCAATAGGTAGACATAGAGATGTACAGACACTATATGAATATAAGTACACACAGCCAGCTGAATAGATCCATGCAAACAGAAGAAATGACGCGCACGTAAATACAGACAGCGCCAATACCCTCATCCTATTCTCTCTCTGGCTAATCAGGGTGAAAGTGGGTTAGTGTAAAACATGCTTGTATATATGTTCAGTATGTATCCCCCAAGTATGTGATGTTAGACATATCTTCTATTGTTTCCCAGTTCCTTTTCATGTGCAAACTTTTATACACATAAACACACAAACAAATATTTGGGAGCTGGTCCAGAGGCATGGAAGTTACCTGTAGCCAACTCACACCTTTAGTCTCTGCAGTAGCAGGTTTGAACCTACAGCTGCTCCAATAGCCAATTCTCAGACCTTTGGTCTCAAAATTGTTTAGCCCAGATTTAGGACCACTCTTATATGTAGCACTCAGAATCCCTTTCCTCCTTGCTACTACTCTGGCTTGAAGTTCTCTGTTGATTGCACACAATGACATATACATACCCAGACAATACGTAGGCACCCTCATCATTCCAGTTACTGGCACCCCAACATGCTTTCAGTGAGTAGCAGTTCTACTCCCATGGCCAACAATGGGACTCCACACACACATACACACAGACAGAGCTCCTTGTCTAGAAATGGAAATCAGTAGGAAGACAACATAGCCAGCACTGATCAAATACACATCTGGCACAGGGTCCATGATATATGAAACAAGGGGATATTTCCCCTGTTTCCAGAGCAATACACCAAGACCTGTTTGTCTTCCTGTTAACAGCCTCTCACATCATGGAACTGAAGCTACACAGCAAGTTGGCAGGGTTCAAGCTTCCTGTTAGAAAGAGGAGAACTGAAAAATGTATTATGATTTTTTCTGCTAACTGTATGAAAATTCAAGGCATCAGTCCAAAAGCATGGACTAGCTCTAGTTTGTTTCTTGGCTTTTTTTTTTTTTTTTTTTTTTTAACATTTATGACCTAGTGGAAGAATGATGGATATTTATCATTGAAATGACCAAGAGGTGACCTCATAAAACAGAAGTAGCAAAACAAAGCCTAGAACAAGCTTTATCACATAATCCCTAATGCATGAAAATAGAAGTGCATTACATTATTCTTCAACGTTTACAAGAACTGGGCTTCTTTCGGATGGATGTGAGCATAATCTTATGTTTGCAAGAACAATATCATTCTTGGTATTGCCTCTTATTAGCTGTGTAGATTGTTACAATTCTGTTCCTGTGTTATCAAATGGTTGTATTTGGGAAAGATGTTTCAGATAAGACATTGTTCACTGTTAAACCAATGCTTGCCTGCAGCAGACAGCACTGACAGAGAACAAATCTTAACAAGTGTTATAAGTCCCAGTTTTAGGCTAATCCTATATTAAAATGCTGATCAAAAGCAGGAAGTCTCACAGAAAACAGGGAGTGCAATGAAGTAGCCAGTTATGTAGCATGTTATTTTACTGATCAGAATCATAGAATAGAATCATAGAATCGCTCAGGTTGGAAAACACCTTAAAGATCATCAAGTCCAACCACAATCCAACCATACTACCCTAACTCTAACAACTCGCTGCTAAATCATGTTCCTGAGCATCACATCCAAACGGTTTTTAAACACATCCAGAGATGGTCACTCATCCACCTCCCTGGGGAGCCTATTCCAGTCCTTAACAACCCTTTCTATAACAAAGTTTTTCCTGATACCCATCCTAAACCTACCCTGGTGCAGCTTGAGGACATTTCCCCTCGTCTTGTCACCAGTGAGAAGAGACCAACCCCACTCTCGCTGCAATCACCTTTCAGGTATGTGAAGAGAGCAATAAGGTCTCCCATCAGCCTCCTTTTCCCCAGACTGAACAGCCCCAGTTCCTTCAGTCTCTCCTCACAGGGCACATTCTCCAGGCCCTTCACCAGCCTTGTTGCCCTTCTTTGGACCTGCTCCATCACCTCTATGTCCTTTCTGTACTGAGGTGCCCAAAACTGAACACAGTACTCGAGGTGAGGCCTCACCAATGCCGAGTACAGGGGCAGGATGACTTCCCTAGTCCTGCTCACCACACCATTCCTGATATAAGCTAGGATGCCACTCGCCTTGTTGGCCACCTGGGCATACTGCTGGCTCATATTCATCCGACTGTCCATCAGTACAAGGTCACTTTCCATCATGTAGCTTTCCAGCCACTCTTCCCCAAGTCTGTAGGATTACCTGGGCTAGTTGTGACCAAAATGCAGGACCCAACACTTGGCCCTATTGAAATTCAAGCAGTTAACCTTGACCCATCTATCCAGTCTATCCAGGTCCCTCTGTAGTATTCTTCTCCACTCAGGCAGATCAGCATTATTCCCGTCTTGGTGTTGTCTGCAAATTCACTGAGTGTACTCAATCCCCTCATCAAGATTGTTAATAAAGATATTAAATAGAAGCAGCCCCAGTACCGAGCCCTGGGAGACACTGCTTGTGACCAGCTGCCAACTTGATTTAACTTCATTGGGCCTGGCCATCAAGCCAGTGTTTCAGCGAGTGGAGCATATGCCCATCCAAACTGTGGGCAGCCAGCTTCTTCATGAGAATGCTCTGGGGGACAGAGTCAAAGGCTTTACTGAAATCCAGGCAGATCACATGGACAGTCTTGCCTTCATCCTAAGCGGGTCACCCTGTTGTAGAATGAAATCAGGTTTGTCAAACAGGATCTATTATTTGTGAGCCCATGCTGACTGGGCCTGATCCCCTGGTTGACCTTTAGCTGGTCCATGATGGCTCCTGAGATTATCTGTTCCATAATCTTCCCCTGCACCAAGGTGAGACTGATATGTCTGTAGCTACCAGAATCATCTTTTTGGCCCTTTCTGAAGATGGGTATCACATTTGCCAGTCTCCAGTCCACCAGGACATCCCTGGTTATTAACATTACTGAGAGGCATACTAATAAAAAGATGAATATTGACCAGAAGGAAAAAAAATAAAAATAAAAAAAAAATGTTCCCCTACACAAAAGTCTTTTTAAGATAGGCTTGTACTTAGTCTTTCTGTAAAAACTTGTTCTTATGAAAAACCAAGCACAAATGAATAGCTCCTTTGAAGGAAAAAAAAAAAAAACCAAAAACACCTATTGCTTTTTGGTTTTAACTGATTTATATTTTAAACACCACTGGCTCAGGAAGTCTGACAAATCCTGTTTCTCAGGAGAAGAGTGAAAAATATAGTTGACTGACAGTTTCTTGGGTGGATAAGTGTTACTGTAAATCATCCCACCCTTTCTACTTAACTTTTTTTCCAGAGACAGCTGAGCAGCTGCATGATTATTTATCCAATGTAATCATCTTGATGCTATTCTGAGTAAAGTTCCCATTGTACTAAAAAATTGCAGTTCTTCTTTATTGTTAGGTTCTTGTCTACTGTAGGCCATGATGGACAGAACCTTGTCCATCAGAGTTCCATCTTCAGCCTTGAAAGCCTCAATTTTTCACAAAAGTAGAAGAATTAGAAAGCAATGGTATTAAGAGAAATAACTCTTCCCCTGCAAATGCTTTCTACATGCTTAAAAACTGCTTTGCAAAATTTATCAAAGCCAATTTTTGCTTTCTGAAAACAGATTTCAGTAAGGAGTGATAGAGGATGACACACATACACTCTGTGGAAGCAAACCCAGCCACTCCAAGAAGTGAAAATGAACTGGTAAACTCTTAGTATGCACTGAAGGGGAAAAAAAAAATAATAAAAAAAATCCTGCTATGGAAAAGAAAACATGCATTCCTGTTAAAGGAAAGCATGAGTAATTCAATGGGGCTGTTGTTCAATAACAGTTTGTCCTGGTGAAAATATTACTTCTGTAATGCAGCCAAGGTGAATGTCAGCTTAGGTTATCTGCTCAGGGAGTGCCAGAGATGTGGCTGAGATCTCACCAGGAAAGCTTCTTTCAGTTAAACTGGCCCCTCTATTTCTACGTGCTCTTCCTCTTGTGCAGCCTGCACCCCCTTTGGCTCATCTTATCTTCTCATTAAGTATGATTACGTAATTATTCCTCGGAGAACATCCAGGTAGCATCCTAGGATTTTTAATGCATATTTTTTCTCTGCAATTTGCTGTACAAAAGACAAAATACCTTCGATTGGAATAACCCTTAAATAATATTCATTATGTTTTCAGGAACAAATCAGTTCTTCCCCACCCCCTCACTGAATTTATCTCCTGCCTTCAGCCTTTCAGACCATATAAAGTGGTGGAATTATTTTCCATGGAAATTCAGGAAGAGAAAGTTGTTGTTACACTTAGAGGCCTCGTTCAGTCATGCTTATGTTTTCGCTAGCTAAATTTGGAGTAGCTCTTTAGCAATATTATTGCACCAGAGTAACTTTGGCATGAGATCTCACTAAGCCATTAGACCCACAACATGGAGAGGGGGATGCAGTTACCCAAGACAAACAGTGCTGCAACAAAACTAATAGTGAACTCCCATAGTATTGGGCTAGGTCCTTCTGCATCTCTAAAACATGCTTAAACTTTGAGTAACACAAACTTGAATTCTGCATTGTTCTCAGATACTTGGACTTACTATGTACAAAGGATACATTACCAGACAATGCTGCTAAGCTTTAAGGAAAACATATTCTCATTTGCTTATTTCCACACTTATTAGATGAGCAGAATCCTCTTTTTACTGCACTGTCATCCACCTGGGAGTGCTGCCATGCAGAGTAGGGAGGAGATCTTGGTAGACAAAGAATGGAAACACTAGTAGAAAAATTAATGAAAACTCATTATAGCTTCAGCCTGGTCAGCAGTCTTGGCATTCAATTATTCCCTAGGAGAGACTGATGTGTAAATATCATTTCCTGCTTTCTTAAACTTTCTTGCTCTAAATATTTCTTTAATTAATTTAATGCAGACTGAATCGTGTGCTGAACTACAAAACTAGCATATCACCTATATTTTGATAAAGAATTTAGAAAGATGCTCAGAAATACCTTCTAAAGGAAACTAGTAGAAGCCGAGCTAAAGAATGAAGGAGTTCAACAGGGAGGGACAGTATTTCAGAATCAACAGGATACTCAGCAGCTGTTCAGTTTAACTCTTTATTACCAAAAGGGGTTTTGCAGCATCTTCAACAGCACTGACATTTAAAAGACATAAAGCATGTCCATTAGCTCTGAATTTTTTTAAGTCACTTGCCTTGTCAGTTTATACTTACAGGCTTCCTGTTCTGTGAGATTCAGAAAATATGAGTGGTCTTTTTTTTCAAATGTGCCTTCTGAGATAATTTGTTTCCTTGTTGAGCTTCCAGTCTCAGATGTCAAAGAAGGGTAACTTCCATCCTTCACAGCTACCACCCAGTTCCTTTTTTTCTAACAGATCCCTCAGAACTTTCACTACTTGTGTATATATATGTGTGTGTACATACATATATACATTATGAATATATATATAATGAATATATATATAAAAATATACATTTGCATTTAGAAGCCTTGTGCAAATGTTAATGACCCTGCAGCCACTGTCCTAATAGAGAGACAGGGCAATTGAGTGCTCTAGGTGACAGAAGGAGCTGGTTACATGGCTTGGATTAGAAGATATATAAACCTGCCTCTCAGTCTCATTATTGAGTAAAAACATATTTTTCACTCATCAATTCCTTCCTCATGCTTGAGTCCCAGGCATGTAACCATACCAAAAAAAAAAAAAAAAAAGAAAAAAAAAAAGAGGAGTCCACAGTCAACTTCCCTGTCTTGACTCCAATTACAGTGTTACTGATGAGTGTTGGGAATCATTAGGAGGTTGAGATTTAAAGTACAACCCAAATCACACACAGGCTGCTGGAACCACATTTTCCCTTAAATGAATCCCAGTAGCTAATAGTTTTATCAATCTCTATTTGCTTTGTAAGAGATGTACTTCCTATTTTCCTCTCCTGCTCCCTGACACTCTCCAGGAAGAGACTGAACGTTTTTATTGAAATGCTTACAAACTGTTAGAGGCTTAAGTTTTGCTGTAGAAGGGTAGAAGGGAGTGTTGGTGGTTTCATTTGTTTGTTTTGTCTTGAGGAAACTTTTATGGAATAAAATATATCAAAACAAGTACTCTCCAGATAGCCCAAGCAAATAACAAAGTCTCTTCCAAGTCAGTAATTAACCTTCGGTCTAAATAGAAGACTTTCACTCTCTGAAAGTGCACTCGGTCAAACATGGTACATTAATTATTTGTCACTTTGATACACAAGCATCCATCAGATAAAACAGTTAATCTACACTACTCATTTTATATAACAGAAAAAAAAAGTTGTTGTAATAGAATTCTGTCAGAGAATCAATGCCTGCTGATTGGAAAATAAACGCTTCTGCTCTCATGCAGTAGCATGAAACCATTAACCTGTGACAATATTCTATTCCATGGGCTTTAACTCCTTATTTTGAAATGCTCTACCAAATAAGTGATTCTGTCAAATAATTTTTTCTGGAAATACAGGGTTTATAAAGGATTTTTTTAATCAACATACTCCTGTTGCAAACCTACAACATTCTGTTTTCATAGAATGAGGTTACAGAGGCAAAAAACACGAACTAGGAATGCTAGAATATGGTGCCTGGCTTAATACAGTGCAGATACATTCCATGTCTCCCAAACAGCCTCTTTTTGTGATTCCCAAATCCACACTCTTATTGTGATTCACAAATGATCACAATATTAATTCTCACTACCATATAATACTCTAGATCTGAAGTCTACTTGCTACCTCTCTTTACTTGTATAAGTATCTTCTTTTCAAAGACTGTGTCCAATTTTTAATAGAGTTGGAACACAGTTTGCTTTTTAGGTTAATGATAATAAATGTAGTTGTGCTGCATTTCATTTCCTCAGCAACAGAACAGACCACATCCTTCTATTTTTTTTTTATTAATATTAATTACTGTTTTAAAGTAATAGCTTAGAAAAGAACAATTTACATACAATTAAATATGAACATTTTATTACTCAAGACTTTTTCCAGGCTTGGAAAATGAAAGCAGAATATTAGAAGTACTTTTCTAAATATGTGCCAGTGTTCACCACTCTCATTCTCTCAACTGAAAATAAAAGGCTAAAACTAAAGATGACAGCCTCCAGAAGCCTATCATCCAGCGCTATACAATGAGATGGTTTGCAGCTACAACTGAGGGGCTATAAAAAAGAACACTGGGCAGGAATCAATTCCCATGGAACCATTTTTAAATCATTATGGCATGTGCTATCATGCCAAATAATTTCAACACAAAAAGAAAAGAAATTACACCATTGTAAAACAGTGATACAACTCAAAACTCCAAAGCTAGGAAACTGCCACATTCTCTTTATTAGACTCAAGTGAGAGAAAGATGCATGTTTTTTGCATGTCACAAAAGATTTAAAACTTACATATTTCATGATTGCTGTGGCCATGATAGCCACTAATCATGACTTCACTTACAAGACTCTATTTACAGGCAACAGATCTAGGAAGATACCTTTCCCTGTTTGTTCCCTCATTACCTATATAAAAAGTCTATCTTCAATGTACTTTACAAATTTTCTGAACTTTTTCATATCTGCTATATGACATTCCAGATAACATCTGGAAGTTGAAGTTGCCAAATCACAACCTAAAAACACATTGGAAAACAAAAATAAAATCTGATTGTCTTTAAAATCCATGGTTTTGTTACAAGACATCTAGTAACCTGACACTTCTTTTGGGATGGAAAATTATCTAGGTGAGAGATGATGGGTTAATCAAACCACTGTGGCTAACAAATTCTTAGATTCTTGATAGACAAACCTTTTGCTCTCTGCTTATTTATCATATGAGTTCCCATTTCCAGGCCATGCAAAATGGCATAGCCCAGTACTGAGCTACAGGGCAATAAATAAGACTGCAAGATTCAGGACCTCAGGAGAATTAAGTCTGACCTCTTCAAAGACCTATTTAGAGGAATTCCACAGTTTTGAGCCCTATGGTGGGAAGAGCATGAAAGCTGGTAAGTTTTCAAATATCACTTCCTCCATTGGAGATTGGCGCTTTCCTGTAAGAAGTCAAGCAAAAGGAGCCGAAGACCTATGTGGATGCAGAAGGAGTTCATAGTAAAACGCAGAATGTTGGAAGAGAGGCAGGCCACTTCCAGGAGGAATATAAGAATGCTGTCAGAGTGTGTGCGGAGTTGTGATGAGAAGGTCTAAGTCCCATTTGAAATTAAAACTTTTGGGAGATGTCAAAGACAAGGACTTCTTCAAATACATTAGAGTCAAAAGGAAGACTTAGGAGAATATGGGCCTGCTGCTGAATTAGATGGATGCCCTATTAATGAAGGATACAGAGAAGGCAGAGTTACTGGATGTCTTCTTCGTTTTAGTCTTCACTGTTAAGGCCAGTCCTCAGAAATCCCATACCTGAATACAAAAGAGAAAGTCTGAGAGAAACATAGACTCTCTCTTGGTTGAGAATTGTTGTAGACATCATTTAGGCAAACCTTACACCCACAAATACATGGGCCCCAGTAGGATGCACCCATGAACGCTGATGGAGCTGGCAGATGTTATTACCAGGCCACTATGCGTCATTTTTGAAAGGCCATGAAGACTGGACTGACAGGTAGAAAAACTGTCAGTCCAGTCTTCTAGAAGGGTCTCTTTATCCTGGAGAAAAACTGAGAGGGGATCTTAACAGTGTATACAAAAAATTTAAGGGAAAGTGTCCAAGGAATAGTTTTCGGTGGTGCCCAGATGCAGTATAAGAGGTAACAGGAACACAGCAAATTCGTTTTGAACATGAGGAAAAACTTTACTGTGCAGGTGACAGCGTACTGGAAAGGCTGCCCAGAGAGATTATGGAGTCTTCTCTAGAGATTTTCAAAAGGGTCCTGAATCCTGTGCAGCCACTTGCTGTAAGTGATACTGCTTGAGCATGAGGGCTGAACTAAGGTGTTCTCCAGAGGTCTCTTCCAGTCTCAACCATTCTATGTGTGTGATTGTGTGTGTGAATATGCAGCACAGCAGTGTAATCTTCCCTATCATTCTAATACTGTTTGGTTTGGCAATAGTAAAATATTTGGCACCAATTCCATTTTATCCAGGAGAAGCTGTTTTCCCCTGCCATCCTCTGCTTTTTTGTATTTAAAGGGTTAACAGTAAACCAGACTGCAGTGGCATGTTTTACCATATCTTCTGCATGCCTGATACTGCAATCGATCTGCAGCGGTTCATTTTCTCTCTGGAATCTCTGCCTACTGAGAACAAATACAAACACATGTGGAACCAATAGGAAGCAGACCAAGGGGTTTAAGAGCATGTACCAACCTATGCCAGAAAGTTCTCACTTAACAGATGGAGCAATTAACAAAACAGTCAAGTGGAATGACTGAGTAAAGGTGCCTTTAAGTGCTAACAATCCTCTTTTGTCTTACTACTGTACAGTACAGATGGATTTCAATTGAGAATAAGTACTGTATTGTGCCCATGTTTGCTGTGTTACAGTGTCACAGTATTTATAGAGTGCCAGGTGTCCAATGCCTTTTATTTTAAAGACTACTAGGATAGCAATTCCCTCCCTTGTAATTCCCCCTTTCTGTAGCATTTTAAGTGATGAAGTGATTGCTAATCGGGGTAGAAGTAACTCCTACAAGTAAATCAGCCCTTCTAATCTCTCTGTAAAGAAGGATTTCCCATAAAATATTGTAGAAGGCAGCCTTTGTCGCTGTGTATCTTTCTTACACTGAGTGCAGACAGGAAAGCATTTTATTGGGCAGTGGGAACCCTACAGTATGCTCCATATTACATCATTTGTTGGTTCACAGAGTAACATTATTTTTTTCACCACTAGTCTTCAGTACAAAATATAGAAACTGGTGTATTTTTCATTTAAGATTCTGATGGACTTTTTAGCAAGACTGATGATCTGAGTGGCTATGCCACCTTTCTTCTCAATTTTCCTACAACTAGAACCTCTTTGTAGAGGCCTATTCTCAGTGAAGCAAAAAAAATTTATTTACTTTAAGATGAAAATTTTTTTAAATGCTCTTTAGTTCAGAAGAAATTAAAATTATTGTTGGTTTCTGCTTTTTGCTTACATTATGAACCTGATGAGGTTTAACAAGGGCAAGAGTAGAGTATTGCAACTCGGTTGGAGTAACCACATACATCAGTAAAGGTTAGCGATGAACTGCTGTGAGGAGCTCTGCAGAGAAGGATTTGGGGATTCTGGTGGACAGCAGGTTGGCCATGAGCCGGCAGTGTGCCCTTGTGACCAAGAAGGCCAATGGGATCCTGGAGTGCATTAATAAGAATGTGGCCAGCAGGTCAAGTGAGGTGGCCCTCCCCTTCTTCTCTGCTCTAGTGAGGCCACATTTAGAATACTGTGTCCAGTTCTAGGATCCCCAGTCCAAAAAAGACAAGAATCTTCTAGAAGGAATCCAGCAGAGAGCCACAAAGATGATAAAGGGCCTGGAGCATTTTTTGTCTGAGGAAAGGCTGAGCAACCTGGGTCTATTCAGTCTGGGGAAAAGCAGACTGAGGGGGAATCTCTTTAATGCTCATTAATATGTGAAGGAAAGTAGGAGGCAAATAGATGAGGCCAAGCTCTTCTCGGTGATGTGCACTGAGAGGACAAGGGGCAATGACCTAAAACTTGAACATGGAAAGCTCCACACTGACTTGTGGAAGAACTTCTTTACTTTAAAGGTGACAGAGCACTGGAACAGGTTGCCTAGAGAGGTTGTGGAATGCCATCTGAGAAGATTTTCAAGACTTGTCTGGACTCCTACCCATGAGACCTACTGCACGGAACCTACTTTAGCAATGGGATTGCATCTGTATCTTCTGTATCTACCAAAGAAGGTATTAAATTCTTAAAAAATTCTGACATACTTAATTCAAGGATAATGCCTAAGTCTTATTCTATTGTCCTAAAAAGTAGGCAATAAAAAAAATAAAACCAAGACTTCTGAAATATTTGTAACAAGACAGTGTAATCTTCACATTATCACTTTCTAATACCATACGGCATAACTAATGATCTCTTTATCCAGTGAGTTTTGCTATTATTATCATATTTCTTTTTCTCCAGATATACATGGTAAAAACTATACCTTTTTTCAGATTAGACATAAACAAGCATTTTTTCATCAAGTTCAGAAATATTCTGCTGAAAGTGAATTAAAAAAAAAAAACAACCAAACAAAGCATTTTTGATTTTTATTTCTCGTGAGTAAGGTTTTCAGGATCGTATTCAAGCTATTTTAGATGTAACAAGTCTGTCAGGTCAAAATTGATGAAGTTACCCCCACATATTTGTGAAATCATTAAATCAAATGCCTCTCACAGAGACGTCTCTTCATTATGACTGACAATAACTGCATTCAGTTATTTCTTCAGATGTTTGTTCCTATATAAAAATAATTTGCTGTTGGTTTTCTTCCACTTTTCTTGTTTTCACTCAACATATACGACAATTAATTAGTTCACCTGGAAGGGGGTCTCAAGCTACAAACAAGACTTTTAATTAATGCTGGTGAAAGCTTGTAAAAAAGCTGTATTTGATCAAAACAAACCAAAATGGCTGCAAATTCAAAGGCCAGGTGTTTACCATGAATGAATTGCAAATCTCTATAAGCTTGAATGAGAAACAAAATCTAAGTCTAAGTCTATGTAGCATGATGTAAAGAAATTTCAGCCAGCTCTAACCAAATGGAGCTGTACAGTTGCATTAGACTCAGTTTCTCCACTAGACAGCAAGCTGGAGCCCAGGCTACTGCAACCTTACTAGCATGTTCTGAGAGCACAGTGGTCTGCCACACTCAGCACTGTACCATACCATGGCCACAAAGTATTGCAGATGAATTGAGCTAGTCTTACTGCTCTATCCTCAGCAAGTCATCCTTGTCCAAACATCCACTAGCTGCTGCAGTAAAAAGGAGCAACAATGCTGGAGGAAGAACTACCATGCCAACTGAGGTTTTCAGAACAAAAATGACACTGCTCTTTCCTCCTGTAGCATGTTTCTTTACTATACACTGAGTTCCACTTTCAGAGTAGCTAGCTGGAAAGATATGCCCTTTGTCTAAATTGAGTTCAGAACTCTAGGGAAATATTTTTATATCATCAGGAAATATATGTAACTTTTGTTTAAACTGCTCATTTAACATGTTTTCAAGGGAACCCTGTTGTTTCATGAAAAACTCCTAGGAAGGAGTGGGCAAGTGTGGCTCAAGTACAGTGCGTGCAATGCACACACACAGTATCTTCATCTCTCAGTAGGCTCTTTCCTTTCACATTATAAATGCAAAGCAAATCACACCATTTACACAGAATTGAATGAAAACACATAGGTATTTCCCAATTAAAAATTGCCTCTGTATGCAGTGATACTGGCATGGTTTTGTCATATTCCTCTCTTCAGCTTTCCATTTAATGTGTGCTCTGCTTTTCTGCAGGAGTGAGTCTGTAGACATGGAAGGCTCTCCAAGACTTCTGTGCACCATCTAAGATTATAACTGTGAAGACGTATTACTTATTGAGAGAACTCACCATACTGGAGTCCATTTAGAGTCTCCTTATCCCCTGTAATTGACCTACAATATATCAGACATCTGCCTACAGTTAAGTGAATAGTCATCTACAGTGATCTACAGACATGTAGACACTTCATCCACACAGGAAAGAAAGGACTGCACATGAAATATGCCAGAAAATTCTTTTCAAGTTTTACTACATTATGTCAACATGCTAATGTCCAATGGGATTATGTGTTCCAGCAACTTTCATAAATTTCAAACTGTTGGCTTTCCTCAGTATTTTCTTTTAACCTCTTCAACTTCAACAAATCTATGTCATTTTTGCAGTGTAATAACTTTTGTATGGATGGTCATATATTCAGTAGCTGAAAGGAATGTAACTTCAGAGATACTACTGTCCTATGCTCCTACAAATTCTGCTTTGCATTGAGTCTACTTGTTAGGCAGTACAAATATTCTTATTTCTGACCAAAAAGAACAAACTGAAAATCCACTTTCTCACTGATATTCAAATTTGCTGCCAGAACTGAGTATGCTCACTGTTGGAGCCATCCTTAATACCAAGCAATTGGCGCTGCAAATGTGCCAGATGGTATTGCACACCAATGCAGGGCTGTTTCACTGATTTTATAAACATTGCTTAGTTCAAGAATCTTTCACAGTAGCAGAAATTCTTTTGCAGTTGACCAATAAACAACAAATTCACCGGTAGCTTATTTTTCATCCCAAGGTTGTTGGAAACTTCTTTCCATTTCTTAATCTAATGTTTGTAGCAATCAGATATACAAGTTTTAATATTTATATTCCTTTTATTTCACTTACAGTCAATGAATTCAGGACCAAAGACAACACCAAACCAGTTTTTGCAGATTTTTGCCTGTCCCGTGCAAGGTAGCTAGTTTGCGCCTTCAAATGAAACTCTTGGTCATCATTTTTCTTTTTTTTTGAAATCTAGCTGCAGTTCACTCAGAAGTTAACAAAAAATTCTTTTTGAGTATCACAGACAAACAAGCACGTGCCTAGACAGGCCAACTGGGAGGAGATAAGAAAAAGGCAAATTCCCCATTCCTATTTCCAGTTCTTAATGTCCTTGAAAAAGAATCTGATTAAGCAGTCCCTTCCGTATGCCATCTGAGAAGCCTTATATGCTTGGCTGCCTTGTGTACATCAAAATTATTGCCTACAAAGATGCATAAACACCATAAATTGCTTCAGAAAGCTTTTCAGGGGGATGACATTAGAAACAAGCAGTAGGCTTTAAAGAGCTCCTTCACTTTCCTCCATCTTAGGACCTCCCTCACTTTCTTCCATCTTAGGACCTTTGAGCATTCAGAATGGCACTGAGATTTTGACGATGAACATTGGAATGTTTTGCCCATCTGGGGAACATGTTTGTTCAAAGCATCCATATTGCAGCTTTAGCCAGCTGTCTTGCATGCAGTGTTCCACAGAGACTAAAGCCAACCTCATTCCACACAATGTTAGAGTGAAACTACATGGACAGAAACACCTGTTCCTTCTTGTGGTGTGAGCTATAATGAAACAAGCAAACAGACATCTGCTTTATCCAGTGCTAGTGAGGAAGGATCTAGTCAGATCAAGTTAATGTAGCAACTAATGCTAATGTGGTGTACTTTAAATGAAAAGGGTGGATGCATGCTGACATTTCAGTTCCATGTTTAACAAAATGTGGATGATGCATATCCTAGAAGAAAGGGAACATACATATTATGAGTCAAGTATATCAGTATATCAGTTACGCAATAAGCAATCAACACTCTCTCTCTATCCCTACCCCCACTTACTCATTCAACACACTAATCTAGCAGCAAATAGTTTAATAAAGGGTTGCTTTAGTTTCATATTGTACTATTGTTTTGGGAAAACAAACATATAGTCCTGTAATGTCCATCTTCCCTTTCCCCAAACATGCTGTTTCCTGCCAATCATGCTGGAACGCAGAGTGCCAGGCACTTCAACAGGATGTTTGCTGCAGCCTCTGGCCAAGCTGCAAATCCCAGCAATTACTTATACTGAAGTGTAAGAAAATATCTTGAACAATTATTTTAACATTAATAAAGTTATTTGTATTCTAAAATAGCATTATAGGTGAGGGAAGGTTGTAGAGAACCCATAATCTTGAAAAGTTTTCTAGAAGTTTTGCAGAACGGGTGACTTAAAATGTTTTCTCAAACAGAACTAGATCTTCTCAGTATTGTCTGCAAAGAAACAAATAATATTAACATTCCCTATTGTGAAAGGCAATCACATTGGCCTGTCATGAATCTCTGTAGCTTGTTATGCATTTTGTCTGCTGCCTCTCCACATTCTGTTGTTAAGCTGCTCTTGTATACTCCATAGAAAAACCAGCTCAGGTTTATTTAGATCCCTGTGGTCACTTAACACAAAACAATGATAGTTGTGTCTGCCTGGACAGAAGTAAGGATTTCAAAACATACAACATTCTGGCAAGAGCTTAAGTTTTGTGTAATATCATTACACAGATGCATTAAGATAAAGCCAATGCATTAAAAATATAGCCATCCAGGACGGGGGATTAATTCAGAACATAACTAAAAGTTCACACTGATCACAGGACAGAGAATTTGTCTTCTCAGAGAATCGTGTCTCCGTCTCTCAGCCCATTCTCTAATGTTGGGAAGTTTCTGTTTATTTTCCTTGCCATATTCTGTGCCTCCTCATGTCTCACAAGTATTGCAGTGGGTGTTGACTTCTTGGACAGGATGAACATGCAATTATTGAGAACAATTAAGCTGATATAAAAGGCAGAAGTATGAAAAGCCAGACATTCCTGAAGATGTATCTCAGAATGCATCAAGATTTTATTTAATTTAAGAAAGAGTCACATTAAATATCAGTTTTGGAAGATGTATATTCAGTGAAGATACAGAGATGCACAGATCTTAGAAATGCAGCGTCTCCATTCCCAAACTAATGCTTGCTCATCTCCTAGTCATGTAAGCACTTTTTAGTCCAGTTTCCACCTTGCATCTTTTATCACAACAGTCAGTTGCATCATTCCACAGCAACTTGCTATAACTGAACTTCTGATTAACACAAGAATCATAGAATCATAGAATCACCAAGGTTGGAAAAGACCTACAGGATCATTCAGTCCAATCATCCACCTACCACCAACAATTCCCACAAAACCATGTTCCTCAACGCAACACCTAAACATTTCCTTGAACACCTCCAGGATTGAGGACTCCATCTCTTCCCTGGGCAACCCATTCCAGCACCTGACCACTCCTTCAGAAAAACAGTATTTCCTAATGTCCAGCCTAAATCTTCCCTGGCACAACTTGAGGCCATTTCCTCTGGTCGTATAAGCATTTACACAAGAGGCTGACTCCCAGCTCATTACAACCTCCTTTCAGGTAATCATAGAAAGCAATAACGTCTCCCTTGAGCCTCCTCTTCTTCAAACTGAACAATCCCAGCTCCTCAGCTGTTCCTCGCAAGGTCTGTGCTCCAGACCCCTCACCAACTTCAGTGCCATTCTCTGAACACGTTCCAGGGCCTCGCTGTCTTTCTTGCAGTGAGGGGCCTAAAATTGGACACAGTACTCGAGATGCAGTTTGACCAGTGCTGAGTATAGAGGGACAATTGCTTTTCTGTTCCTGCTGGCAGCACTGTTTCTGAAACAAGCCAGGATGCCATTGGCCTTCTTGGCTACCTGGGCACACTGCTGGCTCATGTTCATGGCCAAGCATCAACCAGTAGTGCCAGGTCCATTTCTACTACACAGTCTTCCAGCCACTCTGCTCCAAGCCTGTGGCATTTCCTGGGGTTGTTGTGGCCAAATTGCAGGACCCAGCATGTAGTCTTGTGAAACCTTATCCCATTGGCTGAAGCCCAGTGATCCAGCCTGTCCAGATCACTCTGTAGGGCCATGCTACCCCCAGACAGATCAACGCTTCCTGCCAACTTGGTATCATCTGCAAACTTACCAAGGGTGAAAAAGAAAATACAGTGCTTTCAAGATGCCATCAGAGAGAGGTTTTCTTCAGTTTTCAACTTGCACATACCTGAAATGGGCCAATAATTGAGTTCAAAGGCAACAGCATATTGATCCAAGAACCTAAAAGGATAACAATCTTCAATAGCCAGGGTTGACTGTTTTTTTTTTCCCCATTATTGATTGATTACTCAAATTGACTTCCCAGGGATTTAATTCTGACTGACCAAGAAGAATGATCTATGTAAACATATCTGTGTGGCAGTTTATTTAGCCAGACCCTTCAGCACTCTCTTTCTTCTCTGCTTTAATGGTATCTCTATTAATTCTCTATAGTCTCTGTTCTCGGTGTGTTTCACATAAAAGCCTGAAATTTCAGCCCAACAGCCTCAACGGACTGAAGCCAAAGTGACCTCTAATGTCTAAATTATGATTTACAGCTTCTCCATATAACTGTGCTAATCACAAATGTGGAAATTATCTATGTTCTCAATTAATCTTATAAAAAATAAGACATTGTGTTTAAGGACCCTAGAGGGATTCAGAAGAGGCAAAGCTTCTTTTTTTCTGAAAAGTTTCCTGTTATGTCATAGAGTATATTACTTTGTCTTACTGGCTATATCTGAGCTGAATGGAGATTGATCACAATTGCACTTGCCACAGTTCTGTGCTCCCTGCTGCTGCAGGCAAATGGCCAAAGTACTCCCTGATCCTAGGGGATCATACCTTTCCAAGAAATCCACACAGAATTTAGTCATGTAGCACCACATATAGAATTATAGAATCATCATAGAATCATTGTGGAATCAATGTGGACAATAGAGCTGCTGACAACAACTTTCTTGCTGTGACCATCACCCAATTTCTTATCCACTGAACAATCCATCCTTCAAATCCATCTCTCCAAATTAGAGATAAGTATATGGTGTGGAATCATGTCAAAAGCCTTGCAGAAATTCAGGTAGATGACATCAGCTGCTCCTCCTTTGTTTACTGATGTGGTCACTCCACTGGAGAAGGCCTCCAGGTTGGTGTGGCAAGATCTGCCCTTAGTGAATCCATGATGGCTGTCTTGGATTACCTCTTTCTCTTTCACATGCTTTAACACAGATTCCAGAATAGTCTGTTCTGTGATATTCCCTAGCACAGAGGTAAAGCCTGTAGTTTCCCAGGTCTCTTTTTCTACCTTTTTTCCAGTCAACAGGGTCTTCATTTGACAGCCATAACTTTTCACGTTTGATGGAGAGTGGGTTGGCAATCACATTAGACAGTTCCTTCAGGACCCTTGGATGCATATCAGGTTCCATAGAATTGTCCACATTCAGTCTTACCAAGTGGCACTGAACTACTTATCTTACAATGGGAGGTAATTTTTCTCCTCCAAACCAATAGTGCCATCCTTTCTGGGTCTACTTGAATATGGATCTAGGACAATGTTATACAAGGCCAGCAAAGAATCATAGAATCATAGAATCACCAAGGTTTGAAAAGATCTCCAGGATCATCAGTCCAATCTTCCTCCTGTAACCAATATTTCTTACTAAACCATGACCTTCAGTTCATCTAAACATTTCTCAAACACCTCCAGGGATGGTGACTCCATCACATCCCCAGATGTGCCCATTCCAGCTCCTGACCAGTCTTGGAGAAGAAAGTATCCCTAGATCCACTAGATTGTGTATGACTTCCCTTCTGTAGTTTACCACCTTAGATTCCAGATTTTTATCAGACATATTTTTCCAGGCACTGAGGAGCAACGGCTTATGTACTTTCTTAATATATTCTTGCTACATCTTCTGAATTCAGGAATTCACCTCCAGATACAAAGTGATGCAAATGATATGTACTTACCATGCAGGTATGATAGATTTACTTGAAATCAGAGTGTGCTATAGGCTTATCACTTTCACTGCCCTGTGCAAAGACAGATTTTCAGACCAGCCATTCTCCCACAGTAAAATCTGATGAAGAACAAATGTAGGACAACAACATGCAACGAAGGAAAATATAATGATATGAAGAGGTAAATACAGTCCACTTCAGATAATGAGCCTTTGAGTTTGTTTCTGTTCTGTGCTTTTGGCATTTAGGTACCGTGGTATCCTAATGTCTGTTTAAAAGAGATACATCCATTGGATAATACAGGCAGGGATTATTTATTTTTTAATTTATTTTCCCTGGCTGTTACTGTCCATGAATACTATCACAAGACCTTCAGGAATTTTCTTGTTCATGACTGTGAAGTTCATGGTGCATAACACAGGATGTTAAATGTAGCTCCCAAAAGCCGTATGGAAGAGGTACTTTTTCACAGCTGCAGGAAAAAAATGCCTTTCAGTACAGACAGCATCAGAAATCATAACAGGCTTTAGTCAGGGTTGAAGGGAAAGTGCAAGGAAAATTTAAACTGCTGCATTTACATGAAGAAGCAGACCTCACCAAAAAGAAGAAAAAAGAAAGAAAAACTAAAATCTAATTAAAACAAGAGTTAAGGAATTTAGTTTTGTTCCTTACATAAGTTTTGGCATTGTAAAATATGGCATGTTTTGTACTGTATGTTCCCTAAGAAAGCCAAACAGAAACTTGTCATCATGGTTTTGAGAGCACAAGGCCTCTCCTTTCTCATGTTTCAACTAAACAGTCTCCACTTGGGCTGAGGAACGTATCATATATCATAAATCATTCCCTGATAGATATTTGGCAGCTAGTCAGCACCACAGGCTCTGTAACGTACAGTATGGAACATTTTTAAGGTGGAATCTAGATTTTGTAACTTAAAGACTTAATAGCATCTCAAAACAGCTTACTACTTCCTGGTTCAAAAAATAAAAAAAAAAAAAAAAAAAAAAGAAAAAAAAAAAAAAAGCAACAAGAAAGCAGAATTCTCCATATGGTTTCAGGTTCTGAATAATGCATACATACATACATTCATATATGCATATAATAAGCCGTGGAACTATAAACCTGCAGGGTTGATTCAATGGAATGAAAATGAAAAGTAAATCAAGGAGCAGGATTACAGTTAACCCTTATAACAACGAAATAGCAAAGAACTACCAGAATCTATTTTTCATCTTTTAGAGATCTTAACTGCTTCATTGCCTTGAAAGACAAGGATTTAAATGTACTTAAGCACATAAATCCATAGTTTCGGTGGCTTCGATATGAAGCATTTAATCAAGTTTTTCTATCATGCCAGTTATTATGAACTGTTCTGAGATGAAATGAAAGGGAGAGAGTTAGCAGATGGCAGAAATGGTATGAAATAGAGTACAAAAATCATGGTAATTAATGCCTTCATTGCAGTGTGTCACTGGTCCACTGAGGAATTTACCATAATTCTATTAACTTCAGGGCAGAGGCAACAGCTGGGAAACATGTATCAATTGATAATATTATGAAATAACTGTTTTTCTGAGTTCATGTAGTATGGTGCAGGACACTTGGGGGTTAACTTTGTGTTTTTGGAACGTGTTGCAGTGTTCTCAATGTACTTAGAGCAGTTCTTAGAAGGTTGAAATGGAAACGGGGAAAATGCAGAGCATGTGGTATGGGGGGTTGGATTGAAAGGAGCAGTAACGCATGAAGAACAAAAGAAAGCTGCTGCAAAAATCCAGAGCAAGTTAAAGTGAAATTAGGTATTTATGAGTTTTTCAAAGAACTAAGCGTGCATTTCTAAATAGATTTATTTATTAATTTATTTAAGCTCTAATCTTATTGAGACTGCAAACAAAATTGCACTTAGAATTTTTTTCTCAAATTACGTTAGGCCACTTTTATTTATGCCACACTTTTGCAATTTATTTTTTTTTTTAATTTAAAACGGAACTATGGAAAACAATAATTCAGTCAGCTTAGATGAACAGATTTTTCATAGTGAGAATCCTTTATGCTTAAACCAACCACTATTTGGTTAAAAAACTATAACCCAAGGACAAACAGTCCAGAGCATTTTGATCTTAAACTGCCAAAATTTAAGTAAATGTCTTGCATATTAGCCCTTTCCTTAGAAGTTCTTTTTTTTAAGTTAATCACAGAAAATTTGACAGGCAATACTACATCACACATTCCCAAAATGGCCAATATTATGACATGAAACAATGATGTTTTCTTGTTATTTATGTTTGATAGTGTCACTCATAATCTGAATACCAGCAGACTACAATGCAGGGAACAGTCTTTATTAAGAATGGAGAAAATTATCTGAGCAGGCAGCAGGATGTTTGAAGCATCAGGAAATGAGAAGTTTCAGTAATGCATGTCCTTGATGCTTCTTCAACTCAGAGGCTAAATTATTGACTTTTTTTTGCTGTTTGCTTATGGACAAACTTCTCTACTCAGACCTAAAATAGCATGCTATAAAGGACATATGGTGATCTCTATTCTAACTTTATTTTCCAGTACCTATGAAACTTTCTGTTTTTCCATTTTTCAGCCTTGAAACAGACTGCAGAACTTCACAGTCTTGCTTTATACCTGGAAGAGACTATTATCACTTAACAGGTCAAGAAGACCATGCTCTGCCTTTGCGGACCTCAGGACTTCCTACAGAGTCTTTTATGTTGCATAACTGCATATATGCATGTATATAAGCTATGATGTACTCTCTCAGAAATAAGATATCATTAAAAAATATAATAATAATAAGATGCAGACTATAGACTTGTCAGTTCTTTAAATCCAGACTTCCAACACTCATGTTAACAATATTAGTTTAACTCACTACTAATTAATATCATAGTTACAACACAATATAAAGTTGTAGACACATAGAGCTATTGCATACAGTAGTTAAATGTAGTTAAATGCAGTTATGTAGTTAAGTGTAGTTAAAAACCATATTAAACACCATGAAAATCAGCATAATGATTTTGACAGTTTGCAAAAGAATTTGTACACATAAACAAAAATTTTTTTGGTGATTTTCAAAATGTTCTGACTATGTGTTTGTTTTTATGTCCAGATATTAATAAATTAATACATTACACAAACAAATGTATGAGGAATTCACATTTTGATACACGAAAATATTGCATACTGTGCCAAAACTCATCCAGTGTTGGACACTGATGGAAGATGACAGTATCCTCAGTATTAGACTCACTGCTTTTGCCTCCGTAATGGCCCTTTATTTCTGCAAGTACTCCCTAAAGTCATTAAGCAAAGGGATCAAATACAGAGTTACTTGTACACTGGCAGAAATCATGAGTTCAAATGGGCACAAAATAGCTCATATATACTATACTCTTCACAACTGGACTGTACAGGAGCTTTATTTTCTTATATCTTGAGTGAATGGTCTACCCATAATGCTGTTGCTAGAAATAGTGTAACTGGTACTTGTCCTGGTGGACTTAAAGCATTACATGGATTGGTGTTTCAGAAGATATGTTACTTAATTTACTGATCAGAAATTACATACAAGTGAACAACAAAAGGATGGCACAAGAATAATGTGTGACACCAGATTTCCATACCTCACGTTACTATTGGATAGGAATAAAAACATGGCAGCATGTCGTGTTTACTTTATTATGTATCAAATCCACACTGTGTTAATGTCTGCCTTTGCATTAGTATCGATGCTGAGATTACATAAGCTACTAACCCATATTTTAGCACCTCATCCAGATGCCTCCAGAACACTGCCAAGGACGGTGACTCCACCACCTCCAAGTGCCATTCCAGTGTCTGACCACTCTCTGAGAGAAGTTCTTCCTTTTGTCTAATCTAAATCTTTCCTGGCACAACTTGTGGCCATTTCCTCAGGTACTGTTTGTTGCCTGGGAGATTGAGGCAGCTCTATCTTGAGGCAGCTCTATCTTGAGGCAGCTCTAGCTAGGCACATTAAAGATTTCATTTGACCTTTTTTTTCTCCTGTGTCTTAGATTTCAAGCAACTTCTTGCTCTATTTTATGCTCATGCTTGAATCTTAAGAAAACTTCTATAAACTTACCCCTAAGACTGAGATTAAATGTTCGTTGTGACATAGATTCACTAAGTCCAGTATCTAAGTCTTGCAGGCATCTTTGAAAATGCTAGCCTTGTTCTGCTGAATAAATTTATAACTGAGATTGATCTTTCAGATGCATCTTCAGCTTCAGTCTAACGCAGAGCAAAATGTCATTTTCCTAAGGTATCTTTGAATAGTTTCCTTTCAAGCAAGCCTTCAAGCAAGCCTTCTGGGGCTGTTGCTTGTTATAGGGAAAAATAAATACAATATGGAACAATACAATACAATACAATACAATACAATGAGGAAACCATGGAATCTGGTTGACACTTAAACACCCCTTCTTCCAAACTCAAGATTAGTGCATCACTAACAGTAGGAAATCAGGGAAAGGTGTTAGGAGGCCTGTGTGGATGAGTAAGGAACTCATGGATAAACTAAAAAGAAAGATGGAGGTGTGGGAAAGATGAAATGTGGGAAAATGGGGGATGTCCATCTGGGAAGAATACAGGAATATTTTCAGGGCCTGTAGAGATGCAGTGAGGAAGGCTGACGCTCACCATGCAAAGGTGGGATAAAAAGATAACAAGAAAGGTATTTTTTAAGTATGTCAGCAGTAAAAGTGAGGGAGATGGTAGAGGTGACTGCTGAACCACTCCCTGTCATCTTTGAAAGATCTTGGTGAGCAGGAGAGGTGTCTAAAGACTGGAGCATATCCAATGTCACTCCAGTCTTCAAAAAGGGCAAGGAGGCAGATCCAGGAAACTACATGCCAGTCAGCCTTACCTCTGTTTCCAGAAAGGTGATGGAATAACTTGTTTTGGATACCCTCTCCAAGAAGTTGGAAGAGAAGAAGGTTACCAGGAGTAGACAACATAGACTCACCAAAGAAAAATCATGCTTGTCCAACCTGGTAGTGTTCTGTGATGTCAAAACTGTCTGGGTAGATACCAGGAGAGCAGTAGATGCTGTGTTCCTTGACTCCGGCAAGGCACTTGACACCATCTCCCACAGCATCTTTATTATGAAATTTAGAATGTGTGGCACAGATGAGTGGACAGTGAAGTGGATATCAAACTGGCTGACTGCGAGAGCTCAGCGGGTTGTCATCAGCAGCACTAAGTCTGGTGGGAGCCTGTAATTGGCAATATTCCCCAGACATATGTGATGGATCCAGACACATTCAGCATCATCGTCAATTACTGGATGAATGGACAGAGTCCATCCTCAGCAAGTTTGCTGATGATACAAAACTGGAAGGAGTGGCTGGCACACTGGAAGGCTATGCTGCCATTCAACTAGACCTGGACAGACTGGAGAGTTGGGCAGGGAGGAGCCTGATGAGGTTCTTTGATATATGCCTACCTGACATGATAGTAAGAAACAATGGTTCAAATGTTCAAAAGTTTATTACAAATCTTAATCAGGGAGATGGGGAAGGGGAGACCAGCAACTATTATGAATTAGGGTGATGGAGAAGGGAAAGTGGGCCACAGAAAGATAGGAAAAGATGAAGAATTACATAAAGTGAGGATAGTCACCACCAAGATCCACCAGTGTTCCCATTGCATGCCATTCCAATGGTCTGAGGCAAAAGACCAGGGGAGAGCAGCAGAAGCGTGGCCAGCCTTAGGTAGCAAGCAGGTACAGACAGAGCAAGCCCAAGAGAGTCCATCAGCAGGCAGGCATCATGTCATGAGGTATCTGATTTCAGACACCTACCCTCATGGTTGTTGGTCCCTTTTTTATCCTTCTTCTGCCAAAGTGGCATTCACAGAATCACAAAATGGCCCAAGTTGGAAGGGACCTCAAGGATCATGAATCTCCAACCCCCCCAACAACCTCCACATTTAATACTAGACCAGGCTGCCCAGGGCCCTATCCAGCCTGGCCTTGAACACCACCAGTGACGGGGCATCCATAGCCTCTCTGGGCAGCCTGTTCCAGCACCTCACCACTCTCATAACAAAGAACTTCCCCCTGACATCCAACCTAAACCTTCCTTCCTTCAACTTAAAACCATTTCCCCTTGTCTTGCTATAATCTACCCTTTCAAAGAGTTGATTTCCCTTCTGTTCATAGGCTTCCTTTAGGTACTGAACAGCTGCAATGAGGTCTCTTTCAATCTCTGCGATTCTGTAATTCTGTAACCAGAAATATTTGAAAATATATTGGTGAAAAAGAAGTGGAAAGGAAGTTTATTAGCAGAAGAGAGGCATTCAAAGTGTTTAATAATCTTCCTTTGTCTCTTATAAAGTAGTCATGATGACAAAAATAGATTTCAGATTTTGAGGGGAATATTCACTATTAATTCCCAAACAGGCCATACATAAGGAAAAAACTGACAGACTTGCAAGAGCTCTAAAATAAACTTCTATCATGTCACAGAATCGTAGAATCATACAATCACAGAATGGCCTGGGTTGAAAAGGACCTCAAATATCATCTAGTTTCAGTCCCCCTGCCATGGGCAGTCGCCAGCCACCAGACCAGGCTGCCCAGAGCCACATCCAGCCTGGCCTTTAATGCTTCCAGGGATGGGGCATCCACAACCTCTCTGGGCAACCTTTCCCTCTGTGTGAAAAAATTCCTCCTAATATCCAACCTAAATCTCCCCTGTCTTAGTTTAAAACCATTCCCCCTTATCCTATCACTATCCACCCATGTAAACAGTTGTTCCCCCTCCTGTTTATATGCTCTCTTCAAGTACTGGAAGGCCACAATGAGATCTCCCTGGAGCCTCCTCTTCTCCAAGTGAAACAGGTCCAGTTCCCCCAGCCTTTCTTCATAGGAGAGGTGCTCCAGTCCTCTTATCATCGTAGTGTCCCTCCTCTGGACCTGCTTCAAGATCCTCCTGTACTGGAGGCGCCCCAGGCCTGGATGCAGTACTTCAGATGGGGCCTTCCAAGAGCTGAGTAGAGGAGGACGATCACTTCCCTCTCCCTGCTGTCCATCCCTTTTTTAATGCAGCCCTGGATATAGTCGGGCTGCAAGTACATACTGCTGGCTCATGTCCAGCTTCTCATCCACCAGGAATCCCAAGTATTTCTTCACAGGTCTGCTCCCAACGACATCTTCCCCTAGTCTGTATAAATACCTGGGATTGCCCCAGCTCAAGTTCAACACCTTGCATTCAGCCTTGTTGAACCTCATCAGGTTCACATGGGCCCACTTCTCCATCCTGCCCAGGTCCCTCTGGATGGTTTCCTTTCCCCCCGGTGTATCAACTGCACTGCTCAGCTTGGTGTCATCTGCAAATTTGCTGAGGGTGCACTCGATGGCATCATCTGTATCATTGATAAAGACGTTGAAGAGCACCAGTCCCAAGATCAACCCTCGGGGGACACCACATGTGACCGGCTTCCACCCAGACACAGGATGATTAATCACAACCCTTCAGCTGCTACCAGCCAACCAATTCCTGATCCATAGAACAGTCCATCTTTCAAATCCATACTTCTCCACTGAGAGAAAGATGTAGTGAGGGACCATGTTAAAGGCTTTGTAGAAGTCCATGTAGATGACATCTATCACTTTTCCTCTGTCCACTGATGCTGCCACTCCATCACAGAAGGCCACGAGATTGTTGAGACAAGATCTGCCCTTGGTGAAGCCATGATGGCTGCCTAGGATCACCTTTTCGGCTCATATGTGCCATAAGATGATAACCAGGATGATCTGCCCCATGATATTCAAAGGTACGGAGGTGAGGCTCACTGAACTACAGTTCCCCAGGTCATCCTTTCTCACTTCCTTAAAAATTGGAGTGATGTTTCCCTTTTTCCAGTCACCAGGGATTTCACTTGACAGCCTTGATTTTTCAAATATGATGGAGAGCAGTTTGGAATTACTGCAACATCACTCCAACAGTTAGAAATGGCTTCCTTCATTATCCACAACATTTTCTTAAAATGCTGCTGTAGAACAGCCTTGTCTGATTCAAAGGAAGACTAAAGGTATTTCTCATTCTTGCTGCTCAACACTGGATGAGTAGATTAGTTCTATCTACCTGTAGAATTATTTTCTTTGCTACTGTTTTAGAAGGATGATCTCTCCTTATTACTCACCATGAATTTTCAAAAACAGTACTGCAGATGTTGCCATAGCACTGAACAGCACATATATATGAATACTATTTATGGAATTAGTCTTTAAAGAGAAACGAACACAAAATTCTAAACATAACTTTCTCTAAAATAAAGGTATCTATGGCCAGGCACCACAAGATTGCCACCACAAGGACTCCATAAGTAGCAGTGTAAGGTGTTTGCTAAGATACAGAAAGTAGTGGCAAGCAGCCTATAATAAAAAGTAGAGGCTCCATTCTACACCACAGGAAATTAGTTCTTTACATTACTAAATGTATAAATGACTATTTAAGCAACAATTAGAAGTCTGCTTGTAGAATCAATACTAGAAATAATACTCATGGTATTCATCTTGCAGATTTGGAATACTCTGTGTTCTCTGCATCCAATCACCCAGGCTTTGGAACCTGATCTGGATCGTGCCTTTAGTTTTGGATTGCTTTTTAAACTCTCGGAAGAAACTCTTCTATTCAGCTGACAAAGCAACCAGCAATCTCTCTCTATTTTTATACAGTGGAAACACAAGAATTTTTTCCCAAATCACTCCTGTGTTCTCGGCACCCTGTATTAACATACAGCCAACTTTCTACACAGTGGAAACACAAACTCCTTATGGATACTAGTGAAATCCACAGTTCATCAAGCTTTATTTGCTGAAACGGAAGAAGTGGCTTGGCCAGATTCCTGAGGGAAGAGTAGTGTGTCATATTGGCTGAGATTTATTCGTGAAAATGCACTAAGGATGATACCTTTTCTCAGTCCTTACTGCTCAAACTCTGAGTACCACTAGTAGAAACTGAATTCCAGTGATTCATTTGGAATCAAAATCATATGCAGTCGATGAGGATTTTTTTTCTAGTGCAGTCACTGGCTTCTCCAGTTGGTAATCCAGAATTTACCTACAATTATTATTGTGAATTTTGAAGCCATGTATCTGGTCCTGCCTCTTCCCACCATTTGTTTTCTTGCTCCCAAGGTAATTACTTTTTGACAAAAAATTTATTGAGACATCTGTTTTTAGCTTCAGATCTCCAGGTCACTCTGAAATGGTAACAACAGCAGAGCACAGGGCAGACATTTTCACCAAAGAGCGGGCTGCTGTAACTAAACTGATGGCCAGACTTGGGGGAATCTCATCATAGATATGCCAGATGGTTTAAAGTAGAAAGTGACAGGAGACTAGGGAATGGAAGGAATGATAAAGAAGAGCATCTTTCTGATAATGCTATTCTATCAGCACTTTTGGTTCGCCTCTGGTAAATAGATAATAAAGCTAGTTCCCACAAAATCAGCAAGTAATCACTTGTAAGGAAATGCTGGATTAGTGTAGCAAGGGGTGGACAGGTCTGGCAGAAGTAAAAGCAATTTTTAACAACAAGTAGACAGAATCTA
This sequence comes from Centrocercus urophasianus, assembly GCF_019232065.1. Taxonomy (NCBI): domain Eukaryota; kingdom Metazoa; phylum Chordata; class Aves; order Galliformes; family Phasianidae; genus Centrocercus; species Centrocercus urophasianus. Next base: position 3,876,887 of record NW_024884833.1, read on the forward strand.
TATTAGGGCATTTTGTGATTTAGCATGCAGGAATACAATGATTCATCAAAAGAATGAGGCTGTGTGTTCAGACACAAGGCCTATATATTAAAAAACACTGCCATCTTGGCTGGCCCAAATTTGAAGTTCTGGTACAGAAACTCAGGTTACATTTCAGTGCCCTGTTTTGCATGCATTTGCCACAGAATTTAACACTTAAAAGGAAAACTTTAAGGATACACCATTGGATGTTATTCATGAGAAGAGATAGCTTTCTACCTACTGACACAAGTTGCTCTTAAAATTAACTGCTAATCTTTCCTATGCTGGTAATATTTCCAGTTTTTATGCATTCACTTTGAACACATGCTACAAATGGAGTGTGGATGATCAGCTACATTTCACATCTCATAAACTACCAAGATAGTATTCAAAACATCCAATGAGTGCTGACATTCACCCATCATTTGTATTCAACTGGGGCAGTGAAAACTTGGAGAAGTTATTATTGGAGCACATAAATAAATTCCTCCTAAAAGCCTCCAAAAATCACACTGTATCATCCTTAAAGCTTGCTTTAGCTAAAATTCTCTATGATAAAGTCTTTCTCTTTAGATCTCCTCTAACAAAACACAAAGTTATCCTCTACAAGGTTAACTTATCTAGCCTTTCTTCAAATAAGGAAGTATCTATTCTGTATTTACTGCCTGGTCACATTTTAGAAGCAGCTTTCTGGTGGAACCCAAAGTTTGTCTTTCAGCTACAGTGAATGATCCGCTTCTCCTGAAGATGTGATGTTTCCTATCCCAGAGTTTTCCACATGACTTACACTATAACCATTGCCATAACTCAGCACAAGAAATACAGAGGTGCAGTCACTGGATGTATCTTTGCTATACAGTTTTTGATGGGAGGTCTTGATAAGCAGATCTGTTCTTCTTAGCTTCTTCATTATCAGCTCTGTTTTAATGCTTTCCATCCAAAGTGTTGCATCAGGTCAAAACTAGTCTGACTTTGTAAAGTTCAAGAGGTGTATTTGGAGGAAGGGACTTTTGTTCTCATATCTCTGGGAAAATACATAATGCCACATTCATCATGCCAGGGAAACAACTGTTTGCAGGGTGCATAAGCTGCATGGAACATTGCCCTATGCTCTTCCACTTGTTAATCTAGGCACTGACCTTGAAAAATTGCCTTTTATGGGATGTGATGAAGCGTGAATTTAATCTCCATCTTCCTTCAGTTTCTTGTATTTACTGAGCATCCATTGCCAGCTGTGCCAAGCAGTATCAGTTGGATTAGCAGTAGGTATGACATTTTTGTAGGTTACCCCAAGAGACACTGACAGTTTTCATAAGAAAGTTGTGTATGGTGTTTCTTGAGAGGAGGTCATAAAAGTCTATTAAAAAAAAAAAAGGGGGGGAGACCTCAAGAATAGAATAGTTCATTTATCTCTTCTTCTAGAATACAGACAACCTGACAACCCAAGTTTGTACTACTGAAAGTTTACCTGAATGCATAGTGGTGGAGGGAGAGGGGGAGAAGCAAAACAAAAAATAATAATTAAAAAACAAAAACAAAAGCAAAAATACAGTAAAATAACACATCCCTTAATTTTTCTATGTTAATAGAAGTAGAAGTTCAGTAGTAGTAGTAGTAGTTTAGTTTATTGTGATTCATGAAATCTGCTCAAGAAGGGAAAAATTATCTGGTTCAGAAATATTTCTGAAAATGTTTAAACTGTGTTCTTATTTATTGGCTTCTACATGTTCCTGTAGATTAAATGCACCTCTTTATGACACTTTTGCTACGAGAGCTGTTATCCAATTTACACAAAAAGCATTTTTATTCCTGAAGTAACAATACTTGAATCAAGACTGTGATTCAAGAAGAGCCATTCGAAGAGTTTGAATGAACACAATGTTTCAGTTTAAACAAATTAATAAAACAGCAAGTCTTCCCCTTGAGTGTTCAAAAACTCCCTGTTGGGAGATAACAATGCTTCGCAAATCTTTGGGAAGGATGCCTATAGTATTTTCAGTAAATGGAGACATAATAATATACATGCCACTGTCTTACATGGTACATTTTTATAGTTCGTTGTACTGCTTTGCTACATCAGCTTTTTAAAAAAGATGTTAATTCCGTAAGACTGTGAGAGCTTTATAGCTGTTCTTAAATCAAAACCATAAAAAGTGTTTTTCTTGGTTTATATCCCTCAGATGGCAAGTTTCTTTATTTTGCATGTACCCAGAACCTGAACTTCCTTCTGCTTTGTGAAATCTCATAGTATGCCTATGAACCCCAACATCTGACTGAATTGCAATTTAAAATATAGTCCAGCAAGAAAAGGTAAAGGATTTTAGCTATTCCAAGATGCAGTTATGAAGCTGTTATCTCAGTCACAAGGTAAAACTTTCAAAATTCCACTGAAGTAACATTTTGTGCATTCTTAATAGGAGAAAAGTATTAGGAATTCTTCAGAACATACATACACAAAATAATTTTTTTGTGCTAATTTTCATCAAGCATGCAGTACCACAAGGTCTGAGTAGCTCATGACATGAGAATTAACACAATGGGCAGGCATTATGGGAATGTTAGCTTAAGAAAAGTCTAACTGTGATCTATACCCTAATTTAGGTCCCAGATCCTGAAATATTTGAGGTACTCTAACAGAAGTCGAACTTTCAGCTGTACCAAAACAATGTGCCATTTTTCCACTACCTGTGCCTCCTGTAGGAACGTCTGTAACAGGGATGCTGCATCACATCTGTGTGCTTCCCTTTGCTCTGAAATTGTGGTTGTGGGACAAGACGATCCCACATCCATCAAGAAGAATATCAAGAAGATATGCCTGGTATTTGGCCAGATAAAACTACTGAATTTACTTTTACTCTGGTACTGCTCAGTTAGTACTGTGAATTTGGCTTGCATGTTCTCTCCACATCCTCATGACCAGAGCAAACTCCCTCTTATGGATGCTAAAAGAAATCTGAAAGGGTCAAAACCCTTTCCATCATTGTTCTTCTTAACCACCAGAAGGACTGTGCTAGCATCTGCACGACTTATGTTGAATTCAAGATCCCGCTTATTTTTCCTCATCACTGGGAACAGTGTGAAGATACAGTGACAGCCTCTTGTAGCTTGGGTCAGCATTCAATTCACTGTACACAAAGTGAAGAATAGTAATTACTCAAATTCTCTTCAGTGATAACACATGTGCAGCCATTAGAATCTGTGCTGTCAGCCAGAACTTAGAAGAGAAAGTTCACTTATTCCTTTATCCTTAGGAATAGAAAAGAGTCCAGCTGTTTCATGGAAACTAAAAAGTGTGGGGCAATTTATCAGTTGAGCTGATGCATAAACTTTACATACCGCTGCATAGTCTTCATTTCCATGCAATGAATCAGTCACAAGACCTTCTACTGCCTCTTCCCTCCACATTCGCACAGCTACGGTATTGTCTGCCTACATCCAGTTTTCCACTTCAAGGAACTGCTGGGCCATTTTCCCTCACTGTTACTAGAGCCTTTTCAAAGGAAATTGTCATGTGTCTTGCTTTGGCAGTTTATAAGGAGAAAAGTTACTTCAAATTCATTATGGAAGGAATCCCACAGCAGCAGGCTAGCTCCCAGCCCCTGTCTTCAGCCAGCTCCATCACGCTCCATTTCAGACTCCTGATGAGAAAGGGGTCCTGGTTACGAATGGGGACATTGTTCTTGTGTTAGCCAATACCCCAGGACATGAATCATGGTCTGGGCTGAGTTAAATAGGGTAACCTAAGCATATGAAGTATGTGGCAATGTTGCAGTTCAGTTAGGACTTTTACACCATCATTTTTTCCCCTTTCTTCACAGACTTTTGAGGTTTCAGCTGGAAACATAACATAGAAGACAGTATAACAAGGATATACCTGGAATATATTCTAGTATTTCAAAGGACATTCTTGTTAATCCCCTGAGAAAGCGGGATTTTCTGGGAACACCATGTAAAAATACTACACAAATCCCATACCTGTATGTTTTCTGTATGGAATAATCCTCCCTTTCCAGCACTGACATTGAAAAGCTCATCACTTCATCTGTGACTTCATTCAGAGAAAGAAATCACTTTTCAGAAAAAACAACAAGGATGCCAACAGCAGAAAGAACTTGGCAAAAGCTGTGCCACAAGTAATATCTGCTACAGTTACTGAGCAATACAGTAATAAGGGCATTTCAGCCTTCTTTCAGAAGTGAAAAAGCACAGCCACACTGCTTTTAATCCCAAAAATAGACCAGATGTAGAAAAATGGAAAAAATACCAGGTGACCCCGACCAGGTGTAGACAGCGGCTGCAGGACCAGGGCTGCCCCATGCTGCCCCAAGCTGTTTTCAGAGGCCCCACCATGGGCCACGCTTGGCCCAGCAGCCACAAGTGGGTGCCTTTGTGGAAGTGGAGAGAAGAGCTGCTATGGACTGACCACAGCTCCAGCTCCACATCTTCCCTTCCCTTTCCTTATGCTCAGCATAATGGCAGAACCAAGAGTAAAGTTCTGAAGTTAAGCATGGGAAAAGTCAGAGTTCAAAACAGAGGCTCTCCTGTCCTTCCAAGGAGGGGAAGTGGGAGAAGAGCAAGGTAGGGTCTGGCATCCAGCCACAGTCAACACGCTGCAAATACTGAAGGAGCAATCAAGTTTTCAAGTGAGTTGAGAGAAAACCACCACAACACCTTCAGATTGGAAATAAGGGATTTCAAACAGCCAGGTCTAGATGATCTAGAAAATGTGATAATGAGTTTTGTAAGGTTCCATGCAGCATACACACATAGACACAGAAATTTCACCTGAAGTGTGAATAGCCTAATGGGAAAGAAAAAAAGAATTATCTTTGGAGAAAATTAAGCTCAAGTAGGATTCAGAAAGTACTTCTTTACATGATTGAAACAACCAAATATAAAAATGAATCAAAGTTTAAGATAAAAGCTGTGGAAACCTCTCAAATAGAAATCAATACTTTAAAGCAAATTTTGAATGAAGAGTACATTTCATTTTGAAAATGAAAGATAGTGTTCAGTACCCTTCCGTCTCTTTAATTTCAGTGTTAAGAATGATTTCATTTGCACGTAGAAGTAAAAGGTCCAGAAATTAAATCTACACATAATTCCTGCTTCTACTACTTCCAACATTACTATCTTTGCCTCTTAATTTGTATTGTCTTATCAAAAAGTCAGATCATTCTCAGCATAAACACAGGAAGACAACAGTATAAGGAATTTGAACACTACTTGTTTACAGACATCAGCCAGAGGTGCCAAGTAATGCACTGTGACATCAGTTTGGCTTGAACTCCAATTATTTGTTACTTGCCTTATCCAGGTATTCCTGTTTTGATATGAATGTAATTGTTGCATTTGATGGATGACTTAGGGCTCCTGGTTGATGAAAAATTTAACATGAGCCAGCAGTGTGCACTTGCAGCCTAAAAAGCCAATGGTATCCTGGGTTCCATCCGAAGAGAAGTGGCCAGCAGGGTGAGGGAGGTAATTGCCCTTTGCCCTCATGAGGCCCCAGCTGAAGAGGGCTGGAGCACTTCTCCCATGAAGACAGGCTGAAGGAACTGGGCTTGTTGAGCTTGGAAAAGAGAAGGCCATTGGGAGACCTCATTATAACCTTCCAGTATTTAAATGGAGTTTATAAATATGAGATAAATCAACTTTTTACAAGAGTAGATAATAATAGAGAAATGGAGAATGATTTCAAACTAAAGGAGGGGAGACTTTGATTAGATGTTAGGGGGAAGCTTTTTACTGAGAGTGGGGAGGTGCTGGAACAGGTTGCCCAGACAGGTTTTGGATGTCATGTCCGTGGAGATGTAAGGCCAGGCTGGATGGGGCCCTGGGCAACCTGATCTAGTACTTCATCTAGTGGCTGGCAGCCCTGCCAGTGGCAGAGTTTGGAACGTGATGGTACTTAGAGCACCTTTCAACGCAAGCCATACTATGATTCTATGACTTACAGAGATCAAGTGGCCAGACCTGGTCACAGCTACACAGCAACAGAACTTGCAACTCAAATTAATGGTACAAGGACTGTTTCAAAGTAATGCCTCCTATTTTATTATGTTGGCCCATGATGTCATAGGCAGATGTTAGTGGTATGTCAGTAAAGGTTGAACCTTCCCACCAATATTCCATTACTTCTAGTTGTTGTGCAGTGAATGGCAGCAGAAGGGCTATCTGACAAATGTGGGTATCTCGTGTACAGTTCCTGACAGCAAGAAATAATGGAGAAGCATCAGACAAGAGTGTTCCCTCTGCCTTCCTTGTTCTCTGCAAATGGTAAACCAACCATGTTCCAGATTTGTTCTTTGTTTTTTGTTTTTTTAACATCAACAGATATCTTGCCCTTACAGAGTTTGTCCTACAGAGACAACACAGACTTATTATTTCTCTTAGTATTAACATTAAGTTACTACCACGGCATCTTGAAACACCTATTCAGCTTCAATACACAATACCAATTTGCAGGATGCTTTTCTAGTTTGAAGTTAGTTCCCAGTTGCTTGTGACTTACCTTGCCAGACAAATGTACAACTTTTTAGCTTTTTTACACTAATGACTTTCAATGAATCTCTACTTTAGAATTGTTTTTCATTATGCTATATTTCAGTGCAGAGTTACTACAAATGAGTGAAGGCATTCAATCTGGTTCTGAACATGCTTTCAAAATGGTAAGAGAACGATGATCAAAAATGTGTGATGAAAAAGTAACAATCACATGATTTGATATTTCCTGTGTCTGATTAATATTTCTTCTATTACTGCATCAACAACAGTGACAGAGCTGGAGGGAAATAAATTTAATATAAAAGGTGAGAAACAGTAGATCAAAAGAGTGTCAACTAATTGTAAGTAAAACCTTACCTCTGGGAATTTTTCTTTATTCTGCAGTCATTCCATGGCACGGAGTTCAGTTTGTTCAGTTCTGTACTGCAGAGGCAGCAAGCCATTTATAATGAATCAAACATTTCACCCCCACTTCCAGGTACAGAATCCATATATTGAGTAATAAATTTTTAGATGTATTTTCATCTTCGCTGTAAGTATCAAGCATGTTAAGTAAGTCAGCTCAGGTTATCTTCAAGTTATCTCCATTCTCCCTCAAGTTCCTCTCTGGAGATGCAGCTTCAGCACTAAAATGTAATCCAGTATTTTAGTGATTCAATGTTTATAACCTCTGGTTATGGTGCAAGACCATCAATATTTCCCCTGGAGGTCAAAGATGAATATTTCTTCTTCTGACTGCTGAAGTGATGACACCACTGGAAATCATATCCCTATATTAATTTCATAGCCAGGGCAGACCTTCTACTTAATAAAGACAAGTTGCAGGAAGCAATATTATTCTACATGTAAAGTAACATCCAAGCAGACTAGTAATAAGAGCTAAAGCAATTGGGGGAATTCTTTACTTCCTTGCAAGGAAGCTTGGCTTGTCTAATAAGAGGTTTGATTCCTTTATTCAGGCTAAAATACTTTATTTTGAAGGAACAGGGGTGCAGCTTTTCATGTGGTCAGATGGTTTCTGTGTAGAGAAGGCACTGGTCAGACTTGTTTTAGAAGGACCCCAAAAGTACTTCTTCTAGAAATGTGGATTAAGTTTTTAATAAACTTATAAATAAAATATATATATAATAATAAAAATAATATAAAATAATAGTTTATTATTCATGTTAATAAGAACATCCAGAAACATCAGCGTAGACCAAGGGTTCTACAGTCACCTGCTAATCTTCTCATCAGCTAAATATGTAGACCATACAAAGAAGTGCTGTTACTAAATTTGACCACACAGAAACCAAGGTTTAGGAATGCTGAAGTCTAAGCTATTTATTCCCTCTTTTGGTCTACAGAATTTTATTTTGAAAATTATGGTTGGGAATCAGCTTTTAACAGATTGACTGTGCTGAGAGGACTCCCAGCTAAGCCTTTGGTGATGGACATAAAGCCCTTTTAAAAATCTGTTGTCATTTTTGAGTCCAACATCACTAAAAAAACCCTACAGAATGCACACCTGCTCATTGCTTCCAGGTTTTGCTGACCCATCACATGCCACCTGCCCTCTTGGGGCAGAGTGATTTGACTCCAGCATCTCCCAGAGGTGAGGTTTACAAAGTCAGCTGTGAGTTTGAATATCTTCACTGTCTGTCTCTCCCAAGAATACAGAGTTTATAGTGTCATAGAAACATAGAACAGCCTAAATTGGAAGGAGCCCATACAGACCATTGTGTCCAATGCCTGGCTCCACACAAAACGACCCAGAACTCAGGCCATACGTCTAAGAACATTGTCCAGATGCTTCTTGAACTCTAGCAAGTTCGATGCCATGACCACCATCCTGGGGAGGCAATTCCAATGCCCGACCAACATCTTGCAAAGAATCTTTTCCTGATATCCAACCTGTCTTTCTCCTTGCAAAGCTCCATGACATTCCTGCAGGTCCTATCGTTGTCACAGGGGGTAGAGTTCAGTGCTGCCCTTCCATTCCCTGTGAGGAGCTGCAGCTGCCATGAAGCCTCCCCTCAGCCCTCTCTTCTCCAGGCTGAATAAAACCAAGAACCTCAGCCTCTCCTCACATATCTTTCCCTCTAGATCATCATCTTTGTAGCCCTCCTTTGGACACTCAGGAATAGTTTTGTGTTCTTTTTGTACTGTGGTATCCCAAACTACACACAGTACTCAACAAGAGGCTGCACAGCACAGATCAGAGTGGAACAGTTATTTCAGCCAGCTAGGAATACCATGCTTCATGCACCTTAGGATACAGCTGGCCTTCATGGACACCTGGGCACACTTTTGACTCACAGCCAACTTGCTGTCAACCAAGACCCCCAAATTCTTTCAGTAGGGCTGCTCTCCAGTGTCAAATCTCCCAGTCTGTATGTACAGCCAGGTTTTCCATTTCCCAGGTACAGAATCCAGCCTTTGCCCTTGTTAAACCTCATGCAGTTGGTGATTGCCCATCTCTCTAATTTGTCTAGATCTCTCTGCAAGGCCTCTCCACCCTCAATGGAATCAACAGCTCCTCCCAATTCAATATCATCTGTAAACTTAATCAAAACACCTTCTACTCCTATATCTAATTCTTTTATGAAGAAATTAAGGAGAACTGGCCCCAAACTGGAGCCCTGGGAAATCCCACTAGTGACTGTCACCCTGATATAACTCCTTTTATTACAATAACACTTTGAGCCTGACCCATCAGCTAGTTGTTCACCCACCACATTATGTTTTTGACTAGCTGTATGCTGGACATAATGTCCAGAAGAATACTGTGAGAAATAGTATCAAAAGCTTTACTGAAATCCAAAATCATAACATCAGCTGGGTGGGTGAAGCTGGCCAGCTAGGTGGGTGATCTCGCCATAAAAGAAAATTAAGTTAGTTAAACTCTCATTTATCCAAGTGAGCTACCTGTAATTCTACCTATACTTTTCCTGCTATGTCAGTCGATAATGTAAATTACACTGCAGCTTGGACCCGTGCATCTTCTGGGGGACTTCCAAACAATCCCAGGGCTGTCTTGGGTGCAACCCTGCCAGTCAAATGCCCCTCACGATCCATGGCATGGACATATATGGGATACACAAAACAACTGCCTTACTTTGGGAATTGATGTTCTTTCCACAGACACATGAGCAGCTCCAGGACTCATCCCAAGGTGTATTGGTGCTCCTGGCAGGATAGCCGTATGGAGGAAACAAAGCTTGTGCTCACTGCAAGCTTCCTAAGGTGAAGGACTGATCCCATGGAGTCAGCGAGGAAGGTAAACTCAGTAAAGGTCACATCTTTTTTACTAGAAAGAAACACTTATCTCATCCCACAAAACACTAATCTTTCAGATCAGAAAGTTTTAATGATGGCAAGGCGCATAGTCAGGCTTCTGAAAATGTCCACCTTAGCCACAGAGCAAGACTCCTTCTCTTTTGCCCCAGTATCCTCTTCCTGTGAATCTCCACATCTATTACAGGAAAATAACATAAATTTATTTAAGATAGCAGATCTTGCTATTTCTCATATTGCATCTCAACATGAAACTTCACAGGCCTGAACATAAGTTTAATAAACTGCAATAAATGCTCCAAAGGAGTCTCCCACATCTCCTTCAAAAGATTAACGGTGTGATAGAAAAATAAAATATTTCTAGGTGCCCGAAGGCTAACATGGTGTCATTTTGTTTAACTTCCTTGTTCCACTCTCCATTTTATGAATGCGTGGAAATAACTTTTCTTCCAGTGTATGGACACCTGAAAATTTTCTAATGGAAGTCACATAGTGAGTTGAAGCCTGTTGACAGTAAGCATGCTTTCCTCAGTTGCCTTTCATGGTGCCTACAGTAATTATCCAGAGATCTCAGGGTTTCTTGACCAAAGATTGAATGGCACAAGCCTAGAGAAACACACCATCCACAGCACGTGCTGTCAAAACTTCTTAATGATACCATAGCCTGAGTTTGCTGACACTGTCTGGCTCTTACTGCTGAATGTTCTTGGGCAGGCTTCATAGACACAACAGGACGTTCAGGCTGATGTGATGCTTGTGTAGGATGCCTACAAGATGCTTATCAAAGATGTACAAACAACTAACCATCTTATTTCAAATACTTTTAACTACATTACAAGCTTAACTCACTTCCCCATCCTCTGAAGTGCCTTACCTCATCCTCAGTCCACACAGTACTATTTTGGGTGTATGCAAATTCTTAGCTCTGCGGCAGAGTCTTGGCCAATCACAACATGCAAAGCACAGCTGTGACTCAGATGTTGGTCAAGGATGTTATGTGGATATAAAACTCTGCACCAAAAGTCAGACCTGTGGAAAAACATACTTAGGACATTAATTTACCTCAGCTCATTACATACAAAGTGAATTCTAATATCATGTTATTTGAAAAGGTGGGCAGAAAGATGAATCTACTTAAAAAAATAAAAAATAAAAAAAAAATGACCCAAATTAAAACAAAATAAATAAAACCCCAAACCCTGACCTTTGTGTTATTATCACTGAGAAACAGAAAAATATACTCAATTTCTAAAGGTTTTTCACAGGTTTTCTGATCTCTGAAAGAAATCCTTTAAGTAACTGTGACATTTTTCAATATACTGCTGCAGAAAAATACTCGAAGGGAAATATTTCAATCTCAAATAATTTAGGAAAAAGGTGTTTTACAACCAGAATTGTGTCTGAAAAGTGTTTAAGTACTAAAGCCCTCACTTACCCTTGGGTGACCTTACTGAATTGAGAGACATTTCTGGGGTCTAACTGAGGGCACGGTTTGTTTCTTGAAACTTCAGTAATTACCTGATCAGAGAGTTTTTGAAAATTGAATAGACAGCTGCTTACAATTGATACAGTTCCAGCTTCACAGTGCCGCAGTTCTTGGTTTGTCAGTTATGGGAAAATAAAGCTTTTACGCCTGCCCCAGTCCTGTTTCCTTGCTTGTCCGTTCACAGCAATGTGTGCTGGTTTTGGCAGCTTTTACTGCAGCTAAATACAGTCAATGGAGACCATTGTTTCACTAGTGAACATCAGCGTAATGAACAGAAACAGTTCTGTTCTTCTTTGAACACCTCCTTTCACCCCAAGGCACCCCTTTAAAAAACAACAGCAACACACATGTTGAGACCTGGAAACCCGCATTCACCTAAATTAAGGCACTTTGCCAGCAGTGTGGGTCTGGTCCAATGCTTTAAAAACAGCAGAAAAATTTATATTGACCCCAGTGGCTTCTACATGAGCTGGTTTATCCCACTCTTTTGAGCAGTAGTTTCTGCTTTGGTACTGCATAACAATATGAGCAAAGGAGTATTCAGTGAATGAAGAATTCTTTGGAAGGTCACAGCAAGAGGGTTGTGGTCAATGGCTCTATGTTCAAGTGGGGGCTGGTGACAAGTGGTGTGCTCCAGTGGTCTTTCTTGGGTCCGGTTCTCTTCAACATCTTTGTCAGTGACATAGACTACGGGATCAAAGGCACCCTCAGCAAGTTTGCTGATGACACCAAGCTGGATGTTGCAGTTGATACAGTGGTAGGAAGGGATGCAATTCAGAGAGACCTGGAACGGCTTGTAAGGTGGGCACCTATAACCTCATGAGATTCAACAAGGCCAAGGCAAAAGAGTACTTTGGCTCAGGCAATCTCAGATTTACACACATACTGGGATAAGAACTCCCTGAGAGCATCCCTGTGGAGAAGGATTTGAGAATTCTGGTGGATGAAAAATTTAACATGAGCTAGCAGTGTGTTTTTGCAGCTGGAAAGCCATCTGCATCCTGGGCTGCATCAATAGAGATGTGGCTAGCATGGAGAGGGAGGTGATTGTGCACCTCTGCCCTCCCCTCCTGAGGCCTTGTCTGCAGGACCATGTCCAAGCTTGGGGCTCCCAGCACCATATGGATGTGGAGCTGTTAGAGCAGGTCCAGAAGAGGGTCATAAGGATGATCAGAGGGCTTGAGCACCTCTCCTATGAAGAAAGACTGAGGGAATTGGGCTTGTTTATCTTGGAGAAGGCAGGGGAAACCTCACTGTGACCTTCTAGTTCTTGAGGGGAGCTTACAAACAGGAGGAAGATGGACTTTTTACATGGTTTGGTAGTGATAAGATAAGGGAAATTTCTTTAAACTAGAAGAGGAGAGATATATATTGGATGTTAGGAAAAAATTCTTTACTCAAAGAACACTGAGGCAGTGGCATAGGCTGCCCAGCAAACCTATGGATACTCCATCCCCAGTAGCATTGAAGGCCAGGTTGGATGGGCCCTGGGCATCCTGATCTAGTGGATGCTGCTGGGGAGTTCTTTCCAACCCATTCCGTGATTTTGTGATTCTGTGTTTCTATGACTTCTATGAAGGACTGTTGTTGCCATCACATCTCCCATATTGTTCAAGTCTCTATATTTTGCAGATAATATCCTCTAACTTGCTTCACTCTGTCCACTGTCTGTAGAACACACTGATATTCTAGACTGAGTGTGAAAAGTAGATTAGAGTTCAATGTAAGTGTGCGTGCAATAGAAGGTGAATTCAGTTTGATACATACTTAAATCCTTGTACAACTTTGGGCAAATCTTTACACCTCTTAGTTTTCTGTCAACTAGTGTTTCTGTGCAATAACCTTTCTGGAATTCAAGGAAAAATTATACTAAAAAAAAAAGTGTGTGCAGCAAAGATAATGTAGTGACTTAAAGCATAGGTGTTTTGGCTTGCCTGAGCAACACTGAGTGAAGAGGAATCGTCTTGAGCTGCATATGTGTAAGTTTGTGGGAATACAAGAAAAACTGTTCATAGGAGAAGCTGTGGAGCAAGATAAACAGCATAAGTTGAACTAAAAATAATGCTTGTTTATTTCCATGGAAGTCACGTCAGATATAAAGAGCAAAATAGCACTGTTTCATAGAGAAAATTGACTGGTAAAAACACTATT